>NC_056746.1:445681292-445943792 GCF_019279795.1 Protopterus annectens | reverse complement strand
CTCTAATACCTTGTCCACAAATAAGATTGTGAAAAACATAATTTGGATGCATGCTCCTTCTACTTAACAACATATTCCTAAAACAAGTCTTATGAAACACTCCTGTATTGATCATAGATCCCTGCAGTTTCTCTATGAATAGCTCCAAATACTCAATCCGAGTCATGGAAGCAATCATAGTGAATTTCAAACAGTCACATAGCTCATTCATTTGGATAAAAAAACTTTCCAATTCAGGTTTCGTCCCTCTCCAGAGAAAAAACAAATCATCAACAAATTTTCGATAAAATACAACCTTCGTGTCAAACTCTCTCATTTTAAATAGGACTATATTTTCCCAATGTCCCAGGAACATATTGGCATAGCTATTGACACAGGACGTGCCCATAGCTGCGCCATGCCTCTGGATAAAAATTTCATCATGAAAAGTGAAAATATTGTTCTCTAATACAATCTCCAGAAAAAAAACAAATCAGCTCAATCAATATTGCGTCATAATTACTATGAGACTGCAAATACTCCTGTACATACCTTACCCCTAAACCATTGGGTATCATAGTAAAAAGTGATTGTATGTCCATCGTCATAAAGGTTATATTCTCAACATCATCTAGGCTATGTATACACTCATAAAGATCCAATAAGAATTGCTTGGAGTCTTGGAGCACAACCTTATTTAAAATGATAATCGGTCTGAGGTGCTACTCTATAAAGATAGATAGTGGTTCAGTGATCCATCCACTGCCCGAAACTATAGGGCGCATGGGTGGAACCATAGGATGTTTATGGATTTTGGGAAGTCCTTGTATTACTGGTAATAGTGGGTCAGATACCATTAGAAAATTTTTTGTCTCCTTAGAGACTAAACCAGCCTGAAAGGTCTCTTGTATAGATCCCTTAATGGCTTTAATGATTCTATGTACATCTACAACTCCAGTCTTATGATAAAATCTACTCTCACCCAACATTTCCTTCATAATAGTATTGTATTGAATATTGTCAATAACTACAATTGAACCACCCTTGTTCACTGGTCTTATGATAATATTTGAATTCTCCTTAAATGTTTCAGGGCCCTTCTTTCTTCAAAGGTCAGATTAAACCTCATTCCATCTCTATATGCACCCACACAATTGTCATAGTACTGAAAGATGTTATCTTCAGTTAGCTTCATATAAGCCTCAATTAATGGATGATTAGAAGGGATGTGTGTACTGAGCTTCTTAAAACTAGGTAAGTGTTGAACTTCAACACTATTAGTTACTTCTGACTGGGTGTTGCTATACAAATAACTTAACATTACATTCCTACAAAACACTCTCAGATCTAAAACCATCAGACAATTTACTATTACTAGATGGAATAAAAGTTAAACCCTTACACAGTACACTTGATTCATAGCAATCCAATTCATAAGAAGAAATATTCACAATCAATGATTCAACATTTTCCCCCATATTTTCTTTAATGTCTGAGTCTGATGGTATTCCCCTGACAGTTTCCTATTTTGGCGCCCCCTGCGCATGGACCTGCTCCTTCTCCCGAACCTCTCTGCACGAACAGGCAATGGAAAAGGGAGGTCACCAGTGGGGATGCCATCTGAGGAACTAGATGCAGAAGGAATATTTGACCCAACTTTATTTTTAGGACGAACAACCCTACCCTCATCTATGACACTATTAACAATCACATTTGGAAATAAATTTTGTCCACAAGGGATTGCACCCTCACCAATGTCATTAGTCACTGACTTGTCAGCAATATGCTCCAGAGTGGCTTTTGAGCCTTCAGTTTCAGTAGATGTAATACTTTCAATGTCACTAGAAATGACAACAGAGCCATTTCTATTTGCCTTCCCATCAAGTGTTAATTCATTAGTCAAAACATGATTGGAAAGGGGGACCGAAGGTCTTGTGTCAACCACTTTCTCACCTACATCCCTCTGAGACCTATAGTTGCCCTTTGGTTCAGCAGTCTGGCCTACACGCGGCCAAAAAAGACATGGCCATTATTGAAATCATTAGAGTCCCTCAATATTTTCATTCTCTTTTGTTGTAGCAATTTCCTTTCGAAAACGGCTACACCAACAAGGACGCTTTCCATCAACGGTCCCAAAATCTCTCTCGAATAATTACTAAACAACAAGTCCTGTTGCTGCCTAAGGTCTTGTCTTAATTTGTCCTCTTCAGGACCAAAAAATTCATTTAATAAATGCATGTAACTTGCGCTCACCTCAAGATTCAAACGCTGCCATCTCGTCAGCAACTCTGGATACAACGAACCTTGAGTAGGCATGTTCAGGACTCACAAACCACGAGGAACAATCTTTTTCTCTAAGCAATACTTAAAATGTTGTCACTGTAATTGTAGTCTTTTCAACCGTAAAAAATTCCGTTCGATACTCTCCATCTGTCGTTGCAACTCCTCAACATCCTGAGTTGCCTCAATGACCTCATCACCAGCAGCTCCATTCACATCAAGTTGCCATAGCAACCTTCTGTCCCTCTCCAAATAAATTGAAAAACGTTCTTGTAAACCACCATCCGATTTACTGACATCCAAAATACCGGAATCAGCTCTGCCATTTTTGGTCGATTTCAAAATACCAGAATCAACTCTACTATTTCTAGTCGCATTATCCAATATACAACCGTCAACTCTGCCACCCTTGTTCGGGTTGTAATCCAATTCAACTAATATGTCAGCCATGTCCCAGTGGATTATATCGTATAAAATAATAAGAAAAATCAAAAAACAAATGATATCCCACTGGATAAATGTCCAGTCACTCACTAATAACAATAAAAATTAGAGGAATACTTAAGTAAAGGAGCGACCAAGGTGACATAAACTGCAAGAATTCTTAATAAAAATGTTTATTATGTCCAAAATAAGAGGTAAGCGCTTTCGCAAGAAATTGCTTCTTCAGACCTTTTAAAAACATTTAATGAGACAACTATATATACACAAATGATAAATTCAAAATCTCCAATCATAAAACAGCAACAATTAACTAAAGGTACATCATCAAAAATGCATCCTTAAAGACACAATACAACCATTCTAAAGGACATTATGATAAAACATCATAGAATATAATAAAAAAATATATATAATAAAAAATATCAAAGCATTTCCCTAAAAATAAAACTACAAAAATGTGTTAAAAATATGTGCCCCTATCACCCTCCACAACCCCAGTCTTCAACAGCTTCCAGCAACTCTGCCTGGAATTGCTTCATTGGCTATGCTTGAGAGAGGCTCAGTTACTTTATCAGTGGTGCGGCAAAGGCCAACACACTGTTGCTATGCTTCTAATTGCCCTTGGGCAGATAGGTAGTAGGCTATCTGTGAACTGCTAATGTGCAGGCCATCACAGCCATAATATGTGAATAAACAGACCTTCAGATCACAATATAAAGTGAGAACTCATCATGTAGTTAGGAAACAGTTGAGTACAGCAAGAACATACAGAACACTGATACTTAGTCACTCCAAAAGCCTATCTTGGAAGCTAGAAGACTTGTATAAGTTTAAGGCTTTCTATTGCTTACCAGTAGGTTACCTACAGGGGAGATGAAAGACAAGCACAGATGGGGAACATGCATGCAATGATACCATACCAGCCTATGTGTCAGCCTTATGCTTTGGAATACTGGCCAAGGCTATTAGTGCCCCCATGGTGCCTTATTTAGGAGAGTCTTGAAGGTGAATATGTAAACAGCACAATAGCAGATTCAATGAGGATTATGCTACTCAACACCAGGGGTTGTGATCATAACATGCATGCACTCACAGCACTCCTCAGGATGGACAACATCAACATTTGTGCATTAACTGAAATCTGTCTTAAGGCTCCTGAGAGCACATTAGTGCTACCAGACTACAACCCATACCACAAATTTCAGCCACAGAACATGGACTGACAGACATGGAGGGGCTGTATCCATATTCATCAGGGATACCTACACCTCCAGGTTAGTGGGGCAGCATGATACCTCTGTGATCATCCATGTGCAGCTAACATCAGCCACAACGGCAATGTGGAATGTGGCCTGCTACGGATCACCTTCCATGGCTCAGGACCTCCATTCTACCTACCTGGAGACAGTGGAGAACACGACAGTCCTAATGCGCACCCTGGCATTGGTCAATGTCAACTATCCTACCATTAAATGGGAAACGTACTCCAGTACTCACTTCCAGGCCCAGCGCTTCCTGGAATGTATCACCTCATATGCCTTGTATCAGGTGGTAACCTCCCTAACGTGGGATGGAAACTACTAGATGTGGTCATCACCAATATGGGCAACAGGTGCACCACAGTGGAAGTTAACCAGTCACTGGTTAGATCTGACCATGAACTATTCACTGTTTTCACACCCTAGCATCTCCCCCACCCATGGATACCACAGTGTATATCTTTCCTACAGCTAAATTTACACTACTAGTGACAGGGGTGGGGGGTTTCACAGCCCCCAAGCTAAGGGGAAACACTGCTCAAGATACAGACAGATTTACAAATGCAGTCTATAAGCACCTACATGGATGTATGGATCGTGCCATCACTGGTACACCAAGACTCACTCCTCCTAGACAAGGACACCAGTCTGGTGGACCTCTGCAATAAACAGGCTATACTACAGAAGTAGGACAGTGTTCCTGACACACAGCAAACCCACGAAGGGTAGACATCTGTGACCACTATTAGTATGATACGTAGGTCCCTCATGACATCACCCAAGGCTAACATCAGCAGGAGAATACACAAGGATTCGAAAGATAACCACAAAGCCTTCTTTGGCTATGTCAAGGATCTATGTGGTGACATACAGATTTGCACTGTGCCGGTGAAATATAGCACAAAATATGCTGACTCTATTGATATCACCAACATCCTTGCAGATACATTCGGTGCATACTTCACCCCCTAAAAGCCCACAACATTACCCGAAAGGTACAGTATCCCAGCCATCACAGACACACAGGTGGAAATGGCCCTCTCTAACAGCAGAACACAGCATCAATGGAGACAGATGTTGATCCATACTGCATCTTCCAAACTGTACAAGACAACCTGCCCCCCACCTAATTAAGCAATCCTACCTCAGCCTCTCCACAGGCTACATGCCCATACAATGGCACGTGGCAACAGTTATTCCACTCCATTAAAGTGAAATCACAACTGACCATGGTAACTACCACCCCATAAGCCTGACTAGCCTGGTCTGCAATGGTATGGTTTGCATCCTCATAGCACTCATTAACAATGACATTGGTAACCTTCGAATACGTGACCCAACCCAGGTCAGCTTGGTTGAGTGCAGTTCATGCCTATTGAACCTGTTTGACGTCTGACATACAGTCACCAAGATGTTAGATGATGGGAGAGGTGGTTCACACATACTACCTGGACCTCACCAAGGCTTTTGACACCATGCCCCACTAAGGTATTATTGATAAACACACCAGCCTGTACATTCACCTATACATCACAGGTTGGGTTGCCAATGGGCTTTCACAGAACCCACATGGTATGACTAGCGATCTCCAGGTCCAACTCTTGAACAGTCACGTCTGGTGTCCCACAGGACTCAGTCCTGGGAGCCCTACTGTTTGGCATATACGTCTCAGATGTACAGGCAAATACAGGTGGACTATGGCAGACCATGTTTGGCAATGACTGCAAACTGGGAGCCATGATTGATAGTCCAGCTGACACGGACATCCCTCAAGAGGCCTCACAGAGAACATCACAGGGTGCCAACGACACAGCCTCCAGCCAAGTGCCACTAACTGCATGGTCATTCCATTGTGGAATTGGCACCCACATATTAACACATGAGTGGCAGCCACTTTAATACAGATGAGGTAATGGGGTATCTGGACACTAAGGTAGATAGTGATCTCCCCTTTGACAGTCATATCTCCACAGTAGTTAGGACATCCTTCTATGTAGGCCATATGATTACTAAAGGATTCCCATCTAGACATACTGGGGTTATAGTGCCCCTTTACTCATCACTCATCAGTCCCATCATAGGGTATAATAACCCATGTGGGATGTACCTCAGAGGACACGTCCAACAGCTGGGGGGTCCATGAATGTACCTCACCAAGGGGAATACTGGCCTCCAACATATAGCCTATGCAGCCGGACTGAATAAACTCCTGATTTACTCAGTGGCATCTCGTTTACCCAGAGTTGATCTCCACTGGCCAACACAGCCATGTCAAACTCAGGCTTGATGGATATGCTCCACCTATGGGAATCCATGTCACAGTGAGCCACACACTGTAGTGAGCTGACCTTGCCACAAAAATAACCGGAAGATGCTGGAGGGAGAGCTTCCTGTCACAGACAGTCCCCATACTTTGGAACAACATCCCTAACTACAATATACAGAGCCCCTCATTAACACTCTGCAAGAGAAACCTTGAAGGGTGGATGGGGAACAGTAGATGCACCCCAGGGATCCTGCCATTGGCTCTGCTCTACAGATGGATGGTTAATGAATCAATGGGGTGGCAAAAGCTGACACATTTTGGCTGGCCTTATGAATGGCCTCTGGCAGTTGGCCAAGTACTTACCTATGAATCTATACATACAGTATCTGCATATGCTGATAGCTTAATTTACTGTACAGGTGCTGACTTACCTTGTGCCAATAGCAGTTGTGTGTGCAATAGTTGAGGGCTGCCTATGTTGGATGCACACAGTAGACTGCCTAAACATGACAATTTGCAGGTAGTCTTGTGTGTGTGCCATCCATTTTTACTGTTTGTGCAGGTGGAGAAAGGTGTCAGTCCCTAGGTGCCTACACTGTCAGTGTGTATGCTATACGTTCCCTCTTTGCCAAGGCATGGGCATACTGGGCACGCCTCCATCTGCCTACTGGGGCTGGCTCAGGGTGTTCGTGGTCTGAGTACCTCTGTGCCTGTGGGGCCCTTGGCAATGGTGGTGGGCTGTGAGGGCCTTCACCATTCTGTCCCTGCTGCAGCTGTTTCCGCAGGACCATATTGTGTAGCATGGCATACACTATGAAGATGTGGGCACATGTGCCTGGAGAGTACTGCAAGACTCCACCAGATATGTCCTAGCAATGGAACCATGATTTCAGCATCCCAAACACACGCTCTATGATGATTCTGGTTTGTGCGTGTGTCGCATTATGGCGTTCCTGCATGAGTGTGTGTGCATTTCTGATGGGAGTCATCATCCACAGTTCCAGTGCATAGCCAGCATCCCCCACCAGGTGGCCATTTGGGATGTTCCCCCCCTGGCAATTAACCGATACAGCTATGAGGCATGCCAGATGTGGGAGTTGTGATAGCTTCCAGGGCTGCCAGCACACACATCCATGATAATGCCCTGGGCATTGCACATGACCTGGCAGTTGATGGAGGGGTATCCCTTGTGGTTTATGTAGTGCCTACCCTGCTCACTGAGTGGTGCCTTGATGTGTATGTGTGTGCAGTCTGTTGCACCCAGTACCTCCAGGTATTCTGCTACACGGTGGAAGAGATGCATATTGCTGGCCAACTCCTCCTGCATTCGGGGGAAGTATATGTGCTTATTGGCATGTGGTAACATGGTGTCCAGGAACTGGTGTAGTACCCTGGATGCTGATGCCTGTGAGATACCCATGATATCCCCAGTTGGTCTTTGAAAGGTACCTGTAGCTAGTATTCTCAGGCTTACACATACCTTCGTATCCACTGGGATGGGTTCCCCTATGTTTGTTCTGGCTCTGAGGCGTGGCCGGCACAGCTCCAGAAGTTGCTGTAGGGTGTCCCTGTCCACCCTGTAATGCTCTACTATATCCAGACCATGTAGCCCCTGGTAGGTTACCCTGGGTCTGAACACACTCCTTCTCCGCTGGTGCCTGCGGTGGTCGTCTGCATCATCCTCCACACCAACTTCAGTCTCCAACACATGCTGGTGGATCAAAGCTATGGCAGCCCCTAACATGTACATAATAAAAGTTCCCTGTCTGCATACATCACTGGTGCAGAGTGTATGGGAAGACACAAATGTGTGTGAGATGCTTTCACAATTTATAGTATTGTGCTATGGATGCTGCTGATGTAAGTGGGTGTGTATGAGCTATTCCAGCTGCTGCGTGTCTTAATTATGGATTTTGCAATGAGTACTGCAAGTGTGGGGCCTTTACTGTGGAGATCTACTTGCCTGCCTTGATTAATCTGTTTCCCTTTAATTCACTTTTAGACCTGGATTCCCTCCCATTATCAGGCATGCATCCACCTGCCGTCTTTCTTGTTTTAAACTTAACATACCCAGTCATGGTGAAATGTGCCTTGTAGCTGATATACTGCATATCACCTTTGTTCTGCTTTGACACTTTGCTGTTTTCTTTGCAGTACAGCCCCTCCCCTTCCCTGTTCTGCAGGTAGCTGCTTGCAGCCTTGTTAGCTTTTGTCAATGGTCCACTGTAGGCTCCTAGGTGTTAATTAGTAATTTGTACTCCAATTTCACTGCTGCAGCATTTCCTTATTTCTTTCTTATATCCTTCCTGTTTCAGCTGCATTGGGCGCCACACATACCTGTTTACTGGGTTTACACGTGTTTTCATCTCCGTTCACATGCATACTCGGTTACCTTGTGTACTCTCAGCTAAGCATAGCTATGGGCAATTCAACACACCCCTATCCTGCAACTTTGCCTAGCTAGGGGCAGACTGGTTTAGCAATGCTCCAATGTGCTTACAGCAATGGCGACACACCCCTCTGTTAATGTCATCTTTATCTCAAGGGCTCACCTCGGTGTTATAACGCTACACTGTGAGGTGCATCCTTACACCAGCAGGGAATCTGCATTTCACTATTACTCCTTTCATTTGCATGCCATTGCCTACTAATTCCTAGATACTGCGCATAACACTGTCACTGCCCCTTAGCAACCCTTGCGCCATGAGTATGGTGTAGCATGCCTGCCATTGACTATTATGGGGAAATCGTGATATGTGTTTCATTGCAGTTTTATTCTATATTTTTATATATTCCTTGCAATCTCCTTTGCCCACCGCTGCCCTGTGCTTCCATGTCGTGATAGTGTGACTATCTATAGATATATATATATATATATATATATATATATATATATATATATATATATATATATATATATTAAATGTTAATTTTATAGTTTGTACATTTTTTTATACCAATGGCTATATATTTAGCCATTGGCATATATTAACAATATAATACATGTGTTTGGTCAGCTGTCATGGCTCCGATTTTATGTTTGCAAAAATGTAAACCGTTTTCTACGGTTTACATTTCTGCATGCTTATACTATGCCTGCACCACTTCCTGAATCACTACATACCTTCATTTGCATGCTACACTGCTGCACATGGGGTAATTAGCATACAAGGCTCAGGAGTTGTGCAGGTGTAGCGTACACAGGTAGTGCATGTGGGACCATCTCGTACCTGAATTGCTCGGTGGCCATCTTTGGCATTAGAACGCCGACACTATGCCTGCACCTGGTGCAAGCTTCATGAATCCTGGGGATAGTCTCCCCAAGTGAGGGATGCAGGGAGTACAAGCAACCCCATGTACTACATGTTTCCTCTGGATCCTCTGTGAAATCTTGAATGTCAAAATGCACGCTGAGGAGCCAGAATTTTAGACACAATTGCCTGAATTATCAAAACGATGAAACTTGACAGAAAGGGGGAAATCCATTGATTAAAAATAATGGATGCAGCTATGTTTTTGTAATGTCATATCACTGAAGCAGTTAAGTACTCAGCTGTGTCTAGTAATCATTTACTGTAGCATAATGTGCAAAAGTAGGCATCTTTATGATTTATTTCTCTGAAGTTAAAGTGGTAAAGCATTGTTTGGCTTTATGTGGGTCCAGGGAACTAGTAATACCTAGTCTATGCTGCAGAAAGAAGATAGACACCTGACGGCAGCAAGTTAGATTGATGGGACACAGTCAAGAATAGTGCCAGACACTTAATGAGGAATGGCTCCAACCATTTAATGGCACACCTTAGAAAAAGGCCCAGAAAGCTAGTACAGCTGGTTCAGAGTTGGTTAGCCTACTAGAATCTAATCTTAGTTCTCATAACTATTGGAGTAAGGCTCACTTTCAGCAGTGATTCCAGCAGCCGTTGGAGTGTGCTCCCACCAAATCTAGGCTAAGACTAATGGGAAGTTAACTTTTTACTTCATTGTAGTTCAGGCTGTGCAGCATAACAGTCTAACCGACAATAAATTCAGAGAAGAAGCTCACTCCTTTTTGTAGGGACATTAAAGATAATTAAATACAGAACTGTTTGTAATTGCTTGGAGCCTGTTGCATCAGTCAGCAACCAGCTTTTTAAACCACCAGAATGTCATGATTACCTGCTAGTTTAGAATTGATTTCCTGCACATTTGGATTGCAAAACAGTATGCTCTGAAGTAAGTAGTCTGGATTTATACTGTGGGGTTCATCAAGGCAAGCACTAAAATCACAATATATGATATTTAATGCAACAAATACTTCAAGCAGGCACAAATGGAGACTGCAGTCAGATCATATCAGTTGCACAAGTATAGTAATGGGAAAGTTCACAAAAGATCTGGGGTAAGAATATTAATGAGCTCACATATTAGTTCTGTTTACCATCACATTGTCGAGGTGCATATCTGCAATGGCAGATGTGTGAAAGGATGTTTTCAATGGTTCATATTAGTGAACCAAAAGATGCCAAAGACACAAACGAGTGAATGCCAGTGTGCATTCGCACTTTTGTGAATTTGGCATTCTGAGTGGAGATCGCATTACAGTGGGGATCAGGACATGTACCCATTCCTTCACTGTAGTGCATCCTCGGAGTTAGTATATATAATTAGCGGGGGTGTGGGGGGTGCAAGGGGGCTTGCCCCCCTGCAAAATGTGTTTTGTATGGCACTGGATGTTGAGATAAGTTCAAACAAATGTCAACAGTTTGAATTTGAATTGTTGACATTTTTTGGATTCGTTCTTGTGATCGTTCACTAATGTAAATTTCGACAATGTTTTTCGACTAAGTCATTACTCGCACAAAACATTTTCAAAATTGTGATGGTAAACCATTAGTTCAGCTTGCAATTGTTATCACATCAGCATAACAAGTTTTAGAAAAACACCAATACAGACAATTCAAATTAAATGCAGAACAGAGCAGTTTCAGATAAAACATTATGCTCCCTAACAGCTTTAGATGTAATGCCACAAAAAGCACTGCTAAAACAATCTCCACCTTCCAAAGTAATTTCCCATAAAAACAAAATAATTAATGCACAATATAAAAATGTATAGAAAATATCAGTTTTCATGTCTACATTGCAGGAAAAAAAATCAAGAATCCATGACTGCAAACTGATATACAAGATTAGCTGTGGGATTCAGAAAGAATCTCTAATCCCATGTAAATTGCCTACCACAACTAGGTCAATTAACTCAGTTGATGCATGCATACATAAGCACATACATACAATAAAATAATATCCTGCAACATCCATGAGACAGTCAGACTATGCAAGTGCTTACAGTAATAACAACACTGTGGTCAGGAGCAGTGAACTGTTGTCTCATAGCTCCATTACACTACAGTGATCATCTGGCTTTCTCATTCAGTTCTCAAGTACACTCACTGTTTTGGTGCGCTCGTGCTGGCTTCAGTTAGTCCTGCTGCTGGATGGCCATCAAATCTCCCGCTTTGCAATTGGGATGTAACATTAGGATGTGCAACGGCTCAATGCTCTCCTAGAGGTATCTGGGACTTGCTGCTCTTTTCTTATAGAAGTCGCCAGGAGTAACTAAAGTCATTCAATTTTATTCAGTTTTAAATATGTCTAACACAAGGTCCTAAAGTCATCCAGTTTTACAGATGTCTTTCTTATTTTTTATTTATTTTTACTTATTAATTTAACATTTGTTTACCGGGAAAGTCTGACTTTACACTAGGCAATTTTCAATGGAAGCCTGGGGAGAAACACTTCAGATGCATGTCTTTGTAACGATTTGATTTTTTTCCAGACAATACGCTATCTGGAAAAGGCAGTCTTCATTTTCTGAACAGTGTCCCTTAATTCCAGACAGTCAGGAAGAATTCTGGATGGTTGGCAACCCTAATATGTATAGGTATGGGTATGGGTATGTGTGTGGGTATGTGTTTGTGTATGTGTATGTGTATGTTTATGTGCATGTTTATGGGTATGGGTATGGGTATGTGTTTGTGTAGGGTTCTGGCATGTAGATTGGGAGACATTTCCCTACAAGCTACAATGCTGTAAACAGAAGCCTGAACAACCACTTTGTTAGCTTTAGAAACAGCTTATTTTTCCTTGAAAGAAAGATAAATGTCCTTTCCTCATGATTTTTAATTCAGGCTATCATTAAATCAAAAAGATGCAAAAAAAAAAGTTCCAAGATTCATGTCCAAGCATCTAGAACTCTATGACTTCTGGGTGCTTAGCATCCCCTAAATCCCCCAGCTTAATTCAGTTGCATTCTTCTGACTCATTGCATTAGAATTTTGGTCAGTTAGAGTGAGTAAATATTATTGGGGGGGGGGCTAAGAAGTAAGACAGTATGAAAAAGCAAGAATGAAGTAATTTATCTGAATAGTGTTGGTCCAGGATGAGGGGGAAACAGAGGAGGGGCACAGAGGTAGTGTTGGGGTACTATTCAGCAACAGGGGGTCCATGCAGTCCTTCATCTAGTACTCTATTTCACCTAAGACTGGCCATGTTGATTGCAGTCAGATGGGAGATGTATATAGTCAGTAAAGTGGTTAAAATGAGTGGGCATGCACTGAGATAGTCTGTGGATGAAAAAGAATGACCACATCTGTTCTGGTCACAGTTAATGGTCAGAGCCCCT
Organism: Protopterus annectens; assembly: GCF_019279795.1. Taxonomy (NCBI): domain Eukaryota; kingdom Metazoa; phylum Chordata; order Ceratodontiformes; family Protopteridae; genus Protopterus; species Protopterus annectens. Next base: position 445,930,903 of record NC_056746.1, on the reverse strand, counting down.
CTCCATTCCAGTTAGCCTCACCCATTCAGCTGCATTCTGCAACCCCCCTTGCTTTGAAGTCACTAGCCACCACTGGTTTGAATCTGTTTTAATTTCTCCAAATCTTTTGGGTTTCTAATACCATGATGGGAATGGACCCCATTCCTAAGTCAAAGTATGATTAAAGTTCATGAAATTAGTATTCTTTCAATCTTTGATGTCACAAGTCAAAAAGGCGATATAAGAAACACACCAGTTTTTTTGGATGCTACTGTCTTTAAAGACAATGGGTGTTTCTATACCAAGATTTATAAGAAATCAGTTCAAAACAATGCTTATCTGCATTATACTAGTATGCACCCCAAAAGAACTAAAGAAAATATTGTTAAAGGTCAACTACTGAGGGCGAACAATCTTACTAAGAAGGATGATGACTTTTTAAAAGAAAGCAATAATATATGTGATAGTTTTTCTAGTAGGGGATATCCAAAGAGTTTATTAGAAAAAGCCCTCACAGAAGTCCAAAATTTGAGAACAGTCCTAATTACTGTATTCATTTGTTTTATCAGACTTCTAACTTTTTGGGTTTTATTGACCTTCTGTAATCTATTTCTTTCATTGATCTTAATGTCTATCCATATCTGTTTTCTCAAGTAACTCTTCTCTTAGATCATTTTCTTCTAAACTAAAGGTACATTCTTTGTTCATCATTTCCTGCAGGCATTCTATAGAAAGCTCCAAAGCTTCTTTCTGTGTCATGTGCTCTTCAGATTCACCCCATGTTGTCTATTGCTCTTTCATATAGAACTCACTGGCCTATCACTCCATGGCATTGACTGTGACAGAGTTGCCAGTTTTCTGTTCCTTTCCTTGCTGTATAGCTCCAACTGACCTTTGTACTGGTTTCATGTGGAAGGCTCCAAAGTATCTTCATATGTTAACTGATTAGATGCTTTCCACTCCACTGGTTTCTCCTTAATTTGATTGTCCATTGCTCTATCTTGTTGTGTTGCTATTGGAGTTAAATTTTCTACACTAAATCCTTCACTTTGCAGGTAATCCATAATCTCAGTTTGTATTTCTTTAACTTCTCCATTACTAATCCTCTTTTCTACTTTTCCTCTTTGATTTCTTATTTTTTGTATATTAAAATTTTCCATATCTGGATGTCTTTGCCTGAATTTCTCTTCAAATATCTTTGGTGCTGCTTTTTTGCATTGATTAGTTTTGCTTTCTCCTTTGCATTAACAATGCACCATATTAAATCTCTTTTTCTTTTCCATATTTCTTCTTCAGATGTCTCCTGCTCATCTTGCTTCTCCTTACTTTGGAGACTAGTTGTTCCCATCATGCTGTGAAATGATCTGTGTTAGACTTTCTACACTGAATCCTTCACTTTGCAAATATTCCATAACTTCAGCTTCTATTTTTTAACTTCTACTTGACTAATCTTCTGTTCTACACTCCCTCTTTGTTATCTTATTTTTTTATTGTGAAATTTTCCATACCTGGACGCCTTTTCCTATATTTCTCTTTGAATATCTTTGGGGCTGCCTTTTTGTGTTGATTAATTTGGCTTTCTCCTTTGCATAAATATTGCACCATATCAGATCTCTTTTTCTTTCCCATGTCCATATTTCTTTTTTATAACCTTCAAATGTCCCTAAATTTTGTTCATAGGTAGGTACTAGGCTATCAGCCCTGGGGCCTATGCAAGCCCAGCCAAAAAGGTACCCTGGCTTTTGCCACCCAAGAAAATGATTTTCCTGTGCCACTGTTGAGCAGAGCCACAGAGGTGATCCCCGGGGTGAATTTCCTATTTCCCATCCAATCGTCAAGATTTTTCTTGAAGAGTGCTAATGAGGAGCTTTGTTTGATATAGATAGGTAGTTTATTCCAGAGTATGGGAAGTCTCTGGGATAGGAATCTATCCCTCTGGCATGTTCTGTTTATTGTGGTGACAAGGTTTAGGTCCCTAGAGCATGTAGCTCGGAGGGATTGGGATTTCTTTAAGTGAAGCATGTCCAACAACTCTGGGTTTGACATAGCTTTGTATGTCAGGCAGAGATCACCTCTGAGTAGGCGATATGTGACAGAGTAAAGCTGGAGTTTTTTGAGACAGTCTGCATAGGGCATCTGTTTGAGGCTGGTAATCCTCTTTGTGAGGTATTTCTGCGGCCTTTCCAGTTGTTGTAGATGTCTTGTGAGGTACATACCAAAAGGGGTGTTGTACTCTGTAATGGGCCTAATGATTGAGTTCTTTAAATTTTCTCACTTCCTCAGTTGCTTCTTTTTCCAAATGGCACAAGGTTTCTTGGTCTGTATAGGGTTTTTCACGTTTATGTTGTATTAATAAACACACATTTTTATTTGAAGCTTCTGACAGTTTTCCTTGTGGAAGTATTTTTCCTTCCTCTAATTTCTCTCTTAATCTTTTTGTATATCTTTTGTCTGGAAATTCTGGGCTTCTTGCATAATAGTAACAATACATCATTTTTTTCTTATCCAATAGTCCACTCTATCTTCGGTATGGCTTTTTTTTGGATTATCAGTTTTTGTGATTTTTGTGGACTGCTTCTACAATGGGGGGGGGGCATCCTCCCCCTGGGTCTGGCATAGCCCCATTGTAGGAATATTTCTATGTTTTGAGGAATTTACACTGATATTTTTTTTCAGTCCTGGTACTAGTGCACCTACCAGGATTGGGTACATTTTTTATCCTGGGACTTGTGCACCCAGCTATCTTCTTTATTTTTTAACCTACTTCTGTCCGTGATATATGCTGTATAAAATACTGTCTATATATCAGTGTCATCTTGGTGATATTTTGGAAAAACAGAGTCCACCTTGTGAAAGTACTCACCAAGACTTGAAAATGAATTCAGTTCTAACAATACTGCTCTCCTTTTGCTGATTTTATCATCTCTCTATCTGGACTCCTTATCTCTCCATTCAGACCCCTCATCACCCGCAGTATGACTAGTTTTGTAGAGAATAAGATGAGTGAGAACGTTTTCAAATGCTTCCTTCACAGTTGCAGACATCTTGATCTCCATTCTTCTCACTCTGCAGACAGTGCTCTTGAAACAGGTACTTAGTGATAACATTTGCAACCTTCTCAAAAAGCATTATTTCCTAAAGCAACATCACTCTGTATGTGTGAGGACATACATTCTTTTTATTTACTTGAGTAAGCACTTTTGTCCAGACTTCAACTTCACTGGACTTTCACATTCCCTTAATATAAGCAAATGTCTTCGTATCCCATATTAAGAAACATCAGTGTTAAGGAAAAAGTGATATCACAACCAGTTTGTAGTGGTTTCCTATTTAATAGGTACCATAAAAACATAACTAAAAACACATTAAAACATACCCTGTATCCTCTCTACTGTATGTGCATAGTAACCTACCAGGAGACCTTTTTGGAAGTCCTCTCTTGCAAGAACTGTAGGTATAGGCTGGAAGTGTACCAAACAGGTGAAGCATTGGAACTGCCCATGTAGTGCAAAGACACATTTAAGTAATACCCATGGCATGACAAATCAGCCAGCAGTTCAGGGAATGGTGGCTGTACCGATTTATGTATCTCTGTGAGACTTGACAAGAAGCAATCTTATTTGCAATGTCCATGACTACAGTGAACAGCACAATGTCTTGGAAAGCATTAATGATGTTAATTCTCTTCTCTGATTCACTGGGAGCCACATACACAATTGATGGAGTTTTGCAAATCAGAGACCTGCAATAATCTTTCCCCCTTAAGTCCCATGTAGGACCCCATTAGGATGGCCATTGTCCATAGTAATGGACATACCATTCATACTTTTCAGTCTGCTTGGATGTGACACAGTTTGACATGGTCTTGTAGTGTATCCTTGTCAGTTATGAAGCAATTAGTTTCTTATTGCTCTGTGTATTATCCTCACTGATGTGGGTAGCAGTGATACACAGCTTTGTCTGCAATGGCATCAGTGGCAGCTACCAACATGTTTCTGTACTGCTGTTGCAATGCCTAACACGGCTCCCGACATATAACCTCTGAATCATACCCTTCAAATGGGATGTGCATGGGTGAGCAGCACCACCATTTTATGTGCATTGTTGTGTGGTAGGCTGGCCTAATGGTTAAGGTATTTACCTTACAGACACAAGGTGAAGGGTTTGATTCTCACTTGGGGTAACTGACTATGCTTAAAATGGCCCCAAGAGCAGTTAGCTTTGTACAAATCAATGAACCAGAAATGTATCGGTTCCATGAACCTATACATCTCTCAATCACTCTGCCATTTTAAATTCTTACATTTGCATATTTTGTGTTACTTATTTGCATGGAGTTTCTAATTTACATATTATTATGTGGTCATGTTATATGTACTGCATAGTGCACAATTTCAACTACTGCATTTTTTTCTTTTTCAGTAGGTGTCTTTGAATTGTCCTTCACCTGGGCATGGCTACTACTCACTCTGTTTTGTATTGCACATTGCACAGACCCTCCATAAATCCCAAGCAGAATATGTTCTTAAAGCACAAATACCATAAAGACATGTATATTAATTTTTGCTGGAATAAAAAGGTCTGCCTTATAGCTTGCACAATTTGCAAATTAAATAGTTAAAATAATTTAAAAACTACACTTTGCAACAGACATAAGGATTTTGTGAGACTGTACATGCTTTTATAATGCTTGGTTATGCTCGCAAATTTGGATGTCTTAGAAATGAGATTTATGTAACCAAGAAATGTAGCTTCTCAGAACTGTACCAAGTAACAGGAATAGCCACAAAGAAAAGGACATATTATATTTATAGCAGCCATAAAAACAACAACAACAAAAGAATACCGTTGACAATATAACAAGCACCATTTACAAGATTTAAGGGTGCAGTTTCTCTTTTAACAGGTTAGTGACTTATATGAAAGAAATAAAGTGGAGTAAGGCAGAAAAAAATATCCATCCACAATCTTGGCGTTATTATTATTATTTTTTGCTTAAGGGAACAGCCCTTTACATTGCCTTGCATTACAGCACTGCCAAGCCTCCACTTTGTTAATGAAATATATATCACTAGGAATGCTGAGTGAGTGCTCTGCAGAGATGCATGCTTACTTGGGTTTGGTAAAACAGTATAAATTGAAAGCACTAAGGCAGAACAACAGAAAGGGTCTCCTGTTAGAAGTAGCAATCATTTCCAGTCTGAGCCTCATTCTGAAATAGCACCACAGAGTAAAATGCTGTTAGAAACAGATCCCCGCTATTGAAGAACTTATATTGATTGAATCCTGAAACACAGAATGTAAGCAGAAAGTGGCCAATGAAAAGTAAATAGCCACATCTCCTTCTGACTCACTTATATAACAGAATGTGCCATCTGTTAGTAGTAAATGGAAAATCGCACAGTTCCAATAATGAATATGTTCAATTAAGGAACTCAGATAAAACAAAATGTACCTTTGTGAACTGTTGTATGTACAGGGCTACCATATGACTGATCTGCCTTGGGAATGAGTGAAATAACAAAGATTTAACTTGAATATAATAAATCCTAGCTGTTTTAGCAAAGCTGAGGCTTTTAAAGCAAACTTAAATTTAAAAGTTTGGTTCAGTGCTGTCTTTTGTTGCTGAAATTAGACATGCTTGATAAATGGTTATAATTATTCATCTTTTTATTGCATTTATTTACTCTGCTGATCACAACTATATGTTTTTAAGCCTGATCAACTGGGTCTCAAAGCAGGGATCACAAAAGTACAACACAAGATGAGTGACAATGTTCAAGCAAATCATATCTATTTTAGGGCTTATTTTTTTCAATTGTGTATGTATATCATAACGGTCCTTTAATGCATTGTTGATACCACCTAGTTAGCTGTGAATAAAGAGGTCACGTTGCATAATGCACAAATGATGCTGTACCTTAAGACACTTAGGATTGTCTAATGCAGAAAGAACCCAGCCTATCAGACAGAAACAGCCATAAAATGTGACCTTTTGCATAAAGTCAAGCTCTGAACTCCCATAAAACCTAACAGGTTCCATTTCAGACAAGATATTGGTGCCGGCAACACACACTCCACTACTTTGTACCACACTGGAAAGTGAAAACCAGATATATGTGGATTCTAGAAATAATGCATAGCAGATACATCTGCACCAAGAACTATCTTTGAAGAGAGACAGACATCATAATGCCTGAAATTCAAGTCAAACAAGTCTGCAGGGTATGCTATAAGCCAGTTATGAATTTGAGTTATGACTAATTATCATACAGAATCTTGTTCTCATTCTAAACCACTTCAGGTGCCATCCTAGCAACACTATTTGGCTGCAGGCATCTACCACCTAACTGCATTACCAGTCACAGAACCGTCTGGCACTCACTGCTCTGCACTGTGGTGTACACTCTAAAATGGCCTGTACTCCCTTAGATCCAATTCCACAGTACTCTCTGACCCATAGATTATGTCTTATTTTATACATCCCCACCTGATATGTGGATATGTCTTATACCCCTGTCTTCTGTCTACTACATGGACATACCAGTTTCACCACCCCTTGACCTGGTGTGCAGACATGTGGTATTCTTCCACCCCTTCTTACTACATGGGCATGCCTTGTTCTGCCACTTTTCTGCCCTGTACATGAGCGTGTACTTTGCCCCCAACCTATTGAGCTTAGTACAAGGACTTCACCTGCCCTGCCCTGCCTAGCAACAAAATACATTGACATGTCCTGTGCTTATGCTTAGGAATTTTATCTGTCCTGGGAATCAGGGTATTTGCCAAATTTGCTTCAACTCAAGTCAGTGTCTCGAGTGATATGCGCATCATGTCCTGTGCCACTTTATCTCAGAAGGTACATCTACCTGATGCAAGATAATGTTCATCTTCTCATCAATACCCTGTTCTTCTCATGAATCCCTGTTCTTTTCATAGATAACCTGCTTTTCACATAATGCATTACTTTGTGGTCTGACCTCATGAAATGAACCTCATTTCATTCATTATTACACAACTGCAAAGTTCTTATGTAACATAGGAACATACAAATATTCTGTCTCTGTATGTCTCTCTCTCTCTTTGTAGAGAGAACAAGAGAGTGAGAGACAGAGAAAGAGAGAGAAGGCAGGTGTTGAAATTCTTTGCACTTAAAATCTGAATTGCATTATTATGTCAATCAGGTCTTATATAGTGTGTCAGTATGCATTTTTTGCTATGCTTTATCTGTAAAAGAAGCATCTCAGAAGGGCTCAGTCTGAACCTCAGTTTAAGCAACTACCAAACAGGTAAGGTGACAGTCAGTGCATACATCAATGAAGTAGTAACACAATAACAACAACAACTGTGGTGTGATAATTATATCTGTGCAAGAAAACAAATGCAGAATTTTGTTGTCGGCAGTGCTTAAGAGTCTTAAGTGAAATGCAGATTTATGTTATGTAATACATAAGTAATATTATTACATCATTTTATTAAATGTGCTGCCTTTTGTTTAGATGTTGATGCAGTAATACGCATATACGTGTGCACAGATATGCATTTGTTTATACACAGATATGCTGAAGTACTGTTCACCAAACAGAATAAGATCCACATAATAGCATTAATCAAGCTTTAACTCATATATATATATATATATATATATATATATTTATATTCTGAAAATGTTATGATACCTTTCATAAAGTCCATGATTTTTTTTTTTTACTGGCAATGAATCAATGCTTTAGGGAAGTGATTATGCAACAAGAGTTTCTCTTGTAAAATGTCTACCTTATTTGAGTCATTTTGTTTGGGTTGTAAGAAACAGATGTCACCAGTTATACCACATTCATATAATTGTGTGTGAGAAAGCATACTGTGCTCTGCTGAGGTGTATCAGTAGAGTATGGAATAGGAAACATTTATATACTTGTCTTCATAATAATATTGTATTGTAATAAGCAATAACCACAACTAGAAATCAAAACCAAAACCTGTGAATGTGCAGCCACAACATAGACCAAAAAATAGAAACAAAAAGGCTCATGTGGTGTTCAGTGCCACTAACAGCCAGCTCTATGAACTGCTCAAGTAAAATAATAAAAATAGGCTCATCCAATAACCAAGAACAGAATATGTTTCTTTAATTTATATACTCCTTTTTGTTTCATATTTGTAAATATTTTCAGTCACATTCATATTCTTTATCTAATTCTAACTATGTAAACTCAATGCTAAAAATATTTAAGAAAATAATATCATCAAATGTGAAATATACATTTTGGTTTGAGTCCCTTGTTCCTTTTTCTTTTATAAAAAAATATACAAAAATACACCAATGCAAGTATTTAAGTCATGGAAAAATTTAAATTTTTATTACGGTATTCAGTGCATTGAAGGAAGTACAGTCAAGTCAATAGAAACCATTTTTCAGGAGTTTAATTTTATTTATTTTCCAAATATTTTTATTGAATTTAAACGCATGGAAATATTACAATCATTCTAATGTAAATTTTGGTTAAATAACTATATACATTATTTACATTTGGCCTAATATGAACATTTTCCATCAAGAAAGAAATAATGAAACTTCCATTTACAAATAAATAATTCAAAACATTTTAAAAAATGCAGTCAGAATTATAGAGACTACAATGACTTAAGAGTTTCAATTAAACCAAGAACTTTGGTCCAAGGATTATCACTTCATTTCCTAGGGAAAATTCTTGATTCTTTGACTTTTATTTCTGTGGATGCTGATTCTTCCAGTAATAATAAGAAGTCTTCAATGGTGGGTGGAAGAGCTGATTTCCATTTTCTAGTTAAACTTTTTCTTGCCACTGCTAAAATTGTCAAAAGGAGATAGAGATTGGTTCTCTTCATGTTATTCATGACATTAACATTCAAGAGAATTAAAAATGAATTTATCTGAAAATAAAGCTTGACAAAATTTACCAATCTCTGTCCAGTACTTGTTAATTTTTGTACAATCATAAATAAAATGTTCTCAATCAGCTGAACATACCAAAGAACATCTCCAACAAACAATAGTACTGGATGATTATATTTTAGCAACTTTGTTGGGAGTATAGAAAGCTCTATGCAAGAAATTCCGATCATATTTGTCTTCTGAAGACAAATTTAATATTTGTCCTTTATCAATAAATTTCCAAAATTTTTATTTGGGTATAGTTTTGTAGTTTATTAGGATTTTATAAAGATTAGAGATTAAGTTAGGCCAATTCTGATTGTTATATATCAAATCTTGAAGATGAAGTATCAGCTTAGGTTTAGTTTTAAATGAAGAATTATTTATTATTCTACACAAATCTTGAGTATGGGATAGAATGCTATGTAAGATAATCCAGTCTGTGCCTGGAATGTTATACATATTTCTTATTTCATGAGTCAGTAGTACTCTTAAATTGTTTATACAGTGATGCCAGCAAATTAATTGTTTTGATTCCCAATCTTGAAATCTTCTTTTGTATATTCTGTTGGTATAATTTTTAGAAATTCTGAAAGGGATTAGTAATTCCCATCAAAGGTTTACATCTAAGTTTGAATTTATAAATGTTCTGAAAATGTTATAAATATGATTTTTTTAAGTTTACTTTAGTAGGTTTTGCAATATTATATTGTAAATTGATGCCTAGTATGTACAATAGACTGACATTTTGATTATCTGCTAAGAGATTACTAGTTAATTTATTTTCATTTAGGAATATGATTACATGAGGAGATATCCAGGTAGAAGAGAAATTGTGATCTATCCAGTTAATGACTGTTTTGAGAATGGAAGCTTTAATATATAATTCAGGATCTGGGAAATGTATTCCTCCTAGTTCCCAGGGTCTAATATGATGATAAAGAGCTACTCTATTTCTTTTTGGAAACCACAAAAAATTAATAACATTCTGTTAAAGTCATTTAATATCATTTTGTTTGGAAACATGGGAATGACTTGAACAATATAATTGATCTTTGGAAGTAGGATCATCTTTATTAATTGTAGTCTGTCATAAAAATTTAAAAACTATTTGTACCATTTTTCTATTTGTAACTTTATAGTAGTTACTATGTTTGTATAATTTGTAGTTAGGGTTGTATTTATGTTATCAATAAGGTTATTCCTAGATAATTTATGGTTGGTACTAATGTGCCAGTCATGTGATTTGTGTTAAGAAGCATCTTATGATTGCTATTTAGTATCATATATCTGGATTTTTTATTACTTGTTTTTAAAACTGAACTAAGATAAAATGTTGTAGCTTATAAATCTAATTCTTGAAGAGATTCTTCTGAGGATCTTAAAGTTAAAAGAATGTCATCAGCAAAGAGCATGATTTTGTAATTGAAATGTCTATGTATTTCAATACCAATTATTTTTGGAGATTGATGGATAGCAATTGCAAATATTTCAATAGCTAAAGCAAATAATAAAGGAGACATAGGGCAGTCCTGTTTAGTTCCTTTAGTGATTTTTCTAGCCTCTGAAGTGAATGGTCCAAGTCTTACATAAGCCAGGTTGTTACTATATAGACTTTTTATCAAGTGTATAAATTGAAAGGGGAAGTCAAAGATTTCTAGTGATTTGAAAAGAAAGTCCCATTGTAATGTGTCAAATGCTTTTTCAATATCAAGGGTGATTAAAAGAGCCTCTTCGTTATCCCTATTAATAAGATCTATTAGAGTAAGAATACTTTGAATATTGTCATGTGTTTGTCTATTGTGAATGAAACCTGTTTGATCTTCATGAATGATATTTGTTAAGGATTTCTTGATTCTATTTACTAAGATGGATGAAAAGATTTTATAATCATTGTTGAGAAGTGAAATAGGGCTATATGAACTGCATAATGTGGAGTTTTTATTTTCCTTTAGAATAGGAGTAATTAAAGAATATCTCCATGAGGGAAGAATTAAATACTGAGAATTAACTACATTCAGAGTGTTATGAAATAAAGTTAGAGCTGGTGATGGAAGTAATTTATACATTTCATTTATAATTCCATATATTCCGGGAGCTGTATTATTTTTGATTTGTTTAATTTTATCTACTATTTCTTTTAATGAAATTTGTTGTTGTAAATCAAATTTTATTTTTTCTGGTAGTTTGTTCATATTAGATAAGTTTATATCTATATCTATTGTATTTGTATTCAGAGGATCACAAGTTTGAAGACCATAATAATGATGTTTGAAGGCATCAAGAATGTCACTAATATCAGAAATTGCTTTATTGTTTTTACCTTCATGTAAGATTTTTGTGATACTATTTTCAGTTGATTGTTTTTCAACTCTCATAGATAAGTTATGCGTGTGTTTTGGTGACATCGAATATGAGTTAATTTTCAGTTTTTCTAAAGCCAGATTAGTCTTGTGTGTTAATATTTCATTATATTTTTGTTTAATTGGTCTATTCTTATTTTCTTTGTGGATGTATCAATGGAATCATCTATGTTTATATCAATTAATTGTTTTTGTATATTTTGTAATTCTGATTTCCATTCTTTTGTTTTATTTTTGTACTATGAAAGAATTTTGACATATAAAAAGGCTTTTTATGTGTCCCATAATATTACTGTATTTGTGTCCTCTGAATGATTGGTTTCTAGGAAATAATTTATTTCAGAATGTAACCAATGTTTAAATTGCATTAAATTGATAATGTAGGCAGGAATTCTAGTAGTTATATTAAGTCTTTTAAAAACAGAATCTAGCTTTAGGATGAGAGAGTTATGATCAGAAAGAGGACATGGAGAAATGATAAAATTACTTACTTTTGAGTTTAAGTCTTGGGATATGTATATTTTGTCGATTCTAGTTTGAGTATTGAATCTGAAGATTCTATGAAAATATGATAGAGAGAAATTATCTTTAAATGTAAAGGTATCAATTAGATTTAAGTTACCTGTCCAATTTTAAGAGCTTTCCCTATTGAAGAAAGACAAATAGGTCTACTGTTTGTGGTATCAGAATTATCTACAATACAAAGTCACCACCTAAAATCAGAATCCCTTTTTGAACTCTGTTGATTAATTCTATATGTTTCCTCACTGTTGCCATCCCTATACCTGGAAACCAGTAAATATTCGCTAGAGTCCAAATTCTATTATTGTATTTTATTATTACTATAGTTAGTAGACCCTCCTTATTTTCATGATTGAGTATGATTTGAGGCATAGAAATACTTTCTTTCCATAATATTATAGAGCCTCTTGTTTTCTTTTTGTATAATGAGTTTGACAATATTGTGTAATCCGTGGAATTCCATATGAATTTATCATTAGCCTTAAAATGTAATTCTTGAAGACATATTACTTGGACCCTATTCATTTCTAAATATTTTAAAAGATTGGCTCTTTTCCTTGGATTATTTAATCCATTAACATTTAGAGAAAGTAAAGTTAATTCCATTTAGAGAGTTAGATTTAAATGAAGTTTTAGTAGTAGCATAAATTCAAAACTGAATGTTGTGTAGAATTGTTAATTTTTATGAAGAATGTTTTTGATAATATGAATGTTCTTTCTATGCTGGTATAATAATGGAAGTGTATCTTAGGCCAGACTAATAAAAAGGATAGGAAAATATAAGTAAATACATATTCCTTAAGAAATAAAAAAATCTTAAAAAATATTTTCAAACATGGAGCGAAGGTCACTCCAGGAGTTTAATTTTAATAATAAAAATGTAATTTATTTACAATTAATTTTAACTTCAATCCAAACTCAACTCTCCCCTTCAGTCATTTCAAATTCTATGGTAATTCCAGAATGGATACAAATTTTATGTAAAATTGTTTACAATTTTAGAGTATTTGATAATTTAATTTCTAAATTAAACTTAATTATAGCCAAAAATAATTACAATTTAAATGAGAAATTTTGGAAATTTTCTCAAAAGAGTATTTTGTAGATTTTTCTGAACAAAGTAAATTACAGCTTCTTTTCTCTATTAAAAATTCTTCTTGGACACTCTAGAAGGATTTTTTTCTTGGAAATTTTTGTTTAGAACATTTCTAACTCCTGAAAGATTTGCTAAAATGAAAAAGGAAACTAATATTGAATGTTGGAGATGTAAAGATTAATTAAAGGCTGACTGGTCACATATGTTTTATGATTGTAATATGGCTCGAAATTATTGGTCAAAAGTCCAAATTTTTTTAAGACTTTGTGGAATGTTACTTTCATTTTACAGAAAGAAATTATGCTCCTTCATATTCTAGACACAACAAATATAAAAAAAGACTGCTCGTATCTAACTTGGACAATTCTTGGGGTGGCTAGAAAAACTGTGACAAGGAACTGGAAGACTCTTACTGAAACAAAGTTTGAATACTCCTAGTTCTGCTAAAAGACACAACAATCAAAGGAACTGCAATAAAGGAGAGAAGAAACTACCCCAAAAAACTAAAGAACAATTTCTGGTTGAAGGTTATGCCCGTTAGAGATTAATGTTCTTCATCTAGTTAAATGATTTTATTAATTTCTAGAATTCTAATTTTGTCTTGAAATATTTTCTATAATTTTGATCTCAGGTTTCATTGTATATATTGTATACAGTTTTATTCTAGTTTCTTTTTTCTGTATTATAAGCTTTACCTAATTACATACTATATTAATATCTCATTCTTTTAAACTCTTTTACTACTTTTCAAAAAAAATATGCCTTCCTGTGTCCTGACAGAGTGCTCTTCAAACTATCTGGCGATATACAGAGCTGAGTATATTTTTCTGGCACTTCAGAGTTGTGTACTGGTAATTGTTGTTTGACTAATATTATATCATTGCTGGCTGACTTCAGAGTTGTGCACTGTTATTTTTGCTTCACTGTATAGTTTTTTCAGATCTCTGCTGAAGGTGTTGGTCTTCCCATACCCACTCTCCCTATTCCTGTGTTGTTGTCTAAATTTGGAGGCTTTTGCAGTTGCCTGCCCCCACTGTAGATTTTATCTGGGACACTCCCCCAGTCACATCTCTTTACCTCATTCTACCTAATAGACTCCTTCTGCAATTGTTTTTAGTCATTTTTAATTTAATTGCATTTTTTAAACTGTTTGGTCTAACATTGCTACATACTCAAGTGTGCTAGCTTGCACTGCATTTGAATTGTTTTTACTGCTGTTTTAGCTACTTTTCTGTATATATATATATATATATATATATATATATATATATATATATATAAATATATATATATATATATACATACCTTTCCTGTAACTAGTGTAGTCCAGATTCAGATTTGCTGTAAGTAAGCTTCTGAGCCCCCCCCCAAGCTTTCTGTGTTGGAGGGAAGCCTTCTAGCTTATCAGTTGGAGTGGTAAGCACTAGGTAACCTATCTACCACATAAGGAGTGGTTCTAGCCCAGAAATTGTAGTTATTGGTCGTTTGGGCAGTTTTTCCAGCTCTCTCAACTTTGATATAAAAGCCCGCATTTGCACTTGTTTCCCCCCTTTCCTGTAACTAGTTTAGTCCAGATACAGATTCTTAGTTTTAGCACTTGAATTTGCTTATTCGTGATCAGCACTTGTTCAGAACTTGTAAGCACTAAATAACATACTAATTACTACAGCACTCAACCTTCCTCATTACCTTGCTTAGAGAAAAACAGCTCTTGTACTCATTTTCCTCACTCATCTAGAGGAAAATAGTTTTTTATTCAGGCATGTCCAAGGGTCAGCTCCCAGTGTTCTCTCCTGTCTATCTGATGAATCTGGGCATCTTGGGACAATGTAGAAACTGCCTCATGTACACAAACAACCCTCTCCTCCTACCACCCAACACTACAACCTGTGAGAGATGCACTTATCTAGCCAAACTGGAGGTAAAGCTCTCTCCAATCAAGACTGAACTTGACAGTCAAGAGGAGAAGGTAAACACTTGCACTACACCACACTCATCACATAGTCTCACTAAATCTACACCACCAAAATCCACACATAGAAACACAAAAACATTCACGGAGGCTCTTAATAATAATCTGCTCAAGCAACAAAGACCTCCAAAGCAGAAATGCAAGCAACCTCCACCCCCCAACACAACCCAAATGACACATAGCCCGCAGACTCAGTGTGCCACTCAACCACAGCCAGTAAGGCAAAACAACTTACCCAACACACTAGTCATAGGTGACTCTATAATCAGGCACACTGATGTCCCACTCACCAGGCTAAACAAGAAGAAGGTTACTGTCAGCTGCCTGTCAGGTATCAGGATCCGACACATACTCAGGTCACTCCACAACAAGTTTAAATATGACTCTGTCATTGTCCATGTTGGTGTGAATGACCTGAGACGTACCTCGCTGGACTACATGAAAAGAGACATGGAAGAGCTCTCCGATCTTGTAGCCCAGGCAGGTATAACCCTAGCCCTGAGTAGCATTCTGCCATCACCCAGAATGATGCTGGAGTACAAGGACAAAATGATTGACTTCAACAATTAGCTAAGCTTCTGGTGCCATTCTAAAGGGATCCAGTATCTGTCTGCCTGGAATGACATGGTCAACAGACCACGATGCTTTGACAGAGATGACCTGCACCTGTCAACCCTGGGATTCCGGATACTGGCTAAGGTTCTTGCTGTCCCTATAGTGCCTTTGTTAGGCAAGGTTCAAATGACAAATTCACCACCTTAATAGGAACAGGCAAACAAAAACTGAGGGTGATGCTACTCAATAATAGAAGTCTAAATCTCAAAATGAATTCACTTGAGGCACTCCTTAAAATGGAGAACATCAATATCTGTGCAGTGACTGAGACCTGGTTCAAGGCTCCAGAGAGCACTCCTGCACTACCAGGCGACGGTTATCCCACTACACAAGGGGGGAGCCACCATGGACCCCGGGAACTACCGTCCCATTAGCCTGATGAGCCTGGTCTGCAATGCCATGGAACGTATCATCATGGAATTTACCACACTTTTCGGCCATGTAACCTGGACCGGAACACCAAAGGCAGAGGTGTGTCCATATTCATTAAGGATATCCACACCTCCAGGCTAGTTGCTCAGCATAATGCAGCCAAGGTTATCCGAGTGCAACTAACTCTGGGCAAAACTGCAATCCAAATTGTAGCTTGCTACAGATCACCCACCATGCCCCAGGATTCCCACCCCTCTTTTCTTGATATACTGGAAAATATTAGGGTTCAACCAAACACCCTAATAATGGGTGATTTCAACTACCCCACTATTAACTGGTAAAACTACTCATGTACCAACTCCTTCACTCAACGCTTTCTGGAATTCATAAACTCCAATGCCCTGGATCAACTTATCCACACCCCCACTAGGGGCAACAATATCCTAGATCTAGTCATTACCAACATGAGTGACCAGTGTTCCACACCTGAAGTCAATGCCTCATTGGTCCGATCTGACCATAAGCTAATTACCCTAGATATCCACCCCGCATTAAGGAAACCATGATAAAAAAATTTCTCCAAAGCCAACTTCATGCTTCTTAAGACAGAAGTGGTGAACTTCATGACACCCATGCAGATGGACAGTACAGTTATGACTACTGAATCCTACACAATTGCACTTTTTAAGCACTTACATGAGTGCATGGATTGTGCTATCCCAAACGGAACCAAGATGTTATTCTCCAAAAAAAGGAAGCCAATCTGGTGGTCCCCTGCTATAAACAAACTGTACAACAGAAGGAAGAAACTATTGCAAAAGAGAGTGAAATCCCATGAGTGGAGGAGCTCCCTGGTCAGCCTCAGTAAGAAGCTGCGATCCCTGATAAAATCCTCCAAAGCTAGTTACGAAAACAAAATCGCCACTGATTCTAAAGACAACCACAAAGCATTCTATAGCTATGTCAAGAATCTTAAAGGCAACACTCAGATCTGCTCTGAGTTACAGCACAATGGCACTAAATATACAGACCCAACTGATATTGCCAACATCCTGGCAGATAGGTTCAGTGCTAACTTTACCCCCCTCTCACTCCCTAAAGAGCCCATCTCTATACTGGAATAATGCAAAGTTCCTGTAATCACAGCTGCAGAGGTAAAAACACACTCTCAAAAGCCAAGAACACAGCATCCATGAGACAAGACAACATCCCAGGCTGCATTCTACACAAACTACAGAACGAACTGGCACCCCACCTAAGTACCATGTTCAGTCATAGCCTCACCTCAGGCTTTGTGCCCGATGAATGGCACACAGTTATCCCACTCCACAAGGGGGGAGCCACCATGGACCCTGGGAACTACTGCCCATTAGCCTTACGAGCCTGGTCTGCAAGGCCATGGAACGTATCATCATGGAACTTATAAACAAAGACATTGGTACTCTCCAAACTCTGTACCCCACCCAGTTTGGGTTTGTAAAAGGCAGACCATGTCTCCTAAACCTGATAGACTTATTTGAAGAAGCAGTCACCAAAGCCGTAGACATGGGTAAGGTGGTTCACACAGCCTATCTAGATCTTGCCAAGGCTTTCGACACCATCCCCCACTCTGGAATTATAGATAAACTCACTAAACTAGATATAAATCCCTATGTCACAAGATCGGCTGCCAGCTGGCTCACTGACAGAACCCACACTGTGAAAGTAGCAGACTCCAAATCCGACTTCAGACTAGTGACAAGTGGAGTACCACAGGGTTCAGTCCTGGGTCCCCTCCTGTTTGGTATATACTTCTCTGAAGTACAGGCTAACACAGAAGGTCTTTGGCTAATGAAGTTCACAGATGGCTGCAAACTAGGAGCCATAATCAAAACTCCTAATGATGTGGACATCCTACAAAAGGGCCTCACTGAGACAGATGCCTGGTGTCAAAGTCATGGCCTCAAGCGCAATGCCAAAAAGTGCATTGTCATCCCCTTTGGTAAAAACTCTGTACCCATGAACTACAACATAGGCGGTAGTATACTTAACACTGAAAGTGTGATAAGAGACCTTGGGACACAGGTGGACAGTAGTCTCTCCTTTGATAATCACATCTCCACAGTAGTCAGGAAATCCTTCTATGTGGTACACCTCATCACAAAAGGTTTCTCATCCAGAAAACAATAGGTCATTGTTCCCCTCTACTCATCACTCATTAGACCCATTATGGAGTACAATGCCCTTTTGGTATGTACCTCACAAGACATCTACAACAACTGGAAAGGCCGCAGAAATACCTCACAAAGAGGATTACTGGCCTCAAACAGATGCCCTATGCAGACCATCTCAAAAAACTCCAGCTTTACTCCATCGTATATCGCCTACTCAGAGGTGATCTCTGCCTAACATACAAAGCTATGTCAAACCCAGAGCTGTTGGACATGCTCCACTTAAAGAAACCCCAATCCGTCCGAGCTACATGCTCTAGGGACCTAAACCTTGTCACCACAATAAACAGAACATGCCGGAGGGATAGATTCCTGTCCCAGAGACTTCCCATACTCTGGAATAAACTACCTATCTATATCAAACAAAGCTCCTCATTAGCACTCTTCAAAAAAAATCTTGATGATTGGATGGGAAAAAGGAAATTCACCCCAGGCTCTGCTCGACAGTGGCACAGGAAAATAATTTTCTTGGGTGGCAAAAGCCAGGGTACCTTTTTGGCTGGGCTTGTATAGGCCCCAGGGCCAATAGCCTAGTACTTATCTATGAACCTATGACCATCGCACCTGAAGGGCAAGCCACACAGCTGCTAGTTAACACAGGTGTTTTAATCAAAACATAGTAATGCTCAAGTTCCTGTCATTAAGAATGTTTAAGCGATGCTGTGCATCTCACTGTACCATGCAAATCAGCTAAAAGAGTAAGAGAAAAATAGTACTGTAATTGGGACTCTAGTACAGAAATACATCAGTATAAAGCCATGCACATAAGAATAGATGTAAGTGAGGTATCTAATAGCAGGTAACCCTGCAATTATATGTACATGTAAAAATACACTTGCTAAACATTAATGGAAAAATAGGATTTTAACTAGGACTCTTAGATAAATACAGCACTCTAAAGCCATACACATAAGCACACTAAAGCCATACAGATAATAATAGATGTAAGTGACGTATGTAGCAGCAAAGAACTGTAGAATGATATCTACAACACGTAAAAATATACTTGCTGTAACAGTGACTCTGTAGCACAGTATGTAAACTGCATTGATAACATTCGTTTTTGGTACACATGGTCCTGGGTTCAACTACAGCTGCATCTAGCATTGAAAATACATGTATGTGGGCATCAACATTATAAATTATGATATGTAACTCTGTCTCATCACCTATTTCTCCAACCAAAGCAGTACAGATGGAATGTCTACTTCTAAATAATGGAAGTCAAAGGCCTACAGATAGGACTATGTTTTAACTATTCATATTACAATCCTAAAAAGTACATAGAATGTCAGGTTGGCATGAATTCCCAGAGGACTTTAAAGTATGTAATTCAAACATGGCCTAGTAATATCAGACGGCAGCCCACAGTGATTTGCTAGTGATATTACAGGCAACCATAGCTGCACAAGTAACATACATATATGGAAGTTGTGCTAGATGCAAGGGTTGCTAGCACGCATGTAACAGGGGACTATCATGACATAACTCATGACCTGGCAGTTGCCAAACTGTGACACATAATGGTTAATGTACCCCCTACCTTTTTCTAGGATACCCCAAACATTTTGCCTTTTATTCTGTTAGTGATACCTTTGACTAACATACTTACTTTAAACACATAACTTAATTTCCAGTGGGATGGGTTCCCTCAATCTGGCTCTGTCTAGACAACAAGGCTGCCACAGGCCCCACACTTACTCTTTAAGCTTGCTGTACTGTAAAGTGTTTGTGCTCTCTGCTTATGCCTATTGCCTACATCAGCTTTGGCTTCAGCCTGTAGCACACACATCTGTATGCAAAATGTAGCTGCTACACACATTCTTTCTGCAATGACGTAGTACCTTTACCCCAGTAATTTCCACCCCAACATATGAAAAAGGGGCTGTAATCTACATTGAGGCCTTATATTTTGTTCAGTAGTTGCATGGAATGGCTTATTATACTGCAAATCAGCTGTATAGGTGGCAATTAGCATTCCAGAAGCACAGATTGGTTCAGAGGCAATCACTTGCTAATGAAAGCCATATTAAAAAGGCAAACATCAAGCTAGGGGAACCATTATGTATGAGAATTACTTTGCAGAGTGAACTCGTTGACACAACATTTATATATCTGTACATTTCAACAGAGGAGTATTTTACTGCACCAGGTATGTAGCTATTTTTTTCCAACATAATGCATATATCTGAACATGCTTAGGGGGAATGGGGATTACATCACTAAGCATTTCTTAGAACTGTACTGATGACATGTCATTGATCTCCAAATGTGTTACACCCACAGAGGTACTAGAGTACAGTAAGGGTAGAATCCTTTGTGTTAACTAGATACACCGGTCTCCTTGAAATTTCTCTTGATAGCAGTTGTATTAGTACACTATTTGTTTGGCACAGTTGTTTTTATATATTGCAAGGGTGGTTTACCCCTAGGGGCCACACTACAATGGACTCCTGTGTTGAGTGTGTGATCATACATCAGTATCTGTCATGGCACAAGCAGAAATATCTTACTATTGCTACTATCCTACTTGCATCTACACCCTTTGTATGTTTGCACACTGTTGAGTACGACATGTGCAATCAAGCAGTGAATACTGCTAGCCATCCTTTATTAATGTATCTCTACATACTGTACTCCCACGTATGTGATCCTGAAATGTGTTCCCATTTTGTTGTCTTTCAGGAAATATGTATCCCTGACACTGGGACCCTATTACAGATGCTGAAAATGACATCATCCTGGAGGTCTTGCATCAACACCATCAACTCCTGCTTTCCAGCTTTCCGGGGCGGGGGCAAACAGGGATGAGTGGGTAGCATTGTGGGCTGACCTGGTCTGATGTGAAAGCTATCGGTCACCAGAGAAGGAAATATAAGTAGGTGTGACACCGTGCTACAGATATGATCAATGCCATACACAGAAGAGCAGTGGATGTGGCCAGGGATCGTGGTGTCACTAGTGGAGGGCCTGCAGCAGAGCAACCACTATCAGCCACTGAGGAATTCCTAGTGAACCTAGGAATACAGTACAGCTCCCAGGCATCCATCACACAGTATGTCGTGGATATAGATGCCACGATTTCCATACAAGAGGAGCATCCAGGTATGCTTAGTTGAATCAGCATTGGAATACTGTAGCATTCAATGTGTCAGGGTGTACATAGTTTTACGCAGATGTCAGGTGTTTTATTGGGGGAGGAGGTTAGCATCACTTTAAATGTCATGCTCAGATTGTGACCAATGTACCAATTAACATAGCTACTGTAAATGTGGGATCTTTGGATATATTACCGTGTTATAGTGCAAAATGTGGTGCTGTTTACATTATCTCTCCCTCATATTTTCATAGGACCATCAGGAATCAGATGAGGCTGTGCTCCTGCTCCTGGTAAGCACAACACTGTTTTGTTAGAGATGTAGATTTAGAACAATGTATTCACTAAAGTGTCATCCCAGGCCTGCTGCGCTGGATTAATATACTGTCTGCATGATTTCCAACTACACAGATATTTTCTGACTGTACACAGATTAGACTCATACCTATGCCTTGTAGGTGTCAGGACATTGATACATTTCACAGTATTGTCAGGACATTACAGATTGCCATATGTGTCAATTTTGCAAAGTTTTGCCATCATTGTTGCTCATGAGATTTCTGTGTAAAGAGATGTTATTTAGAAGTGACTACAGATGTTTGTTAGAAAAGAATGTCCTCATATCCTACTATATGAAGTTGTGGGTTAGACAGGTCTGTAATAGTGACAGCAGTGTATACAGCTTAACATATACTGCACCATAGTGCTGCAGAGCAAAGTAGTGCAGGTATTAATGTACTGCTTTTCCCTTTTTATCACAGGTGACTTGGGGGGTTGGTCTCTGTCCTCTTCACAACCTGATGTCAGTGTCTCTTCAGACTCTGATGATGATGGTGGTCAAAATAAGGCACAGGTAGGGGTTGCAGGGGCTGACTCTGTCACAAAGGTTTACATCCCTCTTCTGTCCTCATTATCACTGTACACAGTCAGTATGCCTACCCATACCCAGCCCCTTGATGCCACAGATATTGGACAGTTGGAGGGTGGGGACATTGAGCAGGAAAATGTGGCTACTATGGCTGCAGTAAGTGTCGATACTGGCCATAGCCAAATAGATGGTGAGGGTCCACACAGGCAGATTGATAGGGGTGCTCGTAAGAGGCCTACTGTCCCTACATCACCTGTTGCAGGTGTCTCATCATGTGTCACTCAGTGTATGTTTACAGCCATCATGGAGGCACAGGCACATTTCAAAAGGAACTAGAAATGAATGCTCAGGGTTATGGATGCAGCACAGTCTGACATTCATGACTGTTTCCACTGCATTGCTGATACCCTGGATTGGTTGACTGACACAGTGGAAAGACATTGGTCTGAGACAGCACACTATCTGTCTTGGAATGCACATTGTCTGTGATGGAACATCTGGTTGTAGTTGAGCGTCAGGCTTGTGGACGTAGGTCAACAACTACATCAACTGAGAGTCCACGTGGCCATGCACAATCATGCTCCCATAGTGGTAGTACATCTAGCGCTCTGGAGGGGAGTATGCTGTCCACCCCAAGACATGGCAGGCCATGGGCTCTTGGTCCTGGGCATTGTCATGGAGGACATGGTCCCAGCAGAAAGCAGTCACCCTCAGGTAATAGCTTCACTTCTGACTTTGGGCATGGAGGTGCCAGAGCAACTTATGGCAAAGCCAGCTTCCGTGTTTGGGGGTGGAGATGGTGAACTATCAGCTCTACCATGCATGGCTCAAAGCTGTCCAACATACAGAAATGTAGGGCTAGCACAGAGCTTGACTGTGTTCACACAGACACTCACATACCACTGTCACAATCAGGTCACCAACAGACACACACACACACACACACACACACACACACACACACACACACACACACACACACACACACACACACACACACCACATTTTCATGGTCCATCTTGCCTGCTTCCCTTCCTGACCCACACATGCTTGCCAACCTATTGGGACAGCCTAGGCCTCCTACAATCCACAAAACACCCTATGCAAGTGATGATACCTGTGCCACATTCCTGTCATCCTTGTCATCAATGCAGGGAAATGAAGCTATGTCTCTGATGCGCTGGGTGACACTATAAATTACTATGTATTTGTTTTACCCATTGTTGCCTTTGATATGCCAGTTGTACTGGTCACTGACAGATATTGTATGCTGCCATTTGTAATGAGTAAACCACATTATTTTGTGTACATTAAGTTGGATGATGTTGTAATGGCTGTATACTTACACAATGAAAGGTGTCTCATAGAACTGTTTATGTTTCAGTTTCAGGATTGTGTAGGACACACTTTTGGGTACATGGGTACAATAAACCCAAAAACATCAGAACCCAGGATGGAATGTCAACAAAGAAGACAAAATGTCTTCAGAGAGGTAAAGCAGTATTGGTGCATGGCTCCATAGATTCATATGTGTATAATAGGCTAACAAGAACAATGGCTTCTTTCAACCTAGTCATGCATCCATAATCACTGACAAGTTCTGATACCCTTGTTAAATGTAAGCAGGGTTTTGGGAGCTGAGACATCTACAAGCTTTGATGTGGGAGATGAGCCATCTACAGTTTCCCTGTGTCCATTAGACACGTGTTCTAAACCACTTATGATTGTCTTGTCCGCATCTCATTATGCAATTTGCACATGATGTGCATTACAGCAGAAGTGTGCCTCACATAGATGGGGAGCCTGTTACATATAGGGTGTAGTATGTGGGTTACAAACCTGTTTCTCCAGCTTGTCCTATTTATACCAGAGTAGAGGTGTAGGTGTGTAGAACAGGTAATTCTTGTGCTAGTCCTTTCTTGGTTATACAGGAGGTACACAGTAGGATCCAACTCCTCCCTGTATGGCAGCCATCCACCTCCCTTCCAAAGCATGTTGGAGACAGAATACACAGTTACAGCCTTGACACAGTCTGCATAGGCCATGTTATTGCACTATGTATTGGTTTACTGTGGAATCTCTGCGGCTGTTAACAGTTGTTGGATATGCCTGTGTAGTTACATACCAAAGGTGGCATTGCACTCAATGATAGGTGTGAAGAGTGCCAAATACATTGTAACAATGACATTCTGGGATTTACATGATATACCTTTCTGTATAGGTTGTGCAACATTGAATGAATCCCCACATCTTACCGACCTGTGAAAGTCAAGGGCTAGATCGCTCTAAGTGTCCATAAGTCTCTGACTACTGGGTCAACTGTTGCAGGTGTGCGGACACTATGATATTTACCAGGGGTGGATGACTTCCCAAAGGATAGTATTGTGCATTCCTTGGCATTTAGTAATTGTCAATGGCAATAACTGAATGTGTGCGTCAGCCCATCCCGGATAACTGTTAGTTCTGTGTGGGATTCAGTGACAACTCCTATTTGCAGTCATCTGCAAATGTAGTCAGTCTGAGGTCACTGACAAAGGCCATGACTGCAGAGAAGGGAATGGCTAAAGGAGTAGTCCCAAGAATGATTTGTGAGGGAAGTCCACTGGTGAGTGGCCTCATTGTAGTGGTGGACTATCTAGTGCTCCCATCCAAGATAATGACTGTCGGACACTTGGCTATCCACTGGCTGACATACTAGTTCATAAATAACCTCTACAGTTTTTCAGTGATGCCTGATTGCTTAATAGTGTCATATGCCTTGGCAAGCCATGGTAGGTGGAGTGAGTCATATTCCCCTCATTCATTGCATAGTTTAACAGTCAATGAGGTCCACCGGTTAGGGTAGGCATGATCTGCCCTTGACCAAAACAAACTGGGTTTGGTCCAGAGTCTGTAGGTGTATTACATTGTAATTGACCATTTCTATGATAGTTCTTTATATGGCTTTAAATATCAGACTACTGGGACATCTGGAGACAGTGCTTGTCACTTCATGCTAGTTATCCTGTGTGCAGCTCAGTATTGCAGTTAATTCCATCAAGGTGTCCGAGAAAATAGTCATCCAAGGTGCCTGTGTCTGTGCAGAGCATAAGCAAACAATGGAGGGGAAAGTAAATGTAGATCCTGTGAAGGTAAGGAGGGAGTTTTTACACAGTTATTCTGCAGTTAGACACTACTCAAGCAATGTGTACTGCAATGACACAATTACTTTGTGAAGAATGTTGAAAAGATGGGAGTCCCCTGAATTGTTATGTCTGGAAACTACTACTGCTGGTCTCACTACAACCACTCTCTCCTGGGATACTATGTTCCTATACTTTTTCTCTCACCTGAAGCAAAACATTAGCACCGAGTTCAAGATGAGAAGCAGGCCATGGCCTGTTTGTTCATCCACATAGTTGTCCCATGTCATGCAAGGCTCCATAGGCTTGACATACCCTTTTCCAGGTAGATGCCTTGATTAGTAATCAGAACACTCATTTGAGTTTACATGTATTATGCCTTGTGTTCTAGTGTTGTTAGGATTTCACTAGGTACTGACCACATGGTATTTAGGAGCACAGCTGCAGCATCACAATATGCTGTTCAATGTCAGGTGACATAGACAGCCAAAGTTGTTTGAACAAGCACCACAGCAGCAATGATCCATGTTAGGTGCCAATTTCACAGCAAATCATGCAATCTGACCTTCAACAGCTTAATGGTGGACATCTATGTGACATAGATCTGAGGCCTACTGCAGAGGAGTGGTCAGCTTTGGCCAAAGTGTGTCTACCTTCAGCATGTCCTAGGTATGTCATAATGTACATTTATGTTACCGGAACACATGTCTGTGTTCCCACATCATGTCACACTATATTCAGTTTGCTGTCTGGTTGTTTGACAGGCACTACAGAGTTGCAAGGCCAAAGTTATGACTGCAAAGTTGAACAAGTTCTCTGTGCATGCATGCACATCCACAT
This sequence comes from Protopterus annectens, assembly GCF_019279795.1. Lineage (NCBI taxonomy): Eukaryota > Metazoa > Chordata > Ceratodontiformes > Protopteridae > Protopterus > Protopterus annectens. Next base: position 445,904,933 of record NC_056746.1, on the reverse strand, counting down.
CTTCACTGCAAGGACTGCCTACAGACAGTGTGTTTAATGCTGTCAACCCCAAGGGTGTAGCAGTATGACCTGATGTCTGGAGTTGTACATTGTCACATTTGTAGGTATGCTATTGCGACTATGCCTCATAACAGGATTATGGTTAATGCAAGGGCCACATGCCTGGCAAAGCATCGTACTCACTCAACCATGTTATGGCACACTGTCAGGTGCTGTTTTATCTTCGGAGAACTACATAAAGGTGACAACATAAAAATGTTAGTACAAGCACAAACTAAGTATATAAAAGATATGTCATGGCAGTCCAGAACCGGTAGACAATGAATAATCAACTCGATAGAAAATAAAAATAAATTTAATAAGGCACCTTTTGTTCATAACATAATGAACTTCATCAGATAAAACACATGGAAAAATAATTCATTTATATAACTAAGTCCACATCACATGACCATTCAAACCCTCCAATTCTAATTCAAACAAAATAGTCATTAATTTACAATTAACTATCATAAATACATAACACATGCATCACATCATATAAAACCATATTCTTCATATGAAATACTATATAATATAATTATTATATTATGCAAGATTTATAAAAATTATTAAAAATTTAATGTATATAAAATTTTTACATAATTCACATTCTATTTTTTATACCCTACCACTGCCCTTATCAATAAAAATTCATAAACTGTTTTAAATACATGATACCAAATAATTTTCATTAATAAAATGTCATAATCACAATTCATATGTTTGACGTTCAATGCAATAAATTTCTCAGTTTTAATAATGACATAATAGAACACATATCATTGAGGCCTTTAGGGTATATGCATAGTCGTACTTGCCATAATAATTCTAACCTTTCCAACTGTAATGATAATGGCCCGCCTCTTGGATTATCCTGTTTGTCCTATAACGAAGAATTTAAACCAGTGTTGCAAATGCACACTGTGTGCTTTGCTAATGTATGTATCCGCATGCTGTGTGTGTTCATAAATTCTATTCATAAATTTTTATAAATTTTACATAATATAATAATTAATAATTATATTATATAGTATTTAATATGAAGAATGTGGTTTTATATGATGTGATGCATGTGTTATGTATTTATGATAGTTATTTGTAAATTAATGACTATTTATTTTGTTTGAATTAGAATTGGAGAGTTTGAATGGTCATGTGATGTGGACTTTGTTATATAAATGAATTATTTTTCCATGTGTTTTATTTGATGAAGTTCATTATGTTATGAACGAAAGGTGCCTTATTAAATTTATTTTTATTTTCTATCGAGTTGATTATTCATTGTCTACCGGTTCTGGACCGTGATATATCTTTTATATCTTTTATATATTAAGAGGTGGACATTGCTGTGTGACAGTTGGAGTGAGGAAGCCCCCTAAAATGGAAGCACACCCTCCTCAGCTAAAACAAGCAAATAGTGTTGTTCTGACATCCTGCAAAAGAAAGTATGTGATAAAATTAGCCTCCTCCACAAAGGATGACCACAAGGCATAGTGTAGTTACATGTGTAACCTAAGAGGAAAGGCCCAGAATGTTGGTGAACTTGTACTTAATGATACCACATATAATGAGCCTAAAGACATAGCTAACCTGGTTCTGTGATAACATTACTCCCCTGTCCCCACCACACGTACCACATGACATCCCTACAATCTGTCCCATACCCTATCTAAAGAGCAGGTCATAAATGGCCTCTCTAAGGAGAAAACACAGCATCTATTGGACCTGCTAACATACCAGATTGCGTCCTACATGGGATCCAACAAGGATTAGTAACAGCAGTGTGAACTCCTTGAAATCATAGTGTAACCACAGGCTGCATCCCAGCTGACTGGAAAATGGCAACTGTTATCCCCTTGCACAGAGGTGGTGCATCTACTGATCATGGGAACTATAGCCCTATTAGCCTGAGTGGCCATATCTGTAAACCCATGGACCTGATCAGCAAAGATATATGCAATCTACAAACAGCTGATCATGCACAGTTTGGATTTCTGAAAGGAAGATCATCCCTGTTAAACCTGGTGGACATGTAGGAGGCGGTCACCAAGGACCTGAATGAGGGGACATCTGTGCATACAACCCCTTAGACTTAGCCAAGCAATGTGACACTATCCCCCACTCAGGCATCATTGGGAAAATCACTGAAGTAGGCATCAACAGTAATATCATTAGAGGTGCCACTAAGTGGCTCACTGATAGAACTCATACTGAAAATAGAGGAATCCACCTCCAATAGCTGATCTGGAACCAGTGGTGTCCCACAGAGCTCAGTCCTGTGTACTGTACTGCTTGGACTCTATTTAACCAAAGTACAAGCACAAAGTGAATGTGTGTGGCTGACAAGGTTGGCTGATGCCTGCAAACTGTGAGTGGTTATAGAATCTCCCAGTTATGTCAATATCTTACAAGAGAGTCTTCATGAACAAATGCTTGTTGACATACTTATAGCTGTAAACCAAGCAAATATGTATGTAGTGTAATTTCCATCGGTAACACCAATGTTCCTAGTAAGTAGCACATCAGTAGCAGCACCTGATGTCCATACTCAGGTGTGATAGACTTGGGCACACAGGTTTACACCTACTTTACCTTAGATCACCATGTCTCCCAAGTGGTTAGACTGGAATTATATCTTGCTCATGTCATAACTAAGGGCACTGTCACCTGAAAATGATGTAGTTATAAACTCCACGTGCTCTTCCTCTGCAGACCAATATTTGAGTGCAATGGCCATTTTGTCATATACCCTTCCAGGCACTAGCGGTAATTGCACATAGCACAAACGTTCCTCACATGGGAACTTCAAGCCTTCAAGTCTTCATAATCTGTCCTATGGATTCATCTGAAATAACTGTCATTGTAGCCTGTGAGAAATAGACTATTCAGAGGTGATCTCTGCCTTGCATATGGGACAATGTGTGACCCTGCTTTATTGGAAATGCTGCATATATGTAGGTGGAATGGTACTTGAATTACTCATTGTAAGGGCATTGCTAATACATGCTAATGGATGATATATGTTTACTAGACTTTAACAAACCTTTGAAACAGACTTCCACCTAATGCCAAACAGAGTACCTCATTGGCCCTCTTAAGATGCAATCTGAATGATTGGCTGGGTGACCATCATTTCACTACAGGGTTTCTGCCTGTGTCCCTTGTGGACAGGGGCAATATGTTTGGATCATGTAAACAAGGGTAGGAACTTGGCTAGGACTGTAAGGGACCTAGGGCCATTAGGCTAGTAAAGTGCAATGATCCTATGATCCCATACGCTGATGTAAAATGCTCTAACATCCACACACACCTGGCTACAGTGTGAATAGCACCACTACCAATTAATGTTTACAGAAAGCTACACAGCACACACACACACGCACACACACACACACACACACACACACACACACACACACACACACACACACACACACACACACACACACACACACACACACACACACACACACACACACACACACACACACACACACTCTAAGTTGGCTGCAATTAGATTATAACCCCTACCTATCTAATAGTACATACTACAGATTATAGTAGTTAACACACATGCCACAGCTCAAGTTTGTTATGAATATCTCTTTAGGCAACCTTAGGCTAGATGACATTAGTAGGCCTTGTTGTGGTCAGGAAAATGGAGTCCCATTTCACCTGCTACAACCAAAATACTGCAAAAACCTATCTCTTTCTAAGGCAGTGTGGTGATCATATTTTTTGTAGAGAGATGTACACACACATACACCAAGTGGCCTGGAGTGAGATTACAACCCCTATCTATCTAGTCCTACACACTAGAGATCATAGCAATTATCACATGCACCACAGCTGAAATCTGCAATTAGAATGGCAGTTGCTAGTCTTAAGGTACATGACATTAGCAGGCCTTATGGAAGAGAGGAGTTTGGAGGATGGCATCAACTGCAAGTGCCACAAAAGTGTAGAACCATTGCAGTTTGACACACACACACAGACACACACACACACACACACACACACACACACACACACACACACACACACACACACACACACACGCGCACGCCTGGAGTGAGATTAGAACCCGTATCTGTCTAGTCTAACATACTATAGATCTCAGTAGTTATCACACACACCACTGCTGAAGTCTGCTCTAGACATAATTGCAGGTGAACTGCTTGTGGAGTACCTAAACTAGGCTTGTGTTGAACAGCATGCGTGGCATGCAGAGTGGCATTGCTTCTTACTGTTATCTGCATCTAGTAGCAAGCAGTCAGATAACTGTTTTTTATCCTAGCTATATGGTTACAGTAGCCATTTTGGCCATAAGTGGCTGCTTGCATTTGGATGGGCAAACCTGTGGGCAAAAACAATGTGCCCTGTCAATGGGTGCATAGACAACATTATACATTACACACCACCTGTTTACTTGTTGGTGTATGTGTGGTGACATCCAGCAGGCACAGGGAGCTGTAAGTAAGTGAATTATCTAGTACTGAGCCCTTACTTTTGGTCCTTTGATCAACATTATATATGTGTCATAGTGCTGCTTTACTCTTTGTCGGACAATACATACACACATACACACAAACATATATAGTTATTTATATAATTTGGATCTATATATACATAAATGGAGGTGTGTGTGTGTGTGTGTATTTATATATACATATAGAGATAGATAAATATATATAGGGAGAAAGAGATAGTGACAGACAGATATTTATACATATATGTATGTATCTATAGACATATCTATATATAAAAAGTCATTTTGAGTGAGGAGCAACAGAATTGCACTCTGCTTAACTAAGTGTATGAACATGCCCAGTGGGAGTTTTGCTAGTTATAAATGGACTCCAGCCCACACATAGCTGTACTCCAGTCTGGGATTTAGTGTGTTACACAAAATGACATCTGTCCCTGTTTCTGCACTGCTGCACTTCACTCAAATTAGTTACAACTTTCTGACATTGTCTGATGTAATTAATATGTGACAGAGGTTAATAATATTATACCACACACAGAATGGCAGTCTGTAAAACACAATGTAATAACGCCTAACATCCAAATGAAGTGGATACTTCCAGATTAGAACCATGAATGCCATCACACAAGCTAATTGCCCTAGTCCTTTGAGCCACACAAGAAGCTTGACAGACAGGGGTCATTCATCACACAATCACCTGCATAAATATGTACATTGTTATTCCTGCATTAAGTAAGACAGACAATGTATGAGCAATTTCTAAGTTACTGTCATGAGACTGAGGGAAATGCTCACACACCATTGATGAGTTACTGTTACAGCAATTACAAGGGGATACTGCTGTGTTGGAGTTGGGGGAACAACACCACATGTTCTGCTGGGACACACAATAGTCTATCATGTAACCCCACTGTCTAACATCTCCCTTCACTGATGTGCCAGTAATCTGCTACAGTAGGACTGCATGAATATTCCATGCATGAGGCCTACTGAAAAGTTATGGAAACATGATAGTAGAATGGGTATCTGTAGTCCCATGTGGATGTTATTTCTGTCCAAGTAGCCCACTATATTTATTTGCATAATGTACCAGATTCATGCATAGAATGCCATATCATAATAATCCTTACGAGTACTGCGTAGGTTACAGACTTAGCTTGCAAATGCAGCAGTTGACACAACTGTAGTTCAGGGCTAACTCAGTCTGATGCAAGCAATACACATCGAATACATGAATAGGTACAGGATGTGTGGGTTGCCTGACATCAAACTTAAATTCTGTATGTGAGTAGGAGTAAGGTGTCAGTCCCTAGGTCCCTAGGTTGTCAGTGAATGTGCTATGCATTGTCTCTTAGCTAAAGCCAGGGCATACTGAGCATGCCTACATCTGCCTAAAGGGACATCAGGAGGGGGTTCTTTCTCTGAGTCCTGTGACTGTGGCTGTGTTGACCTAGGCACTGTTGGGGAACAGTATATCTCTTCCCTTTGCTGATTGTGCCACAGCTGTTTCCTCAGGATCAGATTGTGTAGCATAGCACATACTGTGAATACATGTGCACGTGTCTTTTGAATACTACAGGGCTCCACCAGATATATATATATATATATATATATATATATATATATATATATATATATATCTAGGCACTGGAACCATGACGTCAGAAGCCCAAACACAGTCTCTATGATGTTCCTAGTTTGTGTGTATGCCTCATTATGGCATTCTCCTGTGGGTATGTGTGCATTTCTGATGCGTGACATCATCCATGGTTCCAGGGCATAACCAGCATCCCCCAGTAAATGGCTGTGTGGGATGTCCCCCCTAGCAAACATCTGGTACAGCTGTGATGTGTGCCAGATATGGAAGTCATGACAACTGCCAGGGCTGCCAGCACACACATTCAGGATAATCCCCTGGGCATTGCACATGACCTGGCAGTTGGAATGGTACCCCTTGCGGTTGACGTAGATTCTACTCTGCTCATTAGATGGTGCCTTGATGTGTACATGAGTGCAGTCTATGGCAGGGTAGTGTGGTACACAGTAGAACTGTTGCATATTGCTGGCCCTCACCTCAGGGAGATGGGAAAATATATGTGCTCACTGGCACGTGGTAGCATAGTATCCATGAAATGGTGAAGTTTCCTGGATGCAGATGCCTGTGACATGCTCAAGTTCCCAGTTGGTCTTTGAAAAGTACCTGTAGCTAGTATCCTAAGGGCGACACATACCTTTGTTTCCACTGGGATGGGTTCCCCTCTGTTGACTCTGGTTCTGACTTGAGGCAGGCAGAGCTCAGTGAGTTCTTGTAATATGTCCCTATCCACCCTGTAGTGTTCTACAATCTCCAGCTCATGTAGCTTCTGGAAGGTTACCCTGGACCTGAACACACTTCTCCATCTCAGCCTAGGCCTATTGTCAGCAGCACCATTAGCACTGACTTTAGCATATAGCACATAGAGATGCAGCAGACATGCAGAAACCCCTTGCATTATCTCAGTAAAAATTCCCAAGTCTGTACTCCGATGGTCCAGAGTATTGGGGAAAATCAGAATGTAGGGTGTATGCATACTTTATGCAGGTCTGCTGTAGGTTCACCACATGTGATTGGTTAATTATTATGCATTTCACCTTCCTAGAATGTAATTAACATCATTTAATGGCCCAACTTTAGTGCGCAACATGGCGCTATGTGCCGAGCCGTGCAGCATAGCTTCTACACTAATAAATATTCATTGAATATATCTGTTCATTGAATATATCTGCTTTCCATTCATTGCTGCCTACGTCATCACTGTCACATGAGTAGTGTGCCACGCCAGCACATTAAGCTATGCACCGTGGCACATAACATAGCTTATACAAAAGTCAAAATCAGTAATTGAATATATCTGGTTTTAATTAATTGCTGTCTACATCATCACTGGTGACTGGATGGTCTTTCTGTGCAAACACATTCAGCTACGTGGCGTGCAGTGCAAACATGTGCACTAGGAATTAAAAATACCTAAAAGCAATGGGTCACACTTCCCTGCTGGCATCCATATCCAGTAGAAATATCAACATATTGGGGGAGCCTACACAAAGTGGTTATGCGGACACTCTTACTCCTTTTTGCTATTCTATTCGTCTTATTTACATACATATCAGTGCTGACAGCCTGAAAACTACACGGTTTATAGCCATATGACCTGGGCAAGAGTGCCAGTGCACCACTGTATGGACCTGATGCAACATCCTATAATACATTTCTGACAAATATAAAATAAAACTAAGAAAAAAAGAAACAACTGAAATACAGAAACCAAGTCAGCAGCACCTTGTCCCAACACCAGAAATATATCAGGAATCCGTTCGGAATAAAAAGCATTTAACTGAAGCGCTTTTCATCGCCAAAATATGGCAACTTCTTCAGAAAAACATACAAAGTTTCAAACAGCAATATATAAGCAGTTAAGTCATGTCACATGATAGACACCTCCAACTAATACATTTCTTTAAAAAGACCTTCGCTAACAAACACACATTGTTCATAAGTAAAAAATACAAAATAAATTAGCTACAAGTTTATCAAGACAAAAGTCTCATCAATTATGTTATTAAGTATTTATAAACCAAGAAAAAACTATTAAAGCATTAGGTTCAAACAACATTAAATTCTAACCACAATACAACCCAACCCAACCTCAAATACGCCCCTCTGGTATTTTGTTCAACTAAAATAAATAAAAATGTGTTCACAAATATTACTAGTTACCATTTCAGGCTTCTTAATTACAATAGACAGGTAATATTACAAGCATCGTTCAAACCTGGGGCCACAAATGCATTTAAACTAACTTGCCATCCTAATTTGTGTTCTTCTAAAAGTAAATTCAATGGACCACCTCTCATATTAGTTTGGATTTGATCTATAACCTTGAACAAAAATTTGTGGCCCACTTTGTTCGCGATATGTCATGCTAATGGATTATCCGTCTTATTGATGGAAATAGCATAGGTGTGTTCATACACCCTATCGCGCAATCTATGTTCGGTCTTCCCCACGTAGAATGCGGGGCAACAAACACACCTTGCTATATAGACAACCAGTCTAGAATTACAGTTAAGTTTGAATTTGATCTCAAATTTGTTGCCATTAATACAAAAAGTATTACCTACTTCTATGAATCTACACATCTTACAAGATTTACATACGGTCGCTCCTACATATTTATGTATTTTAGTCTGTTGACCACCACTTTCAAGTAAATTCTCGAGGTTATAACCTCTATGGAAAACTATATTTGGAGCTGGACCCAGTTTACAAGATAATAAATTGTCACTTAGAATAAACTGCCAGTTTTTGTATAAGATGGATTTGACTCAGCCACTATCCATACTAAAGGTGGTAATAAATCCACCCTTAAAGTTAGGAACTAAAGTTTGTGGTGTATCTAATTCACTAGGCAGGCTATCCTCCATTTGGTGAACCAGTCTATCATTTTCTTAAGTTGTTTAAACAAAGAATGGGGGAAACTACCCCAAGTCTACTTTTTTCAGAAACTTCGCTAACTAAAGGTCCAACTAGTTCACTAGGGTACCCACATTGTTCAAACATCCTCCTTAATAGGTCACATTCCTGATAAAAGTCAAGCTCAAGTGTGGTCATCCTAGCTGCCCTTATTAGTTGACCTTTTACAATAGACCGCTTCTGATGAAATGGATGGCAGCTAGAAAAATGTAAAAACGAGTTACAATATGTATGTTTTCTAAAAATCTGGGAAACAAACCCCTTGTTGACTTTATCCTTTAACAGTTTGATATCTAAGTAGCCAATCATGTCTGTGTGAAATGTAGATGTAAATACAAGGAATTCGGTTGTAGAATTCAAAAATGAAATGAATGTTTTAGCTTGTATATCATCACCATTGAATAACACAAAAATGTCATCCAAGAAACGTGTGTAAAAGACGAGGTTCGTCCTGAAGTGCTCAGCTTTGAACACAAAAGTTCTTTCCCAGTACGCCATTACCAGGTTAGCAAAACTGGCACCACAGGGTGACCCCATAGCAACACCTCATTTCTGTAGGTAAAATTCCTTATTGAATAAAAACTAATTATTTGTAAGAATAATGTCCAATAAGGACTCTACTAAGGTAATTTCATGTGATGGGGCATCCTTAGATCTAAGTAAAAGGCTCACCCATTCGATCCCTTCTGAAGATGTGTAGATTCATAGAAGTAGGTAATACTTTTTGCATTAATGGCAACAAGTTTGAGATCAAATTCAAACTTAACTGTAATTCTAGACTGCTTGTCTATATAGCAAGGTGTGTTTGTTGCCCACATTCTACGTGGGGAAGACCGAACGTAGACTGCGCGATAGGGTGTACGAACACACCTATGCTATTTCCGTCAATAAGATGGATAATCCATTAGCAAGACATATCGCGAACAAAGTGGGCCACAAATTTTTGTTCAAGGCTATAGATCAAATCCAAACTAATATGAGAGGTGGTCCATTGAATTTACTTTTAGAAGAACACAAATTAGGATGGCAAATTCGTTTAAATGCATTTGTGGCCCCAGGTTTGAACGATGCTTGTAATATTGCCTGTCTATTGAAATTAAGAAGCCTGAAACGGTAACTGGTAATATTTGTGAACACATTTTTATTTATTTTAGTTGAACAAAATACCAGAGGGGCGTATTTGAGGTTGGGTTGTATTGTGATTTGAATTTAATGTTGTTTGAACCTAATGTTATAATAGTTTTTTCTTGGTTTATAAATACTTAATAACATAATTGATGAGACTTTTGTCTTGATAAACTTGCAGCTAATTTATTTTGTATTTTTTACTTATGAAAAATGTGTGTTTTTTAGCAAATGTCTTTTTAAAGAAATGTATTAGTTGGAGATGTGTATCATGTGACATGACTTAACTGCTTATATATTGCTGTTTGAAACTTTGTATGTTTTTCTGAAGAAGTTGCCATATTTTGGCAACGAAAAGCGCTTCAATTAAATGGTTTTTATTCCTAACGGATTCCTGATATATTTCTGGTGTTGGGACAAGGTGCTGCTGGCTTGGATTCTGTATTTCAAATATTATAAAATGCTTATTTTCCTCTCTTTTTTTTATTTTCACTTAAGTATGTTGGTGTACTCAGGCGCATAGTGCAAACATGCCAAAATGATTTTAAAAAATTGTTTATTTTTACATATTCCCTTCCATTTTCAGACATTCACAATGTGCCTTTTGTACATATATGTATGTGTTCTAACATTTACTGGGGAGTTATGTCCATATTTCTGATGTTTTACATCCCCTTCTGTCTATGTAGACTCCTGTACACAGAAAAGTTCCATGTACACTACAGACATGGACATGGGGTCTACATGGATGCCTTTCTGCTTATTGGCTCACTCCACCTGGGTCATTTGCATAAGATTCACCTGCTTATTAAGTAATTTGCATTACTCTGAACTTTTCTTGTTTGCGTGTGTTTGTGTGACTCTAAGCAGAGCTCGCTCATGTACGTATCATGGCGCGATGTGTACACAAAAAAAGTGTAGCTTTACTGAATTCCACTCATAATGATTACATACAATAAACATGCATAACTGATAGTTCATAACTTAGTAGCTGTCAGTTTTAAATAATCCAGGTAATAACACTGCGATAAATTAAAAAAAAAAAACGCAACTAAACTGATAAAGAATTTGAATTTCTGAAACCAGTGATGACAGTATTAGTTAAAATAACTTCAAACTTTAATAAAATTTCACAATATCACAAGTATACACTTTTGCTAAAAGCTTCATCAAGCAAAATGTCAGCATATCTTAAAAAGTATTAAATACTATCAAATGAATCGTGTGTCCCAACTAATTGCACCATGTAACTACAAGCTTAATCAATGGACTTAATAAACTTAAAGATACATTCCTTTACTTGATTTCTCATATTCTTCAATATAGGTTTTATATAGTAAATGCTTCGTTTAAGCCAGGGTATTGTTGTGCTCTGAATCTAATGATCCATTTGTTCTCCTCTTTCTGTGTTTAATTTTTTTATATCTCCATTTCTTATATGTTCATAAATTACTTTTAAAATTAGAAACTTAAAAAATGTGTGTTATCTGTTGCTTTTATATGCTTAAACAAAGCATTTGTTTCTATGGACCTTCATATCTCAGAAAGGTAATCCCCTATTTGTTCTTTTAATTTATGACTGGGTTTTCCTATATAGAAGGCTTCACATTTGTGGCACATTGCCATGTATACTACATTCTTTGTGTCACAGGTCTCATATTCTTGCAAACAAAACTTTTTCTTATTAGTGGGATTTTTAACATAATTATCTGGTTGTGTGTACTTGCAATATATACATTTGATACATTAAAAAGTGCCCTGTTTTATATTCCTAATATTGCTTCTAATGTGTTTTTGCTCTTTGTAGCATAACTTATTCTTTAACTTACTTGGGTTCTTTAAATTGGGACAGTTGTACTATTGTCCAATATTTTTTAATCTCTCTTCTCTTTCAGCTGTTCCCATTAAGGGTCGCCACAACGGACCATCTGTTTCCATTTCTTCCCGTCCTCTGCATCTTGCTCTGTCACAACAACCACCTGCATGTCCTCTCTCACCACATCCATAAATCTTATCTTAGGCCTTCCTCTTTTCTCTTACCTGGCAGCTCCATCCTTAGCATCCTTTTCCCAATATACCCAGCATCTCTCCCAAGCACATGTCCAAACCAATGCAATCTCGCCTTTTGACTTTGTCTCCAAACTGTCCAACCTGAGCTGATTCTCTAATATACTGATTCCTAATCCTGTCCATCCTTGCCACATCCAGTGCAAACCTTAACATCTTTAACTCTGCCACTTCCAGCTCTGACTCCTGCCTTTTTGTCAATGCCACCATCTCCAACCCATACAACATAGCTGGTCTCACTACCCTCTTGTAAACCTTCTGTTTCACTCTGACTGGTACCCGTCTATCACAAATCTCTCCTGACACTCTTCTTCACCCATTCCACCCTGCCTGTACTCTCTTCTTCACCTCTCTTCCACACTCACCATTACTCTGAACTGCTGATCCCAAGTACTTAAACTCATCCACCTTTGCCAACTCTACTCCCTGCATCCTCACCATTTCTCTATCCTCCCTCTCTTTTACACACATATATTCTGTCTTAGTCCTGCTGACCTTCATCATCTTCTCTCTAGAGCATATCTCCACCTCTCCAGGGTCTCCTCAACCTGGTCCCTACTCTCACTACAGATCACAATGTCATCTGCAAACATTATAGTCCATGGGGCCTCCTGTCTGATCTCATGTCTACCTGTCCATCACCATTGCAGATAAGAAAGGGCTCATAGCTGATCCTTGATGTAATCCCACCTCCACCTTAAACGCATCTGTCACTCCCACTGCAGACCTAACCATTGTCACACTACCCTCGTACATATCCTGCACCACTCTTACATACTTCTCTGCCACTCCCGACTTCCTCATACAATACCACAACTCCGCTCTAGGCACTCTATCATATGCTTTCTCCAAGTCCACAAAGACAAAATGCAACACCTTCTGACCTTCTCTATATTTCTCCATCAACACTCTCAGAGCAAACATTGCATCTGTAGTGCTCTTTCCCGGCATGAAACCATACTGCTGCTCACTAATCATCACCGCTCTTCTTAACCTAGCCTCCACTACTCTTTCACATAACGTCAAGCTGTGACTGATCAGTTTTATCCCTCTGTAGTTACTACATCTCTGCACATCACCTTTATTCTTAAAAATAGGTACCAGAACACTTTCTCCACTCCTCAGGCATCCTCTGACTTTCCAAGATTTCATTAAACAATCTGGTTAAAAACTCCACTGCCATTTCTCCTAAGCACCTCCATGCTTCCACTGGTATGTCATCTGGACCAACAGCCTTTCCATTCTTCATCCTCTTCATAGCTGTCCTTACTTCCTCCTTGCTAATCTGTTTCACTTCCTGATTCACTATCTCCACATCATCCAACCTTCTCTCCCTCTCATTCTCTTCATTCATCAGCCCCTCAAAGTTCTCTTTCCATCTGCGCAACACACTCTCCTCGCTTGTGAATATGTTTCCCTCACTATCCTTTATCACCCTTACCTGCTGCACATCTTTCCCAGCTTGGTCCCTCTGTCTAGCCATTTTTCTCCCTCTTTAGTGTCCAACCTTTCATATAACTCTTCATATGCCTTATCCTTAGCCTTTGCCACCTCTCTCTTTGCCATGCTCCTCATCTCCTTATACTCCTGTCTACTTTCTTCATCTCTCTGACAATCCCACTTCTTCTTTGCCAGCCTCTTCCTCTGTATACTCTCCTGTACTTCCTCATTCCACCACCAGGTCTCCTTGTCCTCCTTCCTCTGTCCAGATGTTACACCAAGCACCTTTCTAGCTGTCTCCCTTACCATCTCTGCTGTAGTTACCCAGCTATTCGGTAATTCTTCACTGCCCCCCCAGTGCCTGTTTTAACTCTTCCCTGAACTCCACCTCACAATCACCCTTTTTCAACTTCCACCATTTGATCCTTGGCACTGCTCTCACACTTGTCCTCCTCTTCTTGATCACCAACGTATACAGACCACCGTTCTATGCTGCCTAACTAAACTTTCCCCTGTCACCACTTTAAAGTCCCCAATCTCCTTCAGACTGGCTCTCCTACATAGGATATAATCCACCTGTGTGCATCTTTCTTCACTTTTGTATGTCACCATATGCTCCTCCCTCTTCTTAAAATATGTATTCACCACAGCCATGTCCATCCTTTTTGCAAAATCCACTACCATCTGACCTTCTGCATTCCTCACCTTAACACCATACCTGGCCATCACTTCCTCATCTCCTCTGTTCCCTTCACCAATATTTTTTAATAATGTTTTGTATTTATAGGTTCATAGGTTCATACTAGGCTATCTGCCCTGAGGCAATTATAAGCCTAGCCCGATTCTGTATGGCTTACGCCACCCCTTGATTTGAGTATACTGTGCCCTTTTTAAGGTTTAGTTTACTGTGCCTCTGTCTAATAGTGACACGGGAGTAATCCCTGGGACAAACCTACGATCCCCCATCCACTTATCGAGATTCTTCTTGAAGAGATTCAGTGAGGTGCTCTGCCTCACATGAACTGGAATTCTATTCCAGAGCGAAGGGAGCCTCTGGGTTATGAACCTGTCCCTCCAGCATGTTCTATTTATTTCTGTGCTGAGGTTCAAGTCCCTCGAGCGTGTGGCTCTAAGGGATTTAGTTTACTGAGGTGGAGCATGTCCATTAATTCTGGATTTGACATAGCTTTGTATGTCAGGCATAGATCGCCTCGAAGTAGGCGGTATGCAACTGAGTAGAGCTGGAGTTTTTTTAACCGAGCAGCATATGGCATCTGTTTGAGACCCTTGATCCTCTTGGTGAAATACTTTTGGGGTCTTTCTAATTGCTGCAGGTGTCGGGTAAGGTACATCCCAAAAGGGACATTGTATTCTATGATGGGCCTGATGAGGGATGAATAAATTTGTGTTGTATTCCCATTGTATGTGAAAATGTATCTATTCTTTTTAATATGATTTCCATTATCCTGTTGTTTACTTATGTCCCTTTTCTCTGAGTATATTGGTACATCCTCTGAATATTTCATTTCTGTTACTTCTCTTTCAGTTGCTAACACTTGTCTTTCTTTGTGACCTCTAGCTATAAAGTCATGTGTCTTGCAATTCATTTGATGCTGCATTTCATTATCTTTTATATTTAATTTAGTTTCTCTCATTATTTGATTTTTTACTATATGTTTGAATATATGCGGTGGATACATACTCATTCAGTGTAAATATGTGTTTTTTCACTTTTTTCTTATATAGAGTAGTCTCAACTCCTCCTGTCATGTTTTAATTAATCTTATATCTAAAAAATATATCCATTTTAAAATATACTGGTCTTTTAAACTTTAAAAAATTAGATGTGTGATTCAAATAAACTATAAACTCATATAATGCAGATTGTGGAACTTTCTGTATCAGAAATAAATCTTCAACAAAATGTTTTTAAAATGATACATGACAGAAAAAACTGATTAATTTTGACAAAATGTATTTATCCCCATGTGTTCATCACTATATTTGCATAGGTGTTAGCCACGGGGTGCCCATGGCAACCCCTTTTTGTTGCTTATAATGTTTGTTTTTACATACAAATATATTATTCTTTAATATTATATCTAATAATGAACAAGTCATATTAACTTCTGTGGTTGTTAATGCAGCTTTTTGGGAGACATATTGTCTTAGATAATCTAATCATTTTGTATAGCTGTAAATAAGGAATCAACATCCAAAGTGACAAAGTAACAGTCTATTATATTATTTTTAATTGACCATTCATAAAGTTGTTGCAAGAAATCTGTTGAGTCTTTTACAACACTTGCTGAAATTTGCAAAGCTATTTTTAATTTATTTTCAAGAAATTTAGAAATGGGTTAAGTGATGCACCTCCCTTGCAGATACAATGGGGGGGGATTTAGTAAAGCCTACAAGGTGTTTTTTACCATGTAGGCATCATGCCGTGCTTACACAAAAGTAAGCAGGTTTTAGATTCTGTAAACACTGCTAAGCGGCGAGCATGCACGCACCAACAGGTGAATCTCATGCAAATGAGTCAGGTAGAGTGATCCAGCAATCCAATAGGTAGCTCTTCAGACCCTGTGTCCGTATCTGTAATGTACATGGAAAAATTCTGTGTACACAAGTGTAGACAGACAAAAGGACTGTAAAAATGTAGATATATGGACAGAAATGGCATACCACATAAAGATATCTAAACTATCCTCCTGTGTGTTTGAAAAATTCCCCTTCGTGTAGGCAGAGAACCATGTTGATATTTACAGAGGAGGTAGCTGACATCAGGGGAGGGTGTGTCCAATGACTTCTAAGCTTATTTCAGCTTAGCTGTGCCTATTTGTGCAGCATGCACCATGCTGAGCATGTCCTTCCAGAAAGGTGTGTGCAGTAACTTATAAGCTTTGTTTAGCTAAGGTGCACATGTTTCCATCTGTTTGCATGGCCCGCCGCTATGCTGAGCATGGAAGTCTGAGGGGAGGGTACGCTAAGTGTTAAGCTTTGTTTAGCTATGGGGCGAGCGTTTCCATGGCACACCACAGTACTGTGTGCATCTAAAAGCCAATAACATATTAATTAGTTTTTACCCTTGTTTAACAAACTAGGGCTATTAAATGATGTTAATGATATACTAGGCAGGTGGAATGCATCATAGGTAGCCAGTTACAAAGTCAGCACCTACAACAGAGCACTATAAAGTATGCATAATCTGATTTTTCCCTTTGTACTCTCCACCATTGGTGCACAGACTTGGAAATTGTAACTGAGAGAATGTTAGGGGCTGCAGCAGGTCTGCTACATCTGTATGTGCTAGATGCTGAAGTGAATGCTGATGCTGCTGCTGATAATAGGCCGCGACAGATGGTAACCTTCCAGAAGTTACATGATATGGAGATTGTAGAGTGCTACAGGGTGGATAGGGACATGCTACAAGAACTCACTGAGCTCTGCTGCCCTCAACCTAGACTCAGAGCCAACAGAGGGGAACCCATCCCAGTGGCAACAAAGGTATGTGTAGCCCTTAGGATACTAGCTACAGATACTTTTCAAAGATCAACTGGGGACATGATGAGGGTGTCACAGGCATCTGCATCCAGGAAACTCCATCAGTTCCTGGATGCTATGCTACTGTATGCCAGTGAGCACATATATTTTCCTTCTCTTCTCTGAGGTGAGGGCCAGCAATATGCAACAGTTCTACTGTGCAGGACACTACCCTGAGGTACTAGGTGCCATAGACTGCACTCATGTACACATCAAGTCACCACCCAGTGAAGAGGGTAGGATCTACATCAACCACACTGGGTACCACTCAATCAACTGCCAGGTCATGTGCAATGCCCAAGGGATTATCGTGAATGTGTGTGCTGGCAGTTATCATGGCTCCGATATCTTCCATGCATCACAGGTGCACCAGATGTTTGCTAGGAGGGACATCCCACACAGCCATATACTGGGGGATGCTGGCTACACACTGGAACCGTGGATGATGACACCGTTCAGAAATGCATGCACACCCATGGAGGAAAGCAATAACAAGGCACATGCACAAACTAGGAACATCATAAAGATTGTGTTTGGGCTTTTGAAGTCATGGTTTTAGTGCCTCGATTTATCTGGTGGAGCCCCACAGTACTCTCCAGCCAAATGTGCATATATGTTCACAGTATGTGCCATGCTACATAATATGATCCTTGGAAACAGCTACAGCAGGATCAGCAAAGGGAAGGGATGTACAGCCCCCCCCCTCCCAGTGCCTAGGTCACCACAGCTACAGACATAGAAGGACTCAGTGGAGGAAACCCCTGATGATGTCCCTGTAGGCAGATGTAGGCTTGCCTAGTACACCCTGACTTTGGCGAAGAGACAACAGATAGCACATTCACTGACAACTTAGGGCCCTAGGGACTGACACCTTCCTCCTACTCACAAACATATATTAAAATAGCTGATGCCAGGCAACCCACACAACAAGTACTTATACATGTATTGGCTGTCTACTGCTTGCCATCACAGAGTCAGCCCTGAACTACAGTTCTGTCAACTGCTGCATTTGCAAGTTAAGTCTCTAACCTATACACGACTGTTAAGGAGTACTATAATATGGTATCATATGTATGGAGCTGCTGCATTCAAGCAAGGAAATATAGTGGGCAATGTGGACAAAGGTAACATCCATATGGGACTACAGATACCCAATCCAATAGTATGTGTTCTCTAATAATCATTATGCCTCACGGTTGAAATATTAACTACATCAGTCAAGGGAGATGTTAAACAGTGGGGTCACTTGATATTTGGACTACTGTCTATCCCAGCGGATCGTGTGCTGTTGTTCCCCTACCCCTAACACAGCAGTATTCCCATATAACTGCTTTAACAGTAAGTCAGCAATGCTATGTCAGCAGAACAGGCAATCTCAGGGCTGTAACATAGAACTCAATCACACATTGTATGTCGTACGTAATGTAGGAATAACAGCATACATATTTATGCTGTTGATTTTGTGATAAATTACCTCTTTGTCCAGCAGCCTGTGTCTCAGTAGACTAGGGAAGTTGGCACTGGTGATGGTGTTGATGGTTCTAGTCTGGAAGTAGTCACATCTTTTGCATGTGAGGTATTATTATGTTGGTGTTTTCACAAACTGTCAATCTGTGTGTGGTGTAATGTTATGAACCTCAGTCACATATTAAGTACAGCAGACAGATGGGGAATGCCATGGACATTATGAGTGAAGTGCAGTACTGCAGAAACAGAGACAGATGTCATTGTCTGCAATACACAAAATCCCAGACTGGAGTACAGGTAGGTGTGGCCTGGAGGCACTTTATATGTACTGACAGTCCCACTGGGCATACCCATACACTTAGTTAAAATGAGCACAGTTCTGGTGCCCCATCATCAAAATTACCTGTTATGTACTGATATGTCTATACATACAGACATATACGTATACACAGCTGTCTGTCACTATCTCTCTCACTCACTTAAATAGCATATGTATCTCGTAGTGTCAAATAGATTTATACTGATATATATAGCTATATATATATTAAAATCATGCATATACTCTCCCCATATATCTACATAACACATACATATCATACACACACAAAACTACATCTCTATATACATCCCTGTTATATACATAAATATGTGTGTGGATGTCTGTTTTTATCCTACATACCATAATAATTGTGAGTAAATCTGTGCTATCACACATACATACTGTTGTTCAAAGGATCCAAACTAAGGGCGCAACAGTACATAATCCACTTACCTACAGACACCTGTGCCTGCTGGATGTCACCATGGTGGTGTAATGTATAATGTTGGCAACACACGTATGGAGAGGACACATTGGTCCTACCCACAGGTTTGCCTATCTACGTGCAAACAGCCACATATGGTCATACTGGTAACTGTACATACATAGCTAGGATAACAACAGTTATCTCACTGCTAGGATACTAGATGCAGATAACAGTATGGAGCAATATCACTCTGCAGGCCACATATGCTGTTCAACACAAGCCTGGTTTGTATAATGTACAAGTACTGTGCCTGCAATCACATACACATCAGATTTAACCTGTGGTGTGTGCGATAAGTACTGTGATCTATAGTGTATAAGACTAGATAGGTAAGGGTTCTAATCTCACTTCAGGCCACTTTGTGTGTGTGTGTGTGTGTGTGTGTGTGTGTGTGTATCCCCCTACAAAAACAACTGATATGCCCTCATGGGCTATCCACCTCCAATGGTTATGCACTTTTTGGCCCTGTAACTTGCTGCTGGCTTCCAAACTGCCTTCTTCTACAAGGCCAAATGATGTCATCTACCTTAAGACTAGCAGCTGACTGTGTATTATCAGACTTAAGCAGTGGCATGTGCGATAAGTATTGGGAGCTATAGTGTGTAAGACTAGATAGGTAGAGGTTCTATTTTTTACTCTAGCCTACTTGGTGTGTGTGTGTGTGTGTGTGTGTGTGTGTGTGTGTGTGTGTGTGTGTGTGTGTGTGTGTGTGTGTGTGTGTGTGTGTGTGTGTGTGTGTGTGTGTCTCCCTGCAAAACAACTGACATGCCCTTATTGGCTATCCACCTGCAATGGTTATGCACATTTTGGCCCTGTAATTTGCTGCTGGCTTCCAAACTGCCCTCTTTTACCAGGCCTGAAGATGTCATCCACCTTAAGACTACCAGCTGACAGTGAATTACCTGACATAAGCAGTGGAATGTGCAATAAGCAGTATGAGATACAATGTGTAAGACTAGATAGGTGGGAGTTCTAATCTCACTCCAAGCTACTTGGTGTGTGCATGTATGTCCATAGGGCATAAATATGATCACCTTGGTAACTTAGAAATAGGTAGGATTTTGCAGTATTTTATTAGTAGCATGTGAAGGACTGACCATAAGAAGGCCTGCTGATGTCATCAAGCATAATATGTCCTAAACTGATAGTACTAACAGACATGAGGTGTGTTGTGTGCATCACTTATTGTGATCCATTACATAGTAAGTGTTCTCATCTACATACAGCCAACTTGCACTATGCATTTGCCTTGGCATGTGCTTTACACAGTGAATGGAAGTGGTGCTAGCCTCAATGTAGCCATTTTTGCATGTGAGCCTGTTAGGGCATTTTACATTATGTGATGGAACCATAGGACATTTGAACTTCACTAGCATCATTGCCATATAGCCTCACAATCATAGACATCTTTATATCCATAGTTACAGGATCAGCACATATTGCCCTGTGTTGAGATGAGGGTTGCTCAGCTAGTCATACAGAATGCATGTACTGATGTGCACTGAGGTGCTCAGTGTGCCAATAGGTAGGGTTCTGTTTCACGGGTGTGTTTAAGTCTGCTAGACAAATCTCTCCCACAAGCATGTAGTACTAACGTCAGATACGAGGTTAATGTCCTTACAGTGAGTTATCCATCTACTATGCCTCCTACAGATAGGCAGCATATGCAATCAAGAAGGGTCACAAATTGCTCAGTATGCAAGGCACAGATCACCTCTGAGTTGTCCATATGCCACAGGTGACAATGACACTCATTACAGACAATCCCCATTGAACACATGTGCAATTGCCAGTACTGCTTGGAAAGGTACATCAACAAATGGCCATTGCACTCAGATATTGGCATGCTGAGGGAAGAGTACTTGGAGGTTATGAGTATGTCAGCTACAGGTGACTGTGGCCTCAGCTATGCCATATGATTCCTACCATACCACTGTAGAGACATGGTGATCTGAGGCACATTAGGTGTAAACCTGCATGGCCAGGTCTGTGTGTCCAGTTCTTTCACCCCTGAGTGTATACATCACATGTTGCAACAAATGTGCTACTGACCAGGGACCTCGGTATAACTATTGGAAATTATACTACATATTTATTTGCATGGAGTTTATGGTCATTAGTATGTCAACAGGCATGTGTTCACAATACCCTCTTGCAAGATAGTGACATACCACAGAGACTCTATGAGTGCTCACAATTTGCAGGCATTAGCCATCATTGTAAGCCACAGTCAGTCAGTAGTCGCATATATTGTGGTTAAATAGAGTTCAAGCAATAGAGGACCTAGGACTGTGCCCTGTTGAGCACTGCTACTTCCATATCAGCTATTGGAGGCAAATGTCCCTATGTTGCATATGTGTGCTATCAATGGGCCACTTACTGACCCCTAAATGACAGCATTGTGGATGCATAAGTGGGTGCTTTGTAAATGTTGCCTGAGTGGGGGATATTGTCAGATGGCTTGGCTCAGTCTAGGGGGTTGTATGCCTTGATGTACCCTCCCCCAGTTCCTTGGTGACTGCCTTGGAAATGTCCACCATATGTAACAGTCATGCTCCCCCTGTCACACATCCAAACTATGTACAGTCAGCTGTGTGTAGATCACATATATGTGCGCTGATTAGCTCCATGATGATTGCCTCTATGGATATACAGATATGGATACTCAGACAAAGAGGTGCATGGTTATGTTGGTAAGTGGATGCACCACCTCTGTGCAAGGATATAACTGTTCCCATTGTCCACTCAGCTGGTGTGCAGCCAGTGGTGTCAGTATGACTGCAAGGGTTTTCCAATGGTATTAGTAATCCTTGTAAGATCACATATAGGATGCAGCATGGAATATTAGCATGTGCAATAGATGCTGTGTATCTTTCAATGAGAGGTCTCTTATGAACTGCTCTGTAAATATGGAAGTTATGGGACAGGTTGTAGGAATGTCATGTGTCAAATGTGATGGGGACAAGGGAGTGTAGTTGATGCAGACAGTGTGGGAGTACAGGTTAGGTATGAGTACAGACCTATCATATGTGGCATCATGACATATGAGGTCACTGACAATCTGGGCCTGTCCATTGGGGTCACATGTAACTACACTGTGTGTTGTGGTTCTGCTTTGTGTGGGTGGCTACTTTTGTCACTTAACGTGTCTACCCAACATTACAACACTATATGCTTCTTTTAGATGAGGAGGTAGTGCCTGCATGTTGGGGGGCACCCTCACCCCAACTGTTATGCAGCACTGTCCACCTGTTATTGTATAGCCTGCTAATGGCAGTAGACAACCAGTCAGCTCTGCTGAGACATGATGTGTCTGTGTCCCTCCTGTTACATACAGCTACGTTCATGCAGTTGTAATGCTGCTGACATAATGCATGGGTATAGAGCTCTGAATACGTGCCTGTCCTATCTGAAGGGGTAGGTTTTATGTCAAACATCCCACAGGAGGTAATAAATGACATTTTTGACATATATATCTGTATTATCTGCAAGGGGGGGGGGTTATGTGCTGGTAGTTCTAAGGAAATTGATCTGTGGCCAGATCCCACCAGGGAGGACCTCACATTGGGGGTCTGTACTGGTAATCCAAAAAGAAGGCCAGCACCAAGAGTGATAGTAAAGGTTTGATTTGTTCACTGATGAAGACAAAGCTGCCAAAACCAGTTTGATTTGTTATTTTCTGGAATAAATTTAGTTATCACTCTTGGTGCTGGCCTCATTTTGTTGATTTTGAGTTTGCTTTTTGGCCAGTTGCACCTGCCTTACGTGAAAAGTTTGTTGGGGTTTGGTCTGTACTGGTCACTCATATTGGCAAACACATGATGCAGTACATTGGGTCCCCATGTGGGGATGTCACGGCACTGCTGCAGAGCATTGTAGGTAAGGACTTGGACCATCCTTTGGGCAAGTGAGCCGCAGCATGACTAAGCAACACAGTGTGTACATATTACACTTCCCTAATGTGTTTGTCTGTGCTCTATACAGGACCTTTCATGACTCTGTTCTTGCAACATGCTGAAAGTAACTGCAATACTTACTTTCACAGAGGACAACTAGCATGTAGTGTCAAGTGGTGTCCCCAGATCTCTGAGTCTTGACACCTGAAATGCCATGATAACAGTTAGCATGGATACAAGCACTAACACTGTTGTACACCTACTGACACTGGAC
Source organism: Protopterus annectens (assembly GCF_019279795.1). Lineage (NCBI taxonomy): Eukaryota > Metazoa > Chordata > Ceratodontiformes > Protopteridae > Protopterus > Protopterus annectens. The sequence continues at coordinate 445,881,271 of NC_056746.1, read as the reverse complement.
CAATCACTGTTACTTTTGCTCAAAGCCAGATCATGCCTGCCAACTTAACTGGCAGAGCCCATTGACTGTTACACTATGTAATGGATGTCGGACATATGTCTCACTCCACCAACCATGGCCTGACAAGGTGTATGACAATATTAGGCCAGCAGGCCTTACTGGAAACTATGTACATCATGTACAGAGTGTTATGTCAGCTGGTGGATAGAGAAGTGTCTGACAGTCATACTCTGGGAAGATAGCATTGAGAGACCTATGCTGCAATGAGACCAGTCACCAGTGAAGTTCACCATCTTCCATTATTGGCATACCCCATCTACCTATTTCCTCTCTGCAGTCACAGCCACTGTCAGTGACCTCTGACTGAATACTTTAGCAGGTGAATGCATATTAGGATCTGTCAGAATTTCACACAAAACCAACATTTATCCAGGATGGCCTAAGATACAGTCAGTTGTTCTCTGAGCTACTGACAAAGACTAAATGCAAACTACTGCACAATACTATCCTGTGGGAAATCATTCACCCCTGCAAAGTACTGTAGTGTCTGCACACCGCACACAGTTGAGCTATTACACATGTAGTTATGGACATGGAGAGTAATGAAGCCTTTGACTTTCACTGGTCGGTAAGATGCGGGGATGCATTCACTGTTGTACAACTATGCCAACAGGTTTAGGATGCAAATCCCTGACTGTCATTGCTATACTGAATGTAGCAGTCATCACACTTATCACTGTGTGCAATGGCACCCTTGCTATGCCACTCCACAGGCATATCGCACAGCTGTAGCAGCCACACAGGTTCCATAATATATAAATACACAGTGTAGATAACATGTCCTATGGAGTCTATGTCATGACTACATGTGTAGTCTGTCTTCCAAATGCTTTGGAGAAGATGTGTATGGCTCCATACAGGGAGGTGTCAGATCCCACTGTGTGCCTCCCGCGTATCCATGATAGGACTAACACATGTCTGACCTGTTCTACATGCCAACAACATCACTGTGATATACATAGTACATGTTGTAGAGACAGGTATTTAACAGACTGTACACCCTACATGAAACAGGCCCCCCCATGCATGTGAAGAACACATCGCTGTGACACACATCATGTACAGGTTACACAATGGGATGCAGAACATGAGAATCATAACTGGTGTCGGACAACTGTACTGGACACAGCATATTTGTAGATGGGTCATCATCACCACAGCTTGTAGATGTGTTAGTTCCCAAAACTTGGGTGACACTTATCAGGGGTAGCAGACCTTTTCACAGATTAGGTATGCATGAGTACATTGAATGCCTCCATTGTCCTTGTTAGCCTGTTAAACACATATGAACCTATGGAGCCATGCAATTATAGTGCTGTTCTTTGCTGAAGACATATTTCTACTGTGTTGACATGCCATCCTGTCCTGCTTTATTGCAGCTGTGTATCCATAGGTTATCCTAACAGACTCCTGAAACAGAAACATAAACAGGTCCATGACACAAGCATCATTGTGTAATTATACAGCCATTACAACATCATACAATATAAGGTACACAAAAGTATGTGGTGTACTCATGACAAATGCCAGCATACAGTATTTGTTGTAACCACTACAAGTGACATGGCAATACAAAACTGCATTACACAAGTACATGTTAACTAATATAGTCACCTTGTGCATCAGACACATAGCTTCATTTCCTTGCATTGATGGTAAGGGTGACAGGGATGTGGCACAGGTATCATCACTTGCAAAGGGTGTTGTGTGCAGGTGGCCTTCACTGCCCAAATGGTTGACAGCATGTGTGTGAGTCAGGAAGGGAAGCAGGTAAGATGGAGCATGGAAAGGTGCCATTTGTGTCTGTATGTGGCCTGCATTTGACAGTGGTGTGTGTGTGTGTGTGTGTGTGTGTGTGTGTGTGTGTGTGTGTGTGTGTGTGTGTGTGTGCACATAGTCAAGCTCAGTGCTAGCCCTACATGTGTGTATGTTGGAAAGCTTTGGACCATACATGGTAGAGTTGAGTGTGTATGTTGGATAGCTTTGGACCATACATGGTAGAGTTGGAAGTTCACCACCTCAGGTCCCAAAGAAGGGAACTGACTCTGCCAGGAGTTGTACTGGCACCTCCATGCCCAAGGTCAGAAGTGGTGCTAGTACCTGATGGTGACTACTGTCTGCTGGGACCGTGTCCTCACAGGAACACCTAGGACCATGAGCTCATGGTTTGTCATGTCATGGTGTGGACAGCACCCTCCCCTATGTAGTGCTGGATGTACTGCCTCTAGAGGATTGTGATTGTGCATGGCCGTGTGGACTCTCAGCATGTGGGGTTGCTGACCTACATCCATGAGTCAGACGTGCAACTTCAACTACACATTCCAGCACAGACAATGTGCAATCCAAGACAGACACTGTCTCAGCCCACTTTCTGTTCACTGCATCAGTGAACTGATCCAGGGTGTCCCCAATGCAGTGGATGCAGCCATGGATGTCAGACTGTATTTCATCCATAACACTAAGCATATGTCTGGTGTTCCATTTAGAACATGCCTGTGCCTCCATGATGGCCTAAAACATTCAGCCGAGTGATCCGTGATGTGACACCTGCAACAGGTGGTGGATAGACAGCAGGCCTCCTACAAGCACCCCGTCAATCTGCCTGTGTGGGACCTCGCCAGCTCTCTGTCTATGGCCAGTGTCTACATTCACTGGAGCCATATTTGCCACACTTTCCGGTTCAATGTCCCCACCCTCTGACTGTCCAATATCTGTGGCCTCCGGTGACTGAGTATGTGTGGGTATACTGATTATGTTCAGTGACAATGAGGGCAGAAGGGGGATGTCAACCTCTGAGACAGATTCATCCCCCAAAACCCCCACCTGTGCCACACTGTGACCACCCTCATCATCAAAGTCTGAGGAGATACTGACATTAGGTTGTGTAGGGGACAGAAATCAACCCCCCGGGTCACCTGTGATAAGAAAGGAAAAGCAATACATTAATACCTGCACTATTATGCTCTGCAGTACTATGTTTTGATATGTGTAAGGCTCTATACACTGTCATTCCTATGACAGACCTGTTGAAAATCAGACCTCATATAGCAGGACATGAGGACAGGACTCTTCCCACTAACAGCTGTAGTTACTTAAAGATAACATCTCATTACACTGCAATCTCATCAGCAACAGTGAGGTGCACTGTTGACATTTGTGTAGGTTTTGCACAGTTGACATATGACACTCTGTAGTGTCCTGACTATACCATCATATCTATCAGTCTGGTCACACCTACAAGGCATAGGTATAAGTCTAATGTGTACAGTCAGAATATATGTGTGCAGTTGGCAGTCATGCTGACAGTACAGCAATGCAGGCAGCAGGCCTGAGATGACAGTCTAGGGATTACACTGCTGTAAACCTACATCTATAACAAATCAGTGTCACGCTTACCAGGAGCAAGACCACTGGCTTGGCCAATACCTGACTGACCTGTGAAACGTTGAGGGTGAGGTAATGTCAGTACCACTGCATGTTCCAGCACCACAATGTAAGTCCATATATCTCACATTTACTGTAATTATTGTGTTAATTGTTTTATTGGTCAAAATCTGAGCATGACAATCAAACTGCAGTAAAACTCTTCACCGCCCCCAAAAGCAGACAGACCAGATACCCACATAAGTCTATGTATGCCCTGATACACTGAATGCTACAGTATTGCAATGTTGATCAAACTATGCTTACCTGCACACTCCTCTGCCGTGTACACTGTGGCACCCACATTCTCAATATAGGGTGTGTTGGATGCGTGGGAGCAGTTGTGTGTGCCTAGATTTGCCAGAAATACTTCAGTGGCTGAGAGTGGTTGTTCCACTGCAGGCCCTTTACTGGTGGCACCATGATCCCTGACTACATCTGCTGCTCTTCTGCGTGTGGCATTGATCATGTCCATTGCACGGTGTTGAACCTGCTCATATGTCCTGCTCTGATGACCAGTGTCATTGACATCATGGACAAGGTCAGCCCACAATGCCTCCCACTGTTCCCTGTTATGCCTCCCCCTGGACAGTAGGAGTTCCTGGTTTTGATGGAGCCCTTCCAGTATTAACTCATTCTCTGCATCCGTCAAAGCTGCACGGCATCTTGCGTACATGTTCCCTGAAAGACAGTAACATGGGAACATGTCAGAATCACATACATGGAAGTATACTATGTAGAGATACAGCAAGGACAGACTGGCTAGCAATATCCACTGCTTGATCACACATGTCATATTTCACAGTGTGCAAACATACTAAGCATGTGGATACAACTAGGATACTAGTGACAGTCAGTTATTCCCATGTGTGCCATGACAGATACTGTTGTATGTTCATATAGCTGACATTGGAGTCTATTGTAGTGTTTCCCCAAGGGGCAACATCCCTCATAATATGTCACACCAACTGTTCCAAACAAATAGCAGTATGCTATTACAACCACTGTAAAGGGAGAGTTCCATGAGTCCAGTGTGCCACATTGACAATATACATTCCACCCTTGATGTCTTGCACATCCTCTGCATGTGTAAGAAATCTGGAGATCATTGACATGTCATTATCACAATTCTAAGAAGGCATAATGCTGTAATTCCTATTCCCTGTAAGTATAGTCAGACATCTGCATCCTGATGTAAACAAGATGGTTACATACCTGATGGAGTGCAGTACTCCTCTGCTGATATGCGCTGATAGTTAATACTTTGCATACACGTGGTCTGTGTGAGGAAGGTCTCATACAGAATGGCTCCCCATAGCCAGCTGTTTGTATTTTTAACATGCTTCTCAGCAGCAGGTGATTGCCTCTTAACCAATCTGTGGTATGAAATGTTAATTGCAGCCAACACAGCTAATTTGCACTATCATTAGCCAATCACATGCAACCACAGTACAATATATAAGGCCTTCGTGTAGATTAGGGGCACTTTCTGATATGTTGTGCTAGACAACACTGGGCTGAGGAGACTACTACATCGCAGAGGGTAGGTCTGTAGCAGCAAGTTTTACATAGAGATCGGTGTGCTACAGGCTGCAGCTGCAGGTAATAGGCATGGGCAGAGAGTGTGAACATTTTCAAGGATAACAAGCTGTAGGAGTAACTGTGGGAGCTGTACCATCCTTGTTGTAGAGGCAGAGCCAAAGTGAGGCTACCTTTTCCAGTCCAATTAAAGCATTTGTTTAAGGTAAGTATGTTAGGCAATGGTATCACTAACAGAATACTAGACCACATGTTTGTTGTATCCTTGAGCAACATGGGGAATAAAAATAACAATATGTCCACCATTTGGGGGACTGTCAGGCCATGTGTTACAGTCTGGTAGTAATTTGGAGTGTGTATGAGGGCAGTCCATGTTACAAGCAGATACTTTAAATGTGTATGTTACATGTGCAGCTGTGCTAATCATCACTGTGAGTTTAAAAGGTTTGTGTGGTGCACTCTGATATTAGTGGCCTCATTTGCAGTACCTGAGTTGAATTTCTCTGTGAATGCATATTAGTGCATGGCATGATACTTTATGCACTTATACTTTTGCTATAGGTTTATGTGAAGTGTGTTTCTATCTGCAGGCCTGTGACTTCCATCAGTGAAGTGTAGACATTTCATTTGATATGCATTGTGTGGATAACGAGTGCATGACTCAGTCATTATTAGGTGGCTTCACAATACTATAATTCTACTGCTACACACCACTGGATTTGAACCCAGGACTGTGTGTGGCAAAATGTACTGTCTGCAAGGCATTTAAAAAACTGAGCTACTGAGTCACTGCTACCACAGGTGTATTTGCAAGATATATGTGCGCACATACAGGCTGTGACAAACATTTTTTACATCCATCAGTATGTGTATGACTGTATATGGATATATTTCTGCACCAGGGTCCCAGTTGAACATATATTTTGCCATTAATGCCTTAGCAGGTGTCTTTCTACATGTTGCTGATAAAAGGGCACATTTACCTGCTATCGCAGGCCTCACTTGTATCCATTATTATATCTTTGGCTTTCTAGTGGTATACTATTGCACCAGAGTCCAAGGTCACTCCCATTTTTTCCATTACTTTTTAATCAACTTTGCGCAAAGCAGAGCAGCTTGCAGCTCTGCTGAAATATGCTTAATGACTGTAACTGGAAATTACTAAGTTTTGATTAAACCACCTGTTTTAATTAAGAGTTGTGTGATGTGGCAGGTTAATGCAGTGGTCTGCAGGTGGGATGGTCTTGGGTTTGAAATATAGGACAGGTGTTTATTTTATAACTGTGTATTACAATTTTAAAAACACATAGTCAATATAGCTCTATTTAGCTGAGCTAAGCGAAGCTGCATGACGTAGCACGTCATGCAGCATCGTGCTAAAAGATATAAAGAAAAGAAAATGGGGAGATAGGAAAATGGTGAAATGGGGTGCAAGCAGGGGGAAAACATAGTGAAAGGCAGGTGGGGATGTGCAGGAAGGGTGTAGGAAAGAACCATAGCTATCCATTTCTTGTATAGCAACAACTGCGCACTTTGACAGAATTTGTACATGACTTTGAGCTCTCACTCCCAGAGAGAGGGGTGAGAACAACATAACTGTATTGTCAAGCCAACTGGACCAAATTGCATGTGTCCGGTGTAAACATGAGCAAAATGGAGAGGTATGTATGGGATGATTTTTTTTTTGGGACAGGTACACTTTTTTTTAAGGTGAGAGTGGAATGTTGGGGAAGAGACATAGGTATGTGTGGGGGAGGTATATTGGGTAGTTGAGGATGCATTTGCAGACAGTCAAGGCAGCAGACAGGGGTAGTATGTGGCATAGGAGGGGGGTGAACACCTTGGATAGGGAGGTGTTGTGGAATCTAAGTCCCATGTGCCTCCACAAGGCAACAGTATGACTCACATCCCCACTCATGGGACTGTCAGCACTACTCTGTCACTGCCCCCAGGATGGCAGTGGTAGAGGCTGGGCACTGGGTCGAGATTGCTCCTCTAGGTTGGCCAGCATGTCCTCAATCTGGTGCAGGCAATGGTCAAAACCATGGTAGACTATCCTGTGCACCAAAACTGGCAGCTCAGCCTGGGTGACAACTCCCCCTCCACCATCACTGCAAGAGGGGGGCCCATCCCCATTCCATGGGGTGATACTACCCAATGCAGCAGGTAATGCAGGGGCAGCAGAGGGGGTACCACCAGTCTGAGTCTCAGATATGCTGGGACCCAGTGCCATGGCTTGAGGAGGCAAGGTAGATGGATCAGCCGGAACCAGCCTACCTTGACGTGCTGTGGTAAATGAAGTATAGCAATAAGTTAAGGTTACTAATAACCAAACCATTGTTAGTATTAACAGCATGGAACATCATTTTTATTAATCTGACTACATAATAATGTATATTATGTGTAACACAACATTAACCAGTCAGTATGTTTTTTTTCCAAATATACTTTTTATTGCTTTTGTTTTCCAACCAAACTATTCAGACATTCATCATCTTCTTTCAGCTGTTCCTGTTAGAAGTCACCACAGCGGATCATCTGTTTCCATTTCTTCCTGTCCTCTGTATCTTGCTCTGCCACACCAACCACCTGCATGTCCTCTCTCACCACATCCATAAACCTTATCTTAGGCCTTCCTCTTTTCCTGTTATCTGGTAGCTTCATCCTTAGCATCTTTTTCCCAATATACTCAGCATCCCTCCTCAGCACATGTCCAAACGAATGTAATCTTGCCTCTCTGGCTTTGTCTCCAAACCTTTCAACCTGGGCTGACCCTCTAATATACTTATTCCTAATCCTGTCCACCCGAGTCACACCCAGTGCAAATCATAACATCTTTAACTCTGCCACATCCAGCTCTAACTTCTGCCTTTTGGTCAATGCCACTGTCTCTAACCCATATAACATTGCTGGTCTCACTACCCTCTTGCAGACCTTCCCTTTCACTCTTACTGGTACTTGTCTGTCACAAATCACTCCTGACACTCTTCTCCACCCACTCCATCCTGCCTGTACTCTCTTCTTCACCTCTCTCCAACACTCATCATTACTCTGAACTATTGATCCCAAGTATTTAAACTCATCCACCTTCACCACCTCTACTTGCATCCTCACCATTCCTCTATGCTCCCTCTCATTCACAAACATATATTCTGTCTTAGTCCTGCTGACCTTCATTCCTCTTCTCTCTAGAGCATATCTTTATCTCTCCAGGGTCTCCTCCACCTGTTCCCTACTCTCACTACAGATCATAATGTCATCTGAAAACATCATAGTCCACGGGGACTCCTGTCTGATCTTGTCTGTCAACCTGTGCATCACCACTGAAAATAAGAAAGGGCTCAGAGCTGATCCTTGATGTAATCCCACCACCACCTTAAATGCATCCGTCACTCCCATCACAGACCACACCGCTGTCATACTACCCTCGTACATATCCTGTACCACTCTTACATACTTCTCCGACACTCCCGACTTCCTCATACAGTACCACAACTCCTCTCTAGGCAACCTGTCATATGCTTTCTCTAAGTCTACAAAAACACAATGCAACTCCTTCTGACCTTCTCTGTATTTCTCCAACAACACTCTCAGAGCAAAAATCGCATCTGTAGTGCTCTTTCCTGGCATGAAACCATACTGCTGATCACTAATCATCACCTCCCTTCTTAACCTAGCTTCCAATACTCTTTCCCATAACTTCATGCTGTGACTGATCAGTTTAATTCCTCTGTAGTTACTACAGCTCTGTACATCACCCTTATTCTTAAAAATCAGACATTACAGCATAAAAAAACAACAAAGAGTAACTATTATTTACAATGATCACATAAAAACTTACTGAAACTAAAAGCTAATAGTTTCACCATTCCTGAGGGTACAGAGAATAACAAGACACAAAGTTGACTCTTGGTTCTCTCAAAAATGATACAATACCCCTGTTTCAGAATAAAGGAAAGTTATTCTTCTCATTAAAAAAGTGGAATAAAAAGCTTGTTTTATATCATCATTTGTATGACACTTGGTTAGTGTAGGTAGGATAACCTAACTTGAAGAAGGGTTTGTGAAATTCTGAACTATGTACAAGTTACACTATTTACAGTGCTGGATGCCATCCATTTGATGTTCATCTTGAAGCATGTTATGTTGGAGCAATATACTTATTGTGTTTAGTATATAAAAGTTTTTTGAGTGCCACTTGAATTGTATTTAAGTTTATGGATTTTGTTTGCTTGTTAGAATTGTGTCTAGAAAAGAGTTCCAGTATGTTTGAAAATATGTTCTTTTTTGTGCTTTCTGTAGCTAATTTGTGGGATGTGATATACTTAACCACCATGTCTTTAAAGTTTTTCCACAAGATTTTATTATTAACCCAATTTTTACTTATATAAAATTTAAATAGGACACATAATGTAACTAAGATATGTTTACAGTCAGTATGTTAATAGCATGCTAGTAAGAATTAAAATATAAGGCCAACAAAACAGTTTAACAAAATATGTTAATCATAATAAAACATAATAATAAATCACATTTTACAAAAATATAGTTAGTTTAAAAAAAATATGTTAATATTAAATTGTAATAATAAATAACAATAATAAATAAATGAAGATAAGGAGTGGGGAGAGAGAGAGAGAGAATTATTCCATTACTGACAATGCAGACTATATCTCTGACAACACTGATAATAAATACTCTACAGGTATGTAGTGTCACTTTTGAGTACAATGACTACAATTCTCCTATAGCTGATGTAGCATGTACATACCTCTCAAGCTGTTAGCATGGGTTAGTATGGGCCAAGCAATAACAAATGTAGGTACACAACTACACAGAACAGTTTCACATAATGTGGACTTATATAACTACTAAGGTGTTCTGTAAGCAGATTTGGTAATACATAGCATTCCAGGTAATAATTTTTCTGGTGATCCTGTGACAGATGGATTAGGCAGTTTTAATTATATTACGAGAAATCATGACACTTGAGAGGCATGTTTGTGTACAGTACATAGACTTGATAGCCATCATGCCTTAGTTGGCAGGCATGGGAATAGAACCCAATAGCTATGACTGTGAGGGACATCTGCAAATAATGTCACAATTGACTGCAGCAACTTAGTGCAGACATGCAAGGAATACAGCCATACTGGAAATATTTAGACAGATTTATTTAGGAATCAACAATGCTGCTTAAAACTTTATTGGTATTGCTGATAAGGGTCTGTGAAATCTAAATACAATATCTGCTCATAACATGGGCTACCTCAACCATAAATCTTTTGTTTCTGGAACGGGAGAAAATGAGAGAATTATGTGACTGACATTGGCCTGGAGACAACCTTGGACCATACTATGAGCTCAGCAATACATGTTGCAGGACATTCATTTTGCATTCTAGAACTATTACAGTTTTATACTTGAGTGTACTGACAGCAGAACATGCATGGAATACAGCCATACTGCATTTATTAAGACAGATTTTTTTAGGAATCAGTAATGCTGCTTAACACTTTTTTGGTATAGCTGATAAATGTCTGTGAAGTCCACACACAATATCTGCCCATACAGTGGGCTACCTCACCCACACACCTTTATTACCAGGAGTAGGAGGAACAGAGAGCATTATGTAACTTTACTATAGACAAGCAATGCATACAGCTCTACTGCAATGGCTATGCCAACACAATCCTGCTGTACACCATTTTGCTTCCTGTTATTGGTATTGTTTATTGCAATACAGTTGTTATTGTTCATTTATTGCACTACAGCTCTAATTGCCCATTTATTGCACTACAGTTCTACTTGCCCATCTCTTGCACTACAGTTTTTTATTGTGTATATTTTATTGCAGTAAATGCTTTACTCTTTCTTGCTTATTGCACTACAGTTAGCATAATAAATCCATGCATACCACACTCACGGCACAACCTAGCCAGGTGCCTGACATAGGACTCAGCATTGCAAGTTCTCTCAGCTGCAGCTGTTGGGAGAGAAGCACACCATTATGCATATCAGTTTTGCAGACATTTAACTTGCATTTTGATAAAACAGTGGAAAACATACTTTCATATCTGTGGGGTATGCCCAGCTCTTGCTTCTTGGACCCAGGTGTCCAAGGTTCCCCTTTTTCTCCGCTTTAGGTCGTCATGATGGTGATGACACTGCTCACCTGTGTGGGGGATTTCAGTAGCACTGACAAGTTCCCTGGTCAACTGGTCCTAGGCCTCCACCTTATATTCTGAGCACTGGAAAAAGCACTGCACCAGCCTGGGTTCATAATTCTTTACCAGGAGCCCAACAAAGACCATAGACTCCTAAGCACCCCTTCTTTGAGCCTGAAAGTTCGCACCTTCTCCAACACGACCTGGCATATTAGCAGATAAGCATTCTCCAAAGAATGGTGCAAAATTCCCACCTATTGCACCTAATATAGGCTGTTTTCCTGCCCTTACATGTCTTTGAGCAACATTCAAAAAAGTGCTGTGTCACTTAGCAGCTTGTGAACCAGCTAAGCAAAGCTAAGCAGTGTGAAAACTAGCACAACAGAGGTTTTAGCAAAGCTTAGCAACAAACAAACAGTAGTAGCTGTTAACATGTTTAAGCAGTGCTCAGCACAGAGGAGCAGTGCCATATTTTACAAATTTGTTTTTAAAATTAAACATAAATTACAGACATCTTATAACTGCTATGGACTCAAACCCAGGACCTACAAAGCATTAGGCTATAACTCTATACATTTAGCTACTTGGATAATATGAAAACTAGTATAACTTCACACATACTACTGGGCTACCTGTTGGCATTGCTGAGGACCACGCAGCTCAATCATGCTTAAACAGACCCAGAAATAATTAATTACAGCCGGTTTCTATTTTTAGATGTCTGGCAACTGTTGGCTATGTATGTATAAGTGCTGCTTGGTTCTGCAGCATTCTGCGGCATGCAAACAGCAATTAAAAAAAAAATAGGAATATGTAATTATGCTAATTAAGTACATCCAGTTTCTATTTTTAGATGTGTAGCAGGTATCAGCTGTCTATATGTCAGCACAGCTTGGCATTGCTGCGCTTTGTGCCACAATGTGCAAACATACAGAGAGGAAAAAACATTCATGAAAATAAAATATTACACATTTAAAACAATTCATGGCATTTTAACAGTAGTACACAACATCTGAACAGGCATCCACAACCTTAGGTAGCCTCTATACTTCTCCCTACATGGATTGAATATCCCTGTTCCTATGCTCTCCCTCGGCTGCACGTCATCATTAATATGCATGGCGCGTGCAACTGAGGGGGAACCGTGGCCATGTACATGGATGTATTCCGTGTAGGCTCTACACAGTGCCTACACAGATTTTATTAAATCTTGGGAAATGGGTCTTAGTAGGGGCCTGGTTAGTGATTTATGACCCTTTGGGACTCCATAAATGATTGGAAACTCATGTATCGGCACATGTAAATAATCCAGGACATCTAAGGGTACTTTTTCATTTAAGTGCATATTATATACAGTTGTATTAACATCTGAAACTTCAGTCATAATGTCCCATCTCTGTATTTGTACATAATATTCAGTAGCCAACATATCTAACATCATGGTATCATACTCATCAGCATCTATAACTACTGCACTCCCTCCCTTGTTTGCATTTTTTATCACAATGTCAGTATTATTAATCAGTGATGTTAAAGCTGTTTGTTCATCTTTAGTCAAGTTGTAAAATGCCCGTTTATTCATTTTGTTGTAAAAATCATATATGCCATTTTCTACCACTGTTTCAAAAGCTGTTATAGCTGGATTACCTACTGGAATATGTGTGCTAGTCCATTTATATTAAATGTAAATTCAAGCTCCTATATAAAAATCTAAATTCCAGTAAAGTTGCTGTAATATCTGAGGAGCTGACCAGCATAAAAGTTAATCCCTTATTTAGGACTGCATACTCAGAGTCAGTTAACTCATGTTTAGATAAATTAAATACAGTACTGTTTATTTTCTGGTTTGGCTCCTTGTCATGGGGGGCTGATCTGTTTGCTTCATTCTCCTTCTGCCCCCATCACTTCTGATTCTCTCCTGATATGGTAGCACTGGAAAAGGTTCTTGCTGTAAAGTCAGAAAATCCAAAGGCTTTAAATCTATCACTGAATTGGTATCCACTGTAGCATATTCAACTTGCGTATATTGTTCTTCAACTCATGTTGTAATATATATTTACACTGAATGAGTATGCATCCACTGCATATATTCAAACATAGTAAAAAATCAAATGATGAAAATAGCTGAAATAAATACAAAAGATGGTGAAATGCAGGATCAAATGAATGACATGGCCCATTACTTTATAACTAGAGGTTACAAAGAAAGACATGGGTTAGCATCTGAGAGATAAGTAACACAGATGAGAAACTCAGAGAAAAGGGGCATAAATTAATAACAGGATAATGGAAATCTTATTAAAAGGATGTATTTTAATATAGGTTCATAGGTTCATACTAGGCTATCTGCCCTGGGGCATTTATAAGCCTAGCCCGATTGTGTTTGGCTTACGCCACCCCTTGATTTGAGTATACTGTGCCCTTTTTAAAGTTTAGTTTACTGTGCCTCTGTCTAATAGTGACACGGAAGTAATCCCCGGGACAAACCTACGATCCCCCATCCACTCATCAAGATTCTTCTTGAAGAGAGTCAGTGAGGTGCTCTGCCTAACATGAATTGGAATTCTATTCCAGAGCGAAGGGAGCCTCTGGGTTATGAATATGTCCCTCCAGCATGTTCTATTTATTTCTGTGCTGAGGTTCAAGTCCCTCGAGCGCATAGCTCTAAGGGATTTAGATTTACTGAGGTGGAGCATGTCCATTAATTCTGGGATGGACATAGCTTTATATGTCAGGCATAGATCCCCTCAAAGTAGGCGGTATGCAACTGAGTAGAGCTGGAGTTTTTTTAACCGAGCAGCATATGGCATCTGTTTGAACCCCTTGATCCTCCTGGTGAGGTACTTTTGGGGTCTTTCTAATTGCTGCAGGTGTTGGGTAAGGTACATCCCAAAGGGGGCATTGTATTCTATGATGGGTCTGATGAGGGATGAATAAAGGGGCACGATTACCTCTCTTGATCTAGATGTGAATCCTTTCATGATGAGGTGGGCTATGTAGAAGGTCTTTCTAACCACTTTGGCAATGTGGTTGTCAAAGGAGAGATTGCTATCAACTTGGGTCCCCAGATCCCTAATTACTTTCTCTGTACTTAATGGGTTACCACCTATGTGGTAATTTGTGGGCACATTGTTTTTGCCAAAGGGTATGACTATACACTTTTTGGCATTTAGCTTTAGACCATGGCTCTGGCACCAGTTATCCATCCCTGCGAGACCTTTTTGAAGGATGTTTGTGTCAGCTGGAGAGTCGATTATGGCGCCCAGTTTGCAGTCATCTGCGAACTTGGTGAGCCATAGTCCTCCCACGTTGGCCTGTACCTCAGAAAAGTAAATACCGAACAAGAGAGGTCCCAGGACAGAACCTTGTGGGATGCCACTTGTGACCGGTTTCGAGTCTGACATGGCTCCAGCAACTCTGACTCTGTGGGTTCCGTCTTTGAGCCAGTTTGCGACCCATCTTGTGACATAGGGGTTTATATTTAGGCTGGATAGCTTATCTATGATGCCCAAGTGCGGTATTGTGTCAAATGCCTTTGCAAGGTCCAGATAGGCTGTGTGGACTACCTTCCCTTCATCTATGGCCTTGGTGACTGTTTTGAAGAAGTCGACCAGGTTCAAAAGGCAGGATCTGCCCTTGACGAAGCCAAATTGGGTAGGATCTAGTGTCTGTAGGTCCCCAATGTCTTTGTTTATGAGTTCCATGATGATCCTCTCCATAGCCTTGCAGACTAGGCTAGTCAGGCTTATGGGGCGATAGATTCCAGGGTCCGCAGAAGTGCCACCTTTGTGGAGTGGGACCACTGTTGCTGTACGCCATTCTTTGGGCACATATCCTGTAGTGAGGCTGAGATTGTACAGCAGTTTTACTTGAGGGATTAGTTCTTCTTGGAGTTCATGTAGGATGCAACCCGGGATGCCATCTGGTCCCATGGAAGCAGTGTCTTTTGCTTTGGAGAGGGCAGCCTTTACCTGAGCATCAGAGATGTTTGGGAGGCTGCACTCTGCCGGGATAGATACTTGCTCTTTTGGGGGGGAGGGGGTGGAGAAGTTTGCACTGAACCTGTCTGCCAGGATATTGGCGATGTCTGTGGGTTCAGTGTATTTTTTGTTGCTTAGAATCAACTCAGAACAAGTCTGGGAGTTGCATCCCAGGTTCCTAACATAACTGAAAAAAGCCTTATGATTGTCTTTAGTGTCCTGTGCAATTTTTCTCTCGAAGCTGGCCTTGGAGGATTTTATGAGGGATCATAATTTTTTGCTAGTAGTGATCAGAGATGTCTTCCCTTTTAGGGATTTTGCTCTATCATGTAGTAGCTTCCTCCTTCTGTTGTGCAGTTTATTTATGGCTGGGGTCCACCAGACTGGACGCCTGCCTTTGGATGATTGGGTCTTGATTTTGTTTGGGATAGCATGATCCATGCATTCCTGGAGATGTCCGTAGAATACAGAATAGATATACAATCGGAATACAGCACAAACACAAAACATTATTAAAAATACTGGCCAATAGTGCAACAATTACCCCAGTTTAAATGACCATTAAATGGAGAACTAAGTTTCCTATATTAGAGATATAGTAACTTGAAGAATAAGTTATGCTACAAAAAGGAAAATGAGAAGAAATATTAGGAATATAAAACAGGGTACTTTTAAATGTAACAAATGTCTATCTTGCAAGTACATTCAAACAGGTAATTGTGTTAAAAATTCCATTAACAAGAAAATGTTTTATTTGCAAGAATATAGCACCTGTACAAAGAATATAGTATACATGGCAATGTGCCACAAATGAGAGGCCTTCTATATAGAAAAAAACAATTGTAAGTTAAAAGAATGAATAGGGGACCACATATCTGAGATAGGAAGGTCCAAAGAAACAAATTCTTTGTTTAAGCATATAAAGGTAAACAATGACAGTTATTTTTTAAGTTTACAATTTTAAAAGTAATTTATGAACATATAATAGGTGGAGATGTAAAAAATGAATCAGAGTAAGAGGAGAACAAATGAATCATTAGATTTAGAGCACAACAATACCCTGGCTTAAACTAAGCATTTACAATTAAACCTATATTGAAGGATATGAGAAATCAAGTAAAATGATGTATCTTTAAGTTTATTAAGTCCGCTGATTAAACTTGTAGTCAAATACAAGACAAGAATATTGGAAAGTCCCTCTATAAGTACACTGTAACCCATACCTGGAACACAGATCCCCTTAATACAAGACAGATCTCCCTAAAATATCTGTTTAAACATAAACTTTATATTATTTACTAAAGACTTGGCCCTGCCCATGTTTAACCCCCCACATGGCAACTTTATCATTATCTCATCTTTTACTCATCTAATCTTTTATCTCCCCCTTTTCTTTTCTCCTCTTCTCTCTGTCTTTGCAATCCTATAGTTCAGGACTTAAAATGTTTGTAATTTGTATCAGTGACATGTTTCTTTCTGTTCAAATACTTTAAGTGTACCACATATTTGATACCAATTATGCATCTAATTTTTACTTTTATCTTTTTCTCTTCTACAACATGCAATGATATTAACTGTTGCTAATGATACTCTGACTATGTCTTATGTGTTCATTTTTTGTTATGCTTACAAATTTTACAAGATTGTGAACTCTTTGGAGCTTTTCTCCTCGGGTCACCACTGAAAATGGGCCTTTGGCTCATTTGGACTAACTTGGTTAACAAATGTCAAATAAATAAATAAATGATGCAATTAATTGGGACATATGATTACTCTGATAGTATTTAATGGAATTTTTAAGATATGCTAACATTTTGCCTGATGAAGCTTTTAGTGAAAGTATATACTTGCGATATTGTGAACTTTTATTAAAGTTTGAAGTTATTTTAACTTATACTGTCATCAGCTGTTAGTTTTAATACAGGAAGAATAGAAAGTTGCTCCTTAAATCCTGGAGTAACAGAAGCATTCACCCTAAATTACCACATTAATTCTCTATATTCAACCCGGGGCTTCCCACTGGGTCTCCCGGTCATTATGTGGTACAACTTCCAGTATACCAAACCTAAACCTGGAGAAATCAGAACAATTTGGATGTGCTTGTATAAATAATTACTGGAACTACACTTCAAAATATCAAAGTTATGCTGGTAGGGTCTTTAATGGAATTACGTCTCAGTCTTCCCAGTATAAAAGCCTGGACAACTTGTGAACAAAGCAAGATAAACAAGCAGTAACCATCTGAAATGTTAGGACCTTCTAGAACAAATCCTGAAACAAAGCGATCGAATGGCCGAGAGAATGACTTACACATATGAAGTCCAAGATGGCCATTTCTCAAAATATTCCCTTTCTCTCATGTATGGTGATCTCGGAATTGGTATATATAAGTTCAGGGGCTGTGGGGAGTGGGGCTTGCCCCCCACATCATGATATGACAATGCTCTGACAAATGCAAAAGCAATCATTTCTTGTTTTAACTTAATAAACCATGGTTTAAACAAGCAATTCCAGCTTGAATCCTTTTTTCTTATTTTGAATAAGAATGCAAAGTGATCTTTGACATGGATCTTGCTGATCCCACATTAGAAGTCGTGCCCATTTTAGTGATTTGTATGCCAATATCTAGAGCAGCTATTCCTGTACAACTAATTTTCCCTTTAGATGAGTTGTTGTTC
The DNA here is from genome assembly GCF_019279795.1 of Protopterus annectens. Classification (NCBI taxonomy): domain Eukaryota; kingdom Metazoa; phylum Chordata; order Ceratodontiformes; family Protopteridae; genus Protopterus; species Protopterus annectens. Next base: position 445,863,424 of record NC_056746.1, on the reverse strand, counting down.
AATAAAGGAAGTATGTACTATCCTTAAGGCTGGAAAACTACATTTCCTCTGTACTAGGTTTCTTTGCCATATGCGTGTGTGTGTGTGTGTGTGTGTGTGTGTGTGTGTGTGTGTATAGACACACACACACATATAGATATAGATAGATATGTACACACACTCATACATATATATTTACACTGCAGCTAATTAAAAATTGACAAATGCAGCAAGAGTTACCATGTTAATACATGTGAACTGAAAACTAACCTACTGATTGTATAATTACATATAATATCAACAGAAATCCTTGGCTTTGCTGCCTTGCAGTAAAGGAAATAAAATCTTCAGGCAACTATGAAAAATAGCATTACATAATGTGTTAACAGTAAATGTGGGCAGATTCATATGAGAACACAAAGCCAAAAACATCAAATAAACTAACTTGAAATCTGGTAATAATGAAATACATGAAGGCTAAATCCCTAAACTACAAACTGGACAGATTCAGTAGCCACACAAAATAATCTAAAAAAATTATGCAGGGAAACAATGCTCATTTCAAGCCATGTGGAGAGCACATTGAAAAAAGGACATACTTGTATGAAATCAATGCCTCTGATTTAGAATGGGCAAGCCTATTTAAAGACTGGACAAATGAAATTGTAGAGAATAATTACATTTTAGTGCACTCAAGTCAAAATCATTTGAGTTGACAGCAACCACCTATAACATGTACCTTTAAGCTTGTATTATGTTAATCTCATAAACTGTCTTTCAAATAATTAATATATCTGTTTCTGTACTTTGAAAGACTTCCTAAACATTTCATATCTGAAGTCACATTATATCATCGTCAAACTGAATGCTTGACTGTCAAGTTAGTAAGAAGTGGGGCTTGGAATTTGTTCTTCCTGTCTAAGTCACCATCTCATTGAGTTTTTCAGCTCATTTTCACTCCACCTATTTTTAGTGCACTTTTGACACAGAATTGTTGTTTTCTTTTGTTTTGCTTTGTACAGCTGTCACCCAGCTGCATTTTTGGTTCAGTACTATAATGTATAAGCATCTGTATTTAATGGTTGTCTAATGGAAGTCAGAACTTGTTTGCATTCACAATACTTTAGTTTGTAAACATGGAGAATAGCACTAACTGCCAACAATAGCAATAATACATAAGCTTGAAATAGCAGCTAAGATTATGAGTGGAGTGCCCTTTCCTGGCTTAGTCTAATTAATCTGTATCAGATAGCAAAATTATGTCAATGACTAAATTGTCTGCCTTTGGCTATGAGGGATGCTACCATCCGAAGGAGAGTACTCCTGCTATGAATTTCATAGCACCTGTTTATTTGTCTTCTTTAGTAAATGCCTTTTTAACTCTGGATCTTACCCAACATATTTTGGCTCATAGTCATTTGACCCATATGGTCTTTAAATAAACATGGATTATTAGTTAGTTAGCATATATTCATTTGTGATTCTTTTTCTTCAGTTCATGGGTTAGTAGGTTCATAGGTTAGTACTAGGCTAACTGCCGTTGCAAGCCTAGCCAATTATCCCTTGTGAGACTCAAACCCTTGTGTTTGTAAGGCAAATACCTTAACCATTAGGCCACCCTCACAATCCACTAAAATAGATGATGTTGCACCAAGGTAGCATCTTGTGGGGGGGGGGCATATCCTACTGTTTATCTGGAAGCTAATGGTTGTTGGTTAATTCTCCAGCCTCCCCAGTCACTTTATAAAATGCTCATTCTTGCGAGCAGTTTTCTTTTCTTTGGTTAAGTGGGTGTTCATTCACTGAAGTAATATCTTGGAGGGACCATTCTACTGTTTACCTGGTGGCTTGTGGTTGGGGAAGCAATGACCCTTCTTCCCAAATACTTTATAAAGTGCTCATGCTTGCAAGCACTTGTGAGCTGAGCTTGTGCATGCACATGCCTGAATTTAACAGAAAAATATGTGTGAGTCCATAGTCTATGTTTTTTCATGGTTTTATTTTAAAAAAGTAAGGTGATTTAATATTACTGTTTTCTGTCTGGAAGCAAATAGTCAGTAAAAGGTAATACACTCTCCTCCTAAGCCGTTTTGAGATCTTTTAAAAAAGTACAATTAATTTGCTAAATTATAGGTGACTGTTACAATGTATCACTTAACTAAAATATTAGAAGGAGTAGCTAATTAAATATTAGTTTTATGTGAGTTATTAGCAAGGGGGTAGATTAGTTTGATATGTATATTTTCCCTAATTTATAATTGCTCAGAATGTTCTGTTGTGTATCTGAATCCTGGCTGTTTTCAAAAGGTTTGGAAGGTGTATTCTATGTTGGCAGGAACCATGTGAGCTGCCTTAAGTGAGGACCTCTTCTTCTTTTGGCTTTTTCCTGGTTAGGGGTTGCCACAGCTGATCATCTGCCTGCTCATGATTGGCAGTGGAGTTTTACGGTGTCAAGTTGCCAGCCTGGCACCCAACCTTCCACAGAAGGTATACACACACACACACACAGGGCCAATTTAGAGTGTCCAATCTACCTACTGCATGTCTTTGAGATGTGGGAGGAAACCGGAGGAAACCCAGGGGACCACAGGGAGGACATGCAGACTCGCACAGAAGGCACCCCAGCTGAGAATCGAACCAGAGAACCTCTTGCTGTGAGGCAGCAATGCTAACCGCTGCACCACCGTGGCCACCCATAAGTGAGGACCTCTGGAAGTGTTAATTATTACAAAGAGAGTCCTAATATGTGAATGTTGATGTAAGGTGAGATAACTGGGACAAGAAAAGAAACTGAAGATGTCTTTACTGTTTTTCTTGATTTTCATTTTTCTTCTTTTAAAGACCATACGTTTTAGGTGTTAAAAAGAAGAAATGCACACATTCGATTTGAAGGACCTTTTAGACAGGATATTTTTAACGTGGTTTGCTGACTCTGACCAGTCATGTTCTGATTTATCAAAAGTTTGATGACAACAAGGGCAGATACTGGCTCTGCATTAATTTTACTAGAGGAGGCTGTGTTTTTAATCTAGAGCTGAACAATACTGATGCACAAATACTAATGGATTATTCTGCCGTACAAAATTGTTTATGCACTGATAGGACTGTGTAAATAGCTTGTGCTATGAAGACTAAGATTCTGTGAGGGAGTGAAATAATGGCTCATATTAGGAGACACTGTGCTGTTGACTTGTAATAATATGATGCTGATCCAGTCATAAAAGATGTAAGCGAAATAGCATCAAAAGAGACAGTTTATGACAAAGGGTCTAATTGCTGAGAAAAGCACTGTAACAAAAGGTGTTATAAGAAACACAAGGAAGAAGACTGCACATTTTAATTAAATACTAAACAAATAAAAGAGAAAGAGAAGGAAGGTACTGGCAGGATATGTATTAGAGAGTGTCACTGTCCATTCATCATACTGGCAGGATATGTATTAGAGAGTGTCACTGTCCACTCATCAGGCAGGACTTTGAATGAGGAACCTCCTTGTGGGTCTTTGTCAAATTCCAGAAGAAAGGTATTGAATGAGAGTCAAAGTAAAGGCATCGTGGTAATATTACTGATCACTCATAAGCATCTGATAATAAAACATCATACCAAGAAGTAATAGGAAACTAGTAACCCTTAGCTATCTTCCAGGGCATAAACTGACTGTCATGCTTAAGGCTTTACAGAACTTTTTTTCCCTGTCAGGAGTGTGCATGATTGTGTGATTATAGTGCATGGAAGGAATGATGTAGGAACAGGACTTTTACCTCTGACAGTTTGATAAAGCTACTCCCTCTGTTTGTTTTTCAGTTTTAATAGATCACTGATGCTTGGTTTGACAAACACATGCCACATTGTATTCAAGTTGTTTATTATTGGGATAAATTGGTATTCTCAAGGGATGGCTACCACCTAGCAGGTCATAATAATAAGATTTGAGATAGTTACTTAACAAAAGTTGTGAAACATGTTTTAGGAAGTTTAACCATGAAGTTATAATCCGTGATTCTTGTGGTGGAGAAAGAAACATAACTTTCTTGTTAAGCTATGCAAGAGCTTAAATAACCAAACAGCAGATTTTGAGTGTCTGCTGGGAACTGGTGCTTATGATATATTATGTATAATAGAGATATGGTACAGCAATATGAATTCACTCATTGAATTTAGAGCTTATATTGGTTTTCACAAATACAGAGAAAACATCAGGTGGCCATGTGTCTGTGTGTGTGTGTATATATATATATATATATATATATATATATATATATATATATATATATAGGTCTATGTCAGATGATCGACTTTTCGGAAACTAAAAAAAAAATATTGAAGAGACCATAAGATCGAGTTTCAGAAAACTCGATCATCAAAAAAAAACACCCCCCACAAAAATCTACTTTTTTTACATTTATGTTGGGGGGCAAGCCCCCTGCACCCACACACCCCCTGCAAATTATATATACTAACTCTGAGATTGCACTACAGTGGGGAAAGGGTACATTTCTTGACCCTTGTTGTACCATGATCTCCATTCAAAACCTTCAAGTTTTCAAAAACTCAATCATATGGTCTGGACCATATGGAGTTCGAGTATCTTTAAACTCGATCAACTGATAGGGACCCATGTGTGTGAAATGAGATACAGGCTGGCTATATTCAGATAGATACAGAAAGTTTTACAATAACAACCTTTTATAGACCACCAAACTGCAATAATCTTTTGACTGAAAAAGTACTGACTGAGATCTCTAACTGTTTAGAGAAGGATTTTCCTGTTGTGATAGGCGATTTAAATGTACAACTTATAAACTAGGATCTGATGGAAGCGCACTCTGTGGTGTGGGACAAACTTATATTGAAGTGGTCTTTATTAGAATACAAATTGTTTTCAACTGACAAGGGGTAAGAGCAATCTTGGCATAGTATTAGTAAATTTGTCAAAGAAGGAATGGTGATTCCTAATATAACCATATAGGTAAAGAAAGGAAATTTATACACAAAGTAGGTACAGATAAACAACAACAAAGTATTCAACCCATTAAGAAGTTTTATCAGGGAGACTACAACAAGAGAGGGAGAAGGAGATAATCAAGTGGAGGTTTTGAGAAGTCTTTTATATTTAATACATTTTTGGATCTTTTAATTAAAAGATTTATCCACTTAGGAAGCAAATACAACTACAGTTCTCTTCACCTCAGTGTTTGTTTTTATTACAGAGGTATCATAATAAATTGTGAAAGGATGCTCCCACACTGAAGAATAAACAAAAGTAGAATAAGGCAACAAAAAACTGAAACATTCATGAAAAATCAAAGTGCATAACATAAAAAGGAACAACTGACAAATTAATTTTCATATTGTATCCTTTGACTGTTCAATATTTTTTTTAGTTTTCTTGCTGACTTTTTCAGCTCAAGCCATTTAACCAGACAGTGCTCCTGAGTCACCCTTGAAAAAGGAGACTTGTGAACTGTGAGTTTACCTGGTTAAAAAATGTATAACATAAAAGGTAATAATAAAACAAATCTGGCAGGTGTGCTGGCAGATCCAGTGACCGAGGTCTTCAGATCAATGGATCTACTGCAGAAATGGCTTAGGATTGAACGACAGTAGGTGCATTACCATTGAACAAGGGGGTTATGGGACCTGGAAAAATCTAGGGAACTTTATGTTAGACTTACATGAGTGCCAAGAAAAGTTATAAAAATATCCCGAGTGGACATTAGGTATCCAGTTTGGCTCCCTGATCAACCCAAAGTTCGGGAGCAATATGTCCTCTCATAAGTTTATTACAAAAAAAAAAAAGTATTTTTGCAAGCTGAAGACCAAACAATTATCATTGTTAGTACAAAATTGTAGGAAAAACTGTCTACTAACTCCTTATTGCAATTACACCTAAACATTTAAAGGCACTCATTTAAACATCCATGATATCGGCTACAGCAGCTTAAGTCAATGACTCTTCTGAGGTGTTGACCACACCCCCTAACTGCTTGTGTCCAGTGCAGCTACCCCTTTCACCTCACCCTAGCTATGATACTGGGCTCTGGAAACTGCAAACAATCTAATATGTGTAATGAGCTCACTGTAAAAAGCAATAAAACATTCAATTATATAGCTGCTTATTTGTATATATTTAATATCATAATTACTGTTTATATTATTATCCTTCAAATGTTTGTTTTAGATCTTTTTCTGAAAATGGGTATGCCGGATGGACATTCCTGGTCAAGAACTATAAATCAATAGTTCATAGAAACAGTTTACAAAATAAGATTACAGAAAATAGTGTCCCACATGTGAATGATACATATTATCGGCACAAGCCTCAACACTGAATATCAGTTATTTAGAATTGTTTAGAGCAAAGTGACTCCCTCTTTGGAATGTTCACCATTCAGTGTCCTGTTTAACACATTTAAACAGAGTGCAATCTATCCTTGTGCCATCCATCCTGTGTGTGATAGCAATATCTGGTGCTCTTTTTATGAATGGGGATTTTATCAGGCCATTCTCTGAAAGTGAAGCACAGTGATTTATTTATTTCATCATCCCCATATGTGACAGGAATGGGAACTGAGGGATGAAAAATTGTCATCTGGACAGGGCTTTTTTTATTTTGCCCTTTTCCTTCCTCACACTGCACAAATCCCTGTGGTAACAGGCCCAGTAGATGAGGACCAATGTTTGGGCATGCATGTGCTCCAGTTACTCTTCCAAGATAAAGACTTTTCTACATTAGGTCTCTTTGCACCATCACAGAGGTGACTGAATAACACTTTCTCTTTAAGGTGGCAGTCAACATGCAAGCCTAATATGCAAAGTTAGATCAAAATAGGTAATCAGTTTGTCCAGCATGATATATTTATTTAGTCTCTTTAAAGGCATGCTCACCTACCAGCATTAGATCCCATTTTGTGACAGTGGATTTAATGGATGCAAGAAAACATGGTACTTCTCACAAAAAACAATTAACTACATTTAATTGTACTTTATATAGCCCTTCAATCAATGACATCATGCTTTTAATATAAACATTTAAACAAACATCAACAGTTTAATAAATAAATGCCAAGTAATCCTTCACCATATGGTTGTGACATATTCTGAAGACTATGTGTCATAAGTTTATCATCCTTGTCATTCTCATGCCCACAGTATAATATTTTATCTTAGAAAACTTCACACTTGAATCTGTTTACTCTCAGGTCGTATACTTCAGCCTGTCTAAGGTACTTTCAGGTATTCCAGATGTTCTTCATCATTCTTGCATGTTACAAGGAAAACATTCTTTCTACACTTTGCGTTATGATTTCTGAGAGTAGTTATACATTGCCAATTTATCAGGCATGAATACTATTCCAAAATCAATCTATTATACTGGAATGAACTTTGAGTTGTATTATTTTTAAGAATGTCTTGGAAGACCCTTCCATTTCCATTTATATAGAATTACCCTTATTAATCACTCCCTTTGTCAGACTGTTTCCTAATTTACTTTCTTGGGTATTGAAACCCTATATATTCCCAGTCACAACAGAGAAGTTTTATGTAACAGCTGAGCATGTTGTAGTTTACATAAGTTATCTTCTACTTTATGCATAATGGCCTGGCATTTGGTGCTAATTAAACATTTACCTTTTATGCCTTTTATTCCTCCTCCCTTTGCAAAAACATACTTGACATTAGCCAGTAACTATAGCGACTTTTCATCTGTTGTTGTCTGTGGCTGCTTCTCCACTGTCTACCCCTTTTGTATCACATATATACAAGTTCAACTTCTGTCACTCATACAGGTATTATGTTACTGCAGGAATGCTGTCCCCATACATAGTTATTTTGTGACACTTTGGACTTTCTATGACACAATGCAATCCCTCCCAAATCACATCTGTACATGTTCAACTTCTGTTACTCAAAACAGATCTTTTGCTATTGGAGGCATGTCATCACCAACATAGGTATTTAATGTCACTTTGGACTTATCCAGTGCTGTAAGTGAAATTATTTTTCTCAGTTTCTTGCACTGAAATCACAAACAAATCAGTTCCTGTATCCAACTGCATTTAATGTTTCAGTCCTATCACTTTTGAGTAGATGCAAATAATTTTGCCATCATTTTAATTTATGTTATACAGCTCTACGCATGTTAAGTCACAAGGTTCTATGCCTGCCCCCATTTTGCCTGATGCTTCATTATTTTCTGCACGTACCATTCTAAATGATGTATGTCATTCTGCATCATTTATCATGTACCATTCTGAACAATGCATGCCATTCTGCACCATTTATCATGTACCATTCTGAACAATGCATGTCATTGTGCACCATTTATCATGTACCATTCTGAACAATGCATGTCATTCTGCACCATTTATCATGTACCATTCTGAACAATGCATGCCATTCTGCACCATTTATCATGTACCATTCTGAACAATGCATGCCATTCTGCACCATTTATCATGTACCATTCTGAACAATGCATGCCATTCTGCACCAGTTATCATGTACCATTCTGAACAATGCATGCCATTCTGCACCAGTTATCATGTACCATTCTGAACAATGCATGCCATTCTGCACCATTTATCATGTACCATTCTGAACAATGTATGTCATTCTGCACCATTTATCATGTACCATTCTAAATGATGCATGTCATTCTGCACCATTTATCATGTACCATTCTGAACAATACATGTCATTCTGCACCATTTATCATGTACCATTCTAAACAATGCATTACATTCTGCACCATTCAGCATGTACCATTCTGAACAATGCATGCCATTCTGCACCATTTATCATGTACCATTCTGAACAATGCATGTCATTCTACACAATTCAGTTACTTTTTTAAAAATTTCCATTTGCACACTAACTCATTGTGGCCCTATTTATGATATATCCTGCAGCCATTTTGTTTGTACTAACATATATCAGAATCATGTGACAGCCTGCTGCACACAATATAGTGTTTTCTTTTTTTTTAGAAAGGTTAACATACATTTTGACATTTTATCAGAGCATTCCAAATAATCCACTGCATATATTCTAGTTTGCTTTGACTGCTATCTTGCATTGATACTGCTTGATTATCAAAATATCCTTAGAAGGTTGTATATTTTGTATGTTTTCACAAGGTATGCCACAAACTGATTTTGCCCATTGTATATCAGGTAACCCTTCTCCAAATCAACGATATTCTGTTAGACTACAAATTAGAGGTGGCTCTAGCACTCACTCCTAAGTTATTGACAGTTTTATTGCGAATCTGAATAGAATAAAATAAAATTATTAGTAATGTAAATTACACAGAATCATACGTGCAAAGCATGCATTCTTTAATCCCTGCTGAAACAATGTGGTGGTATTCTGAACCTGGACATGTGTGCACATATGTGCACATGCTTTTAGTTTGTCTTGTCTACAAGATGTTTATTTTAAAAGTGTAACTCAATGGTTGGAAACTGCTGTCCTTGTTTTCTTAGCTATAGATTAGTAAGCATACAGCACCAAAAATTAACGGGTCTATATCACGAAATTGAACTTCCAAAATGTCGGACACCATAAGTTCAAACTTGGAAGATCGAATTTGAACATCAAATCTTCAAAACAGCGAATTTTTTCCCAGGGAAAAAAAATCATTGTTCCGAAAAACACACACATAACACAATCACACCAAACACCTTTAAAACCTACACTAAACCTAACATACACCACTATCTATGCACTATCCTTAACCCAGCCCTAACCCTAAAGTACGTCACTACTGCACACTTACCTGACCCGCGCGCTAACCCTAAAGTCCATCACTATCACAAACTTGTCTGACCCATGCCCTAACCCTAAAGTCCGTCACTACCCCTCACTTACCTGGCCCGTGCCCTAACCCTAAAGTCCGTCACTATCGCACACTTACGTGACCCGCTTCCTAACCCTAAAATCCGTCACTACCCATTTGTACACTTACCTTGACCCAGTCTGAAAATGCTGAAGCCGCAGAAATGGCCAACCAAATTCTTTCCCTCGGAAAGAATTTGGGTTTCCACAGCTTCAACATTCTCACCCTTCGAACTACCAAGTTCAGCCTTCCGGTATTCGGCATTCTCAACGTTCAATTTCACAATAGGAACCCAAATTAACAGAGCGCACCATTTAAATGGAAAATATTTTCCATGTCAAGACTGTGTTGATATGTCTTCATGGCAAGAGCAGCCAAAAATATTCTGGTGACATACATCAGTGTTAGTTAACAGAATGGTTAAATATGGATATGAATTTGCCTATGCTGGAATTCAGTATGTATGAATCTGTACAAGGCAAATATTCTCCATACTGTATTCTATTGTCGGCTTGTCAGATGATATTTTGACGGTCATAAAGTTATGTGCCCCATGGACCTATACAGATAAGAAGAATGACTGAATGATAAATATAACTTGTAATACATTTTACTTGCTTATCTGAAGACATTTTTGAATGTGTGCTTTTCTTGATAACTATCAGTGCTTAGATGCTGAGAATTACATAAATCCTTTGACAGATATTGTTATGTGGCATATTCTTAGGTTACCCTCACTCGCCTTTGTCTAAGTTAGTGCTTCTGAAGCATTTCTGTATAAATGCTGCCTACATAGTCTTTCATTTCTACCAGCACCCCATTGGTAGATACGTAAACTTCACTTACAGCATCTGAATGGGATGCCTTCTCTAGTAGTTTCAGAATTTACTTCTGTGCAGAACTGATGATGAAGCTGGAAATATAAGACGCACCAAGGACATTAAAAAAGATGATATTGTTAATTAAAGAAGATGATATTGTTAATTAACATACCAAATAGCTATGCTTAGTGAAAATTTGGCATATTTTTAGTTAATGGGATTCTTTTAGTATATTCCTAGCATAATTAATGACCTGATAATTGCTCCCCATGCACCTCCTAATGCTCCCAATAGCTTACTCAGTGCCTAAGCAGTCCTCAAAAGAGTTGTGCCCAAGAAATATTGATCTAAGCTGTAGTATTAGACAGTCTGCAAGTTTACAGAAATTCATTCCATTCTACCAACCAGTCAATCAACATTGTGTAACAGAGTTACCGTGAGTACAGCATTCAAAGCTAATCTGAGACCTGTGAGTTTCTCATGTTGCATCTTATTTGTTTACGGATGTGCAATATCTTATTGAACAGCTTTTTCAACTACCAAAGCTATGCTACGCTGAGACCTTCAAAAGAGCTTGTTACAGACAAGAAAGAATAAAGTTTCTTAGGATAACAAATCAGATTCCCAGTAGTACATTAAATTAGAAACTTAAGACTACTGATCCACTTTCTGCATGGGTCAAGACAGAGAAAACTGCACTACACATACATGCTATAGTAAAACAGACAAATGTATCCAGCCTCAGTGTCAGTGCAGATATTGTTATTAGTATTTTATGTGCTTTTCAAAAGTTTTAATTTACTTATGCTGATATAAATTTTAAGGAGCTGTGCATTCATGGACGTCATTTCCTCCCTGGGTTTTCACCTTAATACTCTTATTTAGAACACAGAAAACTGCACATTTATGTTGCAGTTAACAATAACATGCCCAAAGATATTTTGGGTACATTGCTATAGCCTCACAGAAGGGTTGCAAATGTGATTAAAATGTTGCTTGTAGTAATGAGGACCAGCAATTGCAGAACTGTTCAGCATTTATGACAACAGAGTTGGTACAATACGACCTTGGTCAGCACTGATTGATGGTTTATCTGATATACATTATCTCCAGGACATACTTTTTTAAATAATTTGAATAATAATAATAATTTGTTACACTGATTAATATTCATGCTGGTGTTTTTGACTATATATAGGTAATGGGCAATCCAGGAAATAAGCTTTCAGGATCTGTTAACAGTTTTTTTTGTATCCAGTGAACTGGATTTTTTCTCCTCTTTCCCCGGTCCACAATCTTAACTGGACATTCTTCATGGCTCCTCTCCTTTCACACAGTTGGCTTATTTGTCTCATCTAGCTTTTTTTCAGATTCAGTTTATCTCTTTATCTAAATTATCCAAATCTATTTTCTATATAAAATATGTTATATGCATTCTTTAACTTCCGCACTTTCTGCAATTTTCTTTTGTATCCCTTGAAAAAAAATCTAACCCAATATTCTTCTTTCTTTTTCATACATTATCTTAGGTAATACGTTTTACTTTTATTTACTCATAATAAATATAAGTGAATGTAATAAAAAAAATGAATAAATGTATTCAGTCTCCTTACATCGTCCTCATTATACAAGATTTAGTCTTGTACTCCCAAATGAAATGAAAAATTATGGGGGGATTTATAAAGGTACAGCAATGAGTACTTTGCTGTAATCTTTTTAAATTCAGAGACAGCCTTATCCTCGTGTGACATGGTGCTCTAGAATTAAGACGTACAGCACTATGTAGGGCTGGCACAGTGGTCATGCAGTATGTTAATGAGCCAGAGATGGGAAAGATATATGCTAATTAGCCATGTGCTCTCTTCTCCAGAAACACCTCCAGGAAGGCATGTACACAGTGAACAATTCAGGAAATTATTCAGACATGTGGATCAGCACAGCCAGTTCCAAAACTCTGCAGTAGTGAACACAGGCAAAAGACCATGTTTATCCACTGGCATTTACTGTAATATGGGGATTGGAGTTGGGGGCGATCACTAGACTCCAGAAAAAGTACAATTTTGCCATTACAGCAGCAACAGTAGTATGGATGCTCCCAGGCATGACACACTCATGCCTTAACAGCATTTACACTAGTATGGGGGCCAGGGGGCAACAAAGGTTCAGGTATGGGGACACTGGTTTGTGTGTTTGAGTTTGAATGTGTACTTGTGTCTGTGGGTGAGGGTTTTTGGGGAGGGGGATGCCTATGGCTACATGATGTGGGCACAGCAGCTAACTATCAGTGTGTGCAGATCAGTAGTAATGATTCAGAGACATGTAAATTATCTGATAATGAGGTCTTTCCTCATCATGGCTAACATGTCTGTGAAAATCAATATACTGCATCTTGGGAGCAAGGCCATTTTACAGTGTACCATGCGGTTTGTGCCTTTTCTTTTCATGAATTCCAAAGTATGTTGATAATTTCTATTACCCTCAGAATATTTCATATATATTGTATGCCATATATCCAATCATACCCATTAATATGCTTTTTATTAAAAATACCTTCTTCTTACAAGATATCTTAGATGTTTTGCATAGAATAACAACATCTGTCATTATTTTTAATAATCACATTCTTTTGTTCCTCTACACTTTCATTTTTGCCAGAAATTATCTTTAGTATCTAGGTTTATAGGTTGGTACTAGGCTATCAGCCCTACAGCCTATACAAGCCTAGCCATAACAATTCCCTGGCTATTTCTTCCCACGATATTTACTTCCCTGGGGCCTGGACCCCTGTCTAGCAGGGTGACTGACGTGATCCCTGGGGTGAATTTCCTATCTCCCATCCAATCATCAAGGTTCCTTTTGAAGAGGGCCAAAGAGGCACTCTGCTTGACATGTATGGGCAGTCTATTCCAGAGTCTGGGGAGTCTCTGGGCCAGGACCCTATCCCTCCAGCATGTTTTGTTCATTGTGATGACAAGGTTTAGATCCCTGGAGCATGTGTCTCTGAGGGATTGGGATTTCTTTAAGTGTAGCATGTCCAACAGCTCTGGGTTTGACATTGCCTTGTATGTTAAGCAGAGATCGCCTCTGAGTAGACAATATGTGACAGAATATAGGTAGAGTTTTTAGATGGTCAGCATAGGGCATCTGCTTTAGGCCTGTGATTCTTTTAGTGAGGTATTTCTGCGGCCTTTCCAGTTGTTGCAGATGTCTTGAGAGGTACATACCAAATGGGGCATTGTATTCTATAATGGGTCTAATGAGGGATGAGTATAGTGGGACAATGACCTCCTTTTTTCTGGAAGAAAAGCTCTTAGTGATGAGGTGTGCCACATAGAAGGATTTCCTGACTGTTGTGGTGATGTGGTTATTGAAGGTGAGACCACGGTCAACCTGTGCCCCTAAGTCTCTTATCACACTTTCGGTGTTTAGTGTACTACCACCTATGTGGTAATTCACGGGTATGTTTTTTCCCAAAGGGGATAACTATACATTTCTTGGCATTGAGCTTGAGCCCATGGCTCTGGCACCAAGCATCTGTTTCTGTATGGCCATTTTGTAGAATATCCACATCATATGGGGATTCAATAATGGCTCCCAGTTTGCAGTCATCTGCGAACTTTGTTAGCCAGGGTCCCTTAGTGTTGGCCTGTACTTCAGAGAAGTAGATACCAAACAAGAGCAGTCCCAGGACTAAACCCTGAGGTACTCCACTTGTCGCTTGTCTGGAGATGGATTTGGAGTCGGCTACTTTTACAGTGTGGGTTCTGTCAGTAAGCCAGTTGACAACCCATCGAGTGACGTAAGGATTAATGCCCAGCTCAGTAAGTTTATCTATGATTCCAGAGTAGGAGATGGTGTTGATGGCCTTGGCAGGGTCCAGATAGGCTGTGTGCACCACCTTACCCTTGTCCACAGCTCTGGAGACTGATTTGAAGAAGTCAATCAGGTTAGGGGACAAGATCGGCCCTTCACAAACCCAAACTGAATGGGGTCCAGTGTTTGAAGGTTGCCAATGTCTTTGTTTATAAGTTCCATGATAATATGTTCCATGACCTTGCAGATCAGGCTCATCAGACTGATGGGGCATTAGTTCCTGGGATCCAAGGTGGATCCCCCCTTGTGGAGTGGGATAACTGTAGCTGTGCGCCACTCAGTAGGCATGAAGCCTGAGATGAGGCTATGATTAAACATGACACTTAGGTGAGGTGCCAGTTCATTTTGTAGTTCATGTAGTACACAGCCTGGGATTTCATCTGGTCCCATGGATGCTGTATTCTTAGCTTTGGAGAGTGCGTTTTTTACCTGTGTGGCCATTATTGCCAGAATTTGGCAATTTTTCAGTATTGAGATGGGTCCTTTATGGGGTGAGAGGGGGGTGAAATTTGCACTGAAACGATCTACCAGGATATTGGCAATCTCATTGGGATCACTATATTTAATGCCATTCTGTTGTAGCTCAGAGCAGATCTGAGAATTGCCAGTTAGATTTTTGACAAAGCTATAGAATGCCTTGTGGCTGTCCTTGGAATTTTTGGCAATTTTATTTTTGTAACTAGCTTTGGAGTATTTTATGAGGGATCTCAGCTGCTTACTGAGGTTGGTAAGGGAGATTTTTTGCATCCTGGGATTTTCCTCTTTTCTGCACAGTTTCTTCCTTTTGTTGTAAAGTTTGTTTATGGCAAGGGACCACCAGACTGGCTTCCTTTTTTTTGGAGGAGAGCATCTTGGTTCTACTGGTGATGGCATGATTCATGCACCAGTGGATGTGCTCGTACAGTGCCTTAGTGTAGGATTCAGCAGTCGAACTTTCAGTTCCCATCTGCATGGGTGTCATGAAGTTTGTCACCTCTGACTTGAGTAGCATGAAGCTGGCTTTGGAGAAGTTTTTTACCGAGGTTTCCTCACTGGGGGTGGGGGTGGGATGTGGATGTCAAGGGTTATTAGCTTATGATCAGACCTGACCAATGAGGGGGTGACTATAGGTGTGGAGCATCGATTTCCCATGTTGGTAAAGACCAGGTCTAGGATATTGGAGACCCTAGTGGGACTAAGGATTAGTTGATCCAGGGAGTTGGAATTTATGAATTCCAAGAACCGTTGGGCAAAGGTGTTGGTACACGAGTAGTTTTCCCAGTTAATGGCAGTGTAGTTGAAATCACCCAGTATTAGGGTGTTTGGTTGTATCTGAATATTTTCCAGTATGTTTAGAAAGGTGTAGTGAGAATCTTGGGGCATGGTGGGGAATCTGTAGCAAGCTAAAATTTGGATTGCAGTCTTACCTAACGTTAGTTGCACCCTGGGAATTTCAGATGCATTGTGTTGGGCAACTAGCCTGGTGTTGTGAATATCCTTGGTGAATATGGACACTCCTCCACCATTAGTGTTTCGGTCCTGGTTTGGTGGCCGAAAAGTGTGGTAAGAGTTGTAGCCTGGTATTGCAGGGCTGCTCTCTGGAGCCTTGAACCAGGTCTCAGTTACTGCACAGATATTGATGTTCTCTATTTTTAGGAGTGCCTCGAGAGAGTGTGTCAAAGGAAAAAACTTCAAAGACCAATTCACGTAAGGTTCAAGTAAGGCACCCTTTATTAACTTGCAGCAAGGAGACAAATCATGCTGCCAGAATGGTTTGTCTGGACATTAATAATTAGTATGGCATTTTTATACAGTTCTTTCCATATTACACAGAAATGTTACTTCTATTGATGATGTTGTTAGACACAGCTTTCTGTATTGTTCTACAGAAAATGTTACTAGACTAATTGCTGACTAGTTGAGAATAACTGCTGATTTACAAAACATCTGAGAAAAACAACCTAGCCATGGGGTTTATTTTAGCCCACCACAAACTTTCAATTATTTAATTGTGCAGTTCTAATATATGTGTTACATTTTGCCTAGATTCAAGGTACATTTCTAGCTTAGGTACAAGTAATGCTGACTACGGTTTATACTTTCAAGCATCCATTGTGCTCCTTATCAAAGCTTCTAACAGCTGTGTACTTTCTCATGGCATAAGCAGAAAATCAATAACTCTTTGTTAAGTCTCATGACACTAGTAGAAATTAAACACTTCTTATTTGCTGACATTAGCAGAAAATAGAATGCTTCTTGTTAAGTTTCTAATAGCTGTGCAGATTCATGCAGTGTGAACAGAATAAATGTATTAACCCTTTTAAACCTTGAATGCACTAAGCATTAAGCATGCATATTACTAATACACATTTTTCTAACAGAGTGCATTTTGAGGTTTAGACTTCTAGCATTGAGTAGCATTACATTCAGATTTTGCATGCTTGTACCTGTTACGGTGGTGGTTTTGTCCTTTGAGCTTTGCATAAAAAAGGCACTTTAGGGGTGGCAAGAGCCTTAGCCAGTAACCTGAATCCCAGGGGCGACAGGTGCAGACAATCTCTGGCAAAGCATCATGGTCTGTCGATCATATCGTCCCAGGCAGACAAATACTGGATTCCCTTTTGAATGACACCAGAAGCTTAGCCAATTGTTGAAGTCAGTCATTTTGTCCTTATACTGTGGTATCATTCTGGGCGAAGGCAGGATGCTACTCAATGCTAGGGTCATACCTGCCTGGGCCACATGATCTGAGAGCTCTTCCATGTCTCTTTTCATGTAGTCCAAGGAGGTACGTCTCAAGTCATTCACTCCAACATGGACAATGACAGAGTCATATTTGTACTTGTTGTGGAGTGACTTGAGTGCTTGCGTTATGGGGCAGATCCTGGTACTCGACAGGCAGTTGAATGTAATTTTCTCTTTATTCAGCCAGGTGAGTGGGACATCAGTGTCTCTCACTACAGAGTCACCTATGACTAAAGTGTTGGGTACGTTGTCTTGCCTTAGGGGCTGTTGTTGGGTGGCATACTGGTGTTGTGAGCTATGTGACACTTTGGTTGTGATTGGTGTTTGTTTGCATTTCAGCTTCGGAGGTCCTTGTTGCTGGGCAGGTTACTGTTAAAGGCCACCACATATGTGAGTTTAGTGTTGCTATGTGTGGGTGTTGGTGGTGTGGGTTTAGAAGGGCTATGTGTTGCTCGAGGTGTAGTGTGGGTGTTAACTTTCTCCTCTTGACTGTCTAGCACAATCTTGGGTGGAGGGAGCTTTGCTTCCAGTTTGGCTATGTAAGTGTATCTCTCGCAGGTTATATTGTTGGATGGTAGGAGGAGAGGGTTGTCTGTGTACATGAGGCAATTGCTGCATTGCCTCAGTATGCCCAGATTCACCAGGTGGACAGGAGAAATCACTGGAAGCTGACCCTTGGACATGCCTGGTTTGGTGCTTTTGTTTTTGTAAAGTGCAGGAGCTGTTTTCCCTTACCTTAGCAAGGTACTTTGCAATTATAGGCTGTTTAGTGCCTACGATTAATTTCTCCTTACTAACAAGGAAAGTTGAGTGCTTGTACCAGTTTAGGACTTCCTAGTGTTTTCCAGCAGATTTTAAAGCAAGTGCTAGTCACAGGGATGCTTAAAGGCAAGATGAAAAAAAAAGGTTTATCCTAAAGACTGCAATATGCACTAGAGGAGTTAGATGTGAAAGTAGGTAACTTAAGTTTTACCTGTCTAAAAAGTTAAGTTTTAGTGGAGAGTCACTATTTTAAAACAGCAAGATAGATTGAAAAGGGATGGTCACTTTTGTATTCTGGTACTATGGAATACAGTAGGATGGCAAATAAATTTAAATAGTTGAAGGGGAGTGATTTCACAAAATGATAATTTTGTGCTTACTCCCACAAGCCAGTAAAAACAGAGAGGAAATGAGATATATGGTCAAATTAACATAAGGGGAAGGCAACTAGAAAGACAGTAGTGTGTAAGAACACTACAGTAACCGCGTGGGAGGGTGGGGAAAAAATTCTGCCTGGCTCACAAGAGTTTTAAAATGCAGTTAAAAGCAGAATACAAGTAAAACACAAGATAAATAAAACAAATCACAGTATTCAAAATAGAAAAAGGCAATAAAGTAATACAACAAATACAAAGCAAACTAACCTTTCCCTCACAGCAAAGTGTAGCAGAGTCTGGATGAGCCTTTATAGTAAATCTCTGAAATGTTTTATTTTACCCCTTAAATAGAAGGTTTAGTTCCTAGCTCCACCTCCTCAGTTCACTGATGATTAACCTTAACTGACCTGTTCTATTGACCTGTACTAATTTCTGGGGTCTATATGATGCTAAGGAATGGACTAAATAGCGAATGCTATTTAGTCAATCCGATACTGTCGAAATGGCAAAATAGCGAAGTCACAGAACATCGAATTTTTTTACAGGGAAAAAATTAGGTGGGCCGTCTTCGGGACTTTGCCATTTCCTCCACTATGGTGCGATCTTGGAGTTGGTATATTTAAGTAGGGGGGTGTATGGGGGCGAAGCCCCCCACTTAAATTTGTGTTTAAGTTTATTTTTTTTTTTATGGAGCAGCAAAGTTCCATATGTTTGATATTTTGTTGTTTCAATATTATCGGTACGATGAAATAGCGTTCGCTATTTACATCGTACGATAATATGATATAGACGCAATTTCTGCCTGATTCACAAAAGACAGAGCTGTGGTCTCTTTTCAAGTTTTAAAATGCAGTTAAAAGCAGAATACAAGTAAAGCACAAGGTAAATAAAACAGCAAAGTGTAGCAGAATCTGGGCGAGACTTTCTAGTAAAGCTCTGAAATGTTTTATTTTACCCCTTAAATAGAAGGTTTAGTTCCTAGCTCCACCCCCTCAGTTCACAGATGATTAACCTTAACTGACCTGTTCTATTGACCTGTACTAATTTCTGCCTGACTCACAAGAGACAGAGTTGCGGTCTCTTTTCACGTTACTATGCAGTTAAAAGCAGAATAGAAGTAAAACAAGGTAAATAAAACAAATCACAGTATTCAGACTAGAAAAAGGCAATAAAGTAATACAATAAATAAAAAGCAAACTAAGCTTTCCCTCACAGTAAAGTGTAGCAGAGTCTGGGTGAGACTTTCTAGTAAATCTATATCTCCTTTTCTATAAAATACGTCTGACCGATTCTAATTGTCAGCTTTCCCTTTATTTTTTCTTCTTTATACTGAGTCCTTCATGCAATAGTCTGTTTCCATCTCTTTAATCATTTCTGTCAGTCATATTGTATTCTTTGCTGTTAATATTAAATCATCACCATGTGCCAACATTCCTTGAATTTTTATTCCCTTAATTGTTTCTCACCTAGCTTCCATTAAATTATTTTCCGTTATAGTCATTACAGCCTTCATTACCATACAAAACATAACTCAACTTAATAAACATCTCTGACTTTTCCTTTTACCAATTTTTTTATTCTGCTAGACATCCACATATTTATTAATAATTTCACCCGTAAACTATTATATATTTATCAATCTCTCTTTCCCGTTTATGCACCAGGGGGCACATCAGGCAACAAGAACCTTTCAGCGCTTGTTGTTTCTGTAGCAGTTACAGATTTTATGGGCTTAGGTTGCTAGCCCAAGGCCCAACTTATATATTTATACCACATTATAATTATCTGTCTAAACTATCACAGTCCAATATATGCCATACTGGCTCATGATTCAGATTATCATAATCCTTTACAACATCACATGCTACTAAGTTCACATATAACTTTCTATTGCTTTCACTACCTCCCTAGCCAAAATCAAGAATTCCTTAACTTCTATAGTATGCTCACTATAATATCATCCACTAATATTTCATTTAATTCTCTTAATCTGAATTCATAAAACTATCAACATAATTTTATAATCTGTATTTCAGAATGCTGCTGATCTCCAGTTTTTAATATCTTTATTACCCTTTTCCAGAAAATTAATAATAATTTCAACAATTATTTCATCCTGTGACAAGTGGAGTACCACAGGGTTCAGTCCTGGGTCCTCTCCTGTTTCGTATCTACTTCTCTGAAGTGCAGGCCAACACAGAAGGTCTTTGGCTAACAAAAGTTTGCAGATGACTGCAAACTAGGAGCCATAATCGAAACTCCTAACTATGTGGACAAACTACAAAAGGGCCTCACTGAGACAGATACCTGGTGTCAAAGCCATGGCCTAAAGCTCAATGCCAAAAAGTGTATTGTCATCCCCTTTGGTAAAAACTCTGTACCCATGAACTACCACATAGCTGGTAGTCTACTTAATGCCGAAAATGTGATAAGAGACCTTGGGACACAGGTGGACAGTAGTCTCTCCTTTGATAATCACATCGCCACAGTGGTCAGGAAATCCTTCTATGTGGCTCATCTCATCACAAAAGGATTCTCATCCAGAAAAAAAAGAGGTCATTGTTCCCCTCTACTCATCACTCATTAGACCCATTATAGAGTACAACGCCCCTTTTGGTATGTACCTCACAAGACATCTACAACAACTGGTCGGGTGGCTTAATGGCTAAGGTGTTTGCCTTACAAACACAAGGTGCAGGGTTTGAGTCTGACAAGGGATAATTGGCTAGACTTAAAATGGCTCACAAGGGCAGTTAGCTTAGTACTAAACTATGAACATATGAAAGACCACAGAAATACCTCACAAAGAGGATTACTGGCCTCAAACAGATGCCCTATGCAGACAGTCTCAAAAAACTACAGCTTTACTCCATCGCATAGATCTCTGCCTAACATACAAAGCTATGTCAAACCCAGAGCTGTTGGACATGCTCCACTTAAAGAAATCCCTCAGAGCTACACGCTCTAGGGACCTAAACCTTGTTACCACAATAAACAGAACATGCTGGAGGGATAGATTCCTGTCCCAGAGACTTCCCATACTCTAGAACAGACTACCTATCTATGTCAAACAAAGCTCCTCATTAGCACGCTTCTAGAAAAATCTTGATGATTGGATGGGAAATGGGAAATTCACCCCGGGGATCACTTCTGTGGCTCTGCTCGACAGGGGCACAGGAAAATAAATTTCTTGGGTGGCGAAAGCCAGGGTACATTTTTTTGGCTAGGCTTGTATGGACTCTAGGGCCGATAGCCTAGTACCTACCTATGAATCTATGAACCTGAATGCATTCTCTTAGGCATTAATTTAATGTATCAATAGATGCTCCTCTCTCCTAACTCCACAACCAGTTTATACCAATTTATATCGCACCAAAAATTTATTTTTTACTATAGCCCCCATGCTTTGGCAGTCTTTTCCCACCAACTTAAGAACACCCACATTATTCTCCAAATTCCATCAGCATTAAAAAACCCATTTCCTGAAAAAAAAGCCTAGATACAATAAGATTAACACTACAGCAAATAAGTGTGCACAATGCTTTTTCTATGTTATCAGTGTAAGCTCTCTTGCACTCCGCTAGTAGGGGCCAACTTTGCTGGACCTGATGATTACTAATATAGCACCTTTATATGCTATACCTATAGTTATCCTATCACTAATCAGATCTGACCACCATTCAATAGTTTCCTCCATTAGAACTCAACATAAATTGCTCACAAAGCCAAGTAATTTTAGAGATTTCTCTAAGGTAAATCTGCTGTAATTAGCTGATGACATGAAACAGTTTAACAGTCCCCTCCACTTGAGGACCTAGTAGACTTACCACAGCATTTTTCTGATAGCCTCTATTGTCTTCACAATGTGTGTATTGAGACATTGGCCCCCATTTTACACAAATACAGTACCAAGTTTAGGTACAAGCCACTATTGTGGCACCTTGGTAGAAATAGGCTATATGTTAAAAGAAAAAAAATCCTCACTCTTAAGATTAAACTAAAACCCCGTCTTACAAAACTCAACTCAAGAAGTTGAACAAAGAAATCAGGAACAAAATTAATTATGCTATGGCTATGTATGAAATGAAAATCATCACCTCTGTCATGACGAGCCGTAAGTAATTTTCCAACTATTTCAGAAACTCTAACAACAATGCCTTACATAGCACCAAGATGAAAAGACATGCATCTGGAGTGTTCCTCCCCAGGCCTCCACTGAAAATTGGCTTTATTTTAAGTTGGACTTTACCAGTACACAAATGTTAAACAAATAAATTATATATAACAATAATAATCACTGAACTCCAGGGAGAGGGGATGCATAGCTAACATATTAGCAGATAAATTTAGTTCAGACTTGTCTGACATCCCCCCAAGCATTTCCTCACATAACATTAGGTCCGATCCCCACAAAAATCATATCTGAGCAAATCCTAAAGAGTCTACTAGAGGTAAAAAATATAAGCTTCATAATGCTTGAAAATGTGCAGGATGTCTTCTTGTCAGGAAGAATTGTCTCCTTGGCCAATTAATGAATCTGTTCAACTTCAGTTCTCAACTGGTTTTATACCAGAGGTATGGACAACAGCTGGAGGTGACCACCTCCATATGAATGGTCCCACCATATTATTCTGACAACTATAGGCTGATAAGCCTTACCAGCCTTATCTACAAGACAATGGGATGATTCATTATGGACCACATAGATACTTTGCTAGCCTACAATCCCTCAGTCCAATCTATGTTGTGTTTGTGAACTGAAGATAGCATCTGCTATCCCTGTGGACATCTTTCAAAGAGTCACTAAAGTATAGGAAGCAGGAGAATCAGTACACAAGCATACCTTGATCTGGCCAAGTTCATTGATACCATTCTACACTTAGTCATTGTAGACAAATCAAACTAATCACAAACCCTTATGTAACCTATTGGACAGCAAAATGGCTCAGAGACAGACATGGATAAATTATAGTTGGTGGCACCGTCTCCTCTAAAAGGCTTGTTACAGCTTGGGTGTCCCAGGGCTCAGTTTGGGGGGGCTAACCTATTTGGTATTACTTCTCTGTCTTTTTTTATTGTACCTATTTGATAATTGGGTAAGGCCACTAGACATAATTGCTCCTTTTCAGGGGTCACCTGGGACCACTCTCTAGTTAAGTGACTTGTTAACAGTCACACAGTAGGTAAACAAAGGTTGAAGGAATTTATTTATTTCCTTTTGTTTATTGTGAAAGCCCAGCTGGGCATAAAGTCCCATTTTCAGCAGAGGCCTGTGGAGAAAATCTCTGTTAAAAAATGAATTATAGAAAAAAACATGAATTACAGAGAAAAAAATCTGTATACATTATTTGCAATATAATAATTGAAACATAACTTATTTGTAATTTAACATGGATAATAGAGAAATTGCCCTTATAAATACAGATTCGGCTTTTTCTTCCCAGTAACAATAGGGTGGAAGGAAAAAATAGAAAAAACAGTGAAATCATGGAATCAGAGAGACAAGGGTACTGTGAGATGAGGTAGTTAATAATAGCTGAATTTTGAGAAATTTGGGATAGGAAGTTAGGTGGCAGAAAGAGAAATTCTGGAGATGTGGCAACATTTAGTCTGGTCGGAGCATGAGCATAGCCAGGTAAAAGTTAGATGTTGTTTTAGGATGTGATTAAAACTGGATGTACTGCTGTCTAGTTTTAGTATTGTGGGGATGGAGTTCCAGTGTCTGGTAATATAGGGAGAATAGAGTGAGTCGCCTACCGGGTTGTGGGGTTTGAGGTAGGAATGAAACCCAGTATCCTCCACACAGGAAGCAACTGATTATCTGCTCAGAGCCACCATAAAAGCTAATGTCAGTTGTATTTGGTTGACCTAGTTTCAAGATGATTGCAGCCTTGGAGCTATTGTTAACTCTCCAAGGAGTCACAGATCTCATAAGAGGGATTGATATGTACAAAAAAATGTTGGCAAGATCATGGTCTAAAACTAAGTGTTAAAAAGTGTAGTATGAGAGCCTTTGTTAAACATGGGCATCCATTAACCTTCCACATATATGACAACCTCCTCAGATTCAAAACAACTACACACTTGAGCTCTTTTTAGACAGTTAACTCTCCTTTGATTACCATGTATCCAAGACAATTAAAAAATCTTCCACCTAATCCAGCTGATCTCCAAATGCATATCGTCTAGGTCCAGTGATGCTATCATGTCTGTCAGCTCCGCCTTTATTAGGCCTGCAATAGAATTCAGTGCTTCCTGACCCACCTTGAAAGACTTCAATATTTCTTCACCAAAAAAATCAGGGACTTGAGTTCCATAACCTGTTCTAAACACCTAGAACCTATAGCCTGTTTTTCATCCCTACATATGACCTATGTCTGGCTTACAAGGCCTCATATGACCCAGGACTGTATTACCGCCTACATATTCACAAAACCTTTAACATCACACACAAGAAACCCAACTGCAACAGAAATAGGCCCTGTTGTCAACACAGATATGTATTCCTAAGAATTTCTGTTTTTTGAACAGATTTCCTTTCTATATTAAACAAAATATCTCCTTAACACTTCAATTACAACTTTGACAAATGGATAGGTAGCCAAGAATACAACCTTGACAAATGGATAGGTAGCCAAGAATACAACCTTGCTGTGGCTCCACAGTCTCATGTGGAAAAGTGTAAGATGTGATGAGAAGTGCATTGACTAGGCTACAAATGATCTACCTGATTAACTGCCACTTAATAATAATAAACTTTGAATCTGTAAGAGAGAGAAAGAGTGAAAGCACTACTGACCATTGTCTTTTTCATAATTCTTTGGCTTAAAATCCCCACTGTTTCCTGGAATGGTTTCTAAGGTCACATACCTAAGAATTAAACTACAAATTGTCTCCAGAAACAACTTTAAATATGAAAAGTGTTTTAACCATCTAAGAGATTGCTTTTTATCTTCAGCAATTTTAGATTAATTTAAAGGAATGAATGCAAACATGCTGCCTCAAGAGGAAAGTGGAGAGAGTAACATTCCTGATTCCAAGTTGTGTACTCAGGTGAAGAAAATGTTTGAAGATATTTTGCCTTGTACAGAAACAACACAGTGCAAATGAGAAGCTAAATGTTTTTTTCTTAGAATACAACAGAAGAAAATAACTGCACAAACTGCCTGAATTTAACAGGTTGACAATAAATAAAGCTACAGTTTTTTCTGCACTGTAAGCCTCTTTGCTGCTCACTGCTCACAGCTAATGCTAATTTACTAAATGAACCTTCAGGCAAGACATGATTCAAAATGTGGAGCGTGGATGTACGCAGTTTAAAAGCTTGCAGGTCCTGTTAACAATGCCAGAAGAAATACATCTCATAAATGGAGCAGTTCAACATTTAAATATGCATTTTCAACAGATGCTAATCAAACTACAGCAGTAATCAAATAATATTTTCTCATCTGGGTAAGAATATGAAGAACTACAAGGCAAACCTATCAATCTTGCACTAAAAAATCCTTTAATTAAGCAGAAACTTAAACCCCCAGTGTCTAAGGCTTTTTAGGAACTCCTGAGCACTGCGGTATTGGCTTTACACCAATACAACAGAAGTACAAGACTGCTGTACATATCACACATTCAGAAACTGATTCATAGGAAATGCTATTCAGCTGTGTCCCTAGGGAGCCCCCACCCCAGGAAAGGCAGCAACATCTAGCTCCAGATACAACAAAATTCATCAGCTTACATTCTGAAATTATTTCTTTCCACAAAACAGACTTCTACAATTATTACTCTATCAGACTAGTCAAAACAAATGAAGTCATTCTCCGAAATAATGAATATGTTATGGCACTCTGACATCCATTCTCCATTGATTTTGCCAAGTTGGTTGTTACATGTATCATATTAAACCTGTTTTGAGTCATTTAAACAGAAAGAAAGAAATAAAAGTGCTACATATACTTTGATACCTTGTTGGTGTTTTTTTTATAGAGGGATAGGAGGTTCATAACTTTGTAGCGGGATATTCTTAAATATCTTTAATTCAAAGGTTAAACTACTGACAGTTTCACTTTATTTTATGACAATATTTATGTAAAGTCATTTATTGAAATAATCCTGTTGAAGTTAGAATCTAAAGGGTAAATTAACTACTTCATGACTACTTTATTTAAGATCTTTGACTTTACAGTCCGTTATAATACACTTTCAAAATCCGAACAAGCTAAAATGCATATTTATGAACATGTAGTATAAAATGTCACCACTGCTGCAATAGATGCAATTAATTCCATAGCAAATCAGTATATACTTATGATATTCATAACTAGAAAGTGCTCCAATCTTTACCTCTTCCAGGATAAAGGCAGAAGCTCACCTTAACACCTTACGTAAAGAGGCTGTGCAGATGAAAGAAACAAGCAGCAGAGGAATAGGTGTATACAGACAACCCATGATAATGGTGCAATAATGCTTGCTCTAGTTTCACACATTTTGTTAAAGTGGTTGTGAAGTATAACAACGTGTATATTGCAACAACGTGGAAGAAAAAAAGATCTGTGTGCATGTAAACTTACAGACAGACTGGTGATGGTGGGGTAGATATGCAATCTTGTATTACTATATGCTAGGTTTTTCTGTAGGTGGTCAAGATGAAATTCATCAAGTGTCAGTAGCCTAAAGAAAATAGAACCAAAGACCACAATGCGGATTGTTTTTTTTTTTCCATAAGAAATCATTGTCAATGCAATGTGTAAGTATGTGAGTCACTTGTTTTTGGAGATTTCTCCCTTCTTTGAGTTGGTGCGATTATGAAGTGGGTATATATAAGTTTGGGAGGGGGACAATCCTTAAATTTAATTTTTAGCCCTTCCGTGTTTGGGCATTATTTTCAACATTTTGGTTCCTTGGAGTAGTGGCAGCTGCCATTTCATACTTGAACATGTATTCTCTGAGATATGGTCCCAGTAAATATCTCTCAACTATTGTTACTGCAGAAGTTTTTATTCTGGTTATTTTAATACATATTAAAGCATTTTTGTAAGCTTTGATTAATTTACAGTTACTTATAGTTAGTAGTTACATTAACAAGACTGATACAAACACTTGGCAGCAAAACTAAAAAACAACTTTGGTTTTACAAGATTACTTTAACAGTCAATGTGTTTTTTTGTTTCTGTGTTTTGACTGCAATTGATTTTTTTCATTATTACAGTTATGTAAATATGTCTGTCTAGCTGTCGACTTATGTAGTAAAAGAACAAACCATAATGTCTGTATTTTTTCTGGATATGCAACACATGATTGACTACAATTTACAATGATTAACAGTGTGTTGTATAATCAATGTGTGATTAATGTAAACTAAAATATCTAATGTCTATAGAGGCTGCATTTCAAAACAATGACATTCCTGAGTTTGCAATACAGATAAAATTATATATATATATATATATATATATATTTTTTTTTTTTTTTTTCTTTTGTTTTGTCACCCATCAAAGCTGATGTGAAAACATGCCAACCCCAATCATAGCCAATTGCTATATGTTCAAGACATGGATGTCAATATATTCAGGTCAAATGAAAAGTGAAGAGAAGGACAAGATGTCAGGAACATATAACAAATGAGTTATCATAGGAGAGACCTCAACAGTATTCTGTATAGCCCATGGAGCTTTAGCTACCCCATGGTACTACTAGCTAAAGAAAAAAGTGTAGGAGATCAAAGTGTTTACAGATTTGAAAACTGTAGAACATGTAGCACTGCTATACAGATGATGGTCACAAGCTGTGTCAATCTGATGAATGAACAGCTTTAAAAGTTGTTAGATGCTTCACTTTATATTGTCTTTTTTATGTCTGTGTGTTTCAGTGATGTGCATTACCACTTTCATAGCTGTGAAAATACCTCAGATGCTGTTCTGTGTTGGTTGCTGTTGATGTTCTAGCACAAGATGACAGCTTAATAGCTCTGAAAAGTGCTTAACAAAACTATATTAAGCATCTTACTTATGTCAAAAAGGTGCTTAACAAAGATGCCATTTTCCTAAAGTCAGGGCATAAACATGTACTACATAGAGGATTATGATGTGGTTTCTAACCATAACCAGCTTATTAATTGTTTGAGATATGGATGTTAAAAAAATCACTTTGAGATAAAATCTCAAGAGGTGAATCTTCTTGACATCCATATTGAGAACGCATAATAAAAGGTTAGACTACATCATAATTCTATGCAGTGCATAGAGCTTTATCTGTTTCATGTACTACCAGTTACATAAACAAAGAAAGAAATAATGAAAGAAAGAAATACAAGGTATAGGAACACAAAGTGTTTTTCTTGCTTTGAAAGCCAATAAAGCAATTAGCACTGTCAAACAGACAGCACATACCTGTCAAATTATCTGCTCAAGGATTTTGAGCAAATCTGAAAATAATGGAGGGACAAAGGATCAAAATCATGGACAGTTGAAACATTAATAGTCTGGGTATTGCATCCACATGCATTTCTGTGAACAATAAGAAGTATGAAACTCTACTCTCTGGCATTACTGACTGACTCTACTCTTCATTGATTTAACAAAATAATTTTATGAAGGACAGGGGAAAATATGAGTCAAAATTAGGGACAGTTGAGAAGTGTGGACATCAGAAAGAAACAGAGTGCTCCTCTGTGAAACTAATGGCTTTAAAAGTTGTTAGATACTTTGGTCATCCACCCTTTTTGTGACAAATTAAATGTCCAACATCTTTTAAAAGCTCTTTTACCTTCTGCCTGTGTTCTTTTCCAGCTGGCACTGCAACCTGTTATTTGCTAGCATGAGCAACAATCTTAAACTATCTTAAGTGCACTCAACAAGATTGTTATGCTCCTCTAAGTGCTGTTTGGAGTGGGTCTGGAGCTAGGAATGTGTTTAACAAGTTTATCTTTTTCTAGATTTCAGAGTACAATGAGAGCACTCCCTCCAAAACTAATAAATTATAGAAAGTGAGTGAATAGTTATCATTATACATTGAAAGAAACTATTTCAGCTTCAATCATACCTGGAAATGCACATGGCATGTTTCTACAGAGATAGCAATTCATGTTAGTAAGTAACAGGTTAATCTCACTCATATACATTGCCCACCTGATCATGAAGGGATTCACATCCAGATCTAGTGAGGTCATTGTTCCCCTGTACTCTTCACTTATCAGACCAATGATCGAGTACAATGCCCCATTCGGGATGTATCTCACCCGACATCTGCAGCAATTGGAGAGACCCCAAAAGTTCCTCACCAAAAGGATAAAGGGACTCCAAAATCTGTCATATGCTGCCAGATTGAAGAAACTCCAGCTCTATTCAGTCGCATACCGTCTGCTCAGAGGTGACATGTGCCTGACATACAAGGCCATGTCCAACCCGGAATTAATGGACATGCTCCACCTCAAAAATCCAAATCCACCAAAACCACTAGAGCAAGCGACTTAAACCTTAGCACGGATATAAATAGGGCGTGCTGGAGGGATAGATTTATCACTCAGAGACTCCCTATGCTGTGGAATAAAATCCCGGTCCATGTGAGGCAGAGCACCTCGCTGACTCTGTTCAAGAGAAATCTAGACCTGTGGATGGGAGATCGTAGGTTTACCCCGGGAATCATCTCTGGGTCACTGCTGGACAGAGGCACAACAAACTAATGGGCACAGTATTTTTTCATATAAGGGATGGCGTAAGCCACAATAATTTGGGCTAGGCTTATAAATGCCTTAGGGCAGATAGCCTAGTATAAACCTATGAACCTATGAACCTATATAAAAAACACCAAACAAATACCCAGACTACAAAGCCAGCGAAAAAGATGCCACCAATCTTGTATTAAATAGTTTATTCACACTGAATAACACTTTGCCACCTTGGCACAGCCTTCCTGGAGTTGCAAAATATGCCACACCATACATCTACATATATATATATATATATATATATATATATATATATATATATATATACACACACACACACACACACACACACACACACACACACACACACACACACATATAAATACAATTAATCAAACAATCACCTAATTAATCAGTCATCCATTAAAATAATCATATATATTTTTTAAAGAAACACTCTCCAGTTACATTCACTATTTAAACCTGCTGGAGATAATGCATTAAATTTTAAAATATATAAAGTCTCTTTATACAATAATTTGTTTTTCATTAATACTTCATCTGTTTCTGATATATGTTCCAAAATACAATATTTTAACAGTGAAAAGTCACTGCTATGACAAGTAAAAAAATTGTAAAGCTACACGGCTCATAACATTATTGTTTTTATGTCTCTGATATGTTCTTTCAACTATAACTTGAATATTCTTTTGGTCTCCCCTATATAAAACAAGTTACAGGGGCAAGACAAAGCATATACCACTGATTTAGTTATAGATGAAAAAGCAGAAGTGGAACAGAATTTTGCACCATTTATTTTTTCAAAACATTTGGTAATGTTGGAGCAAACCAAATACCTTCCACAAGGGAAGGTGCCACATTCCAAAACCTGCAGATTTAATTTTTCACCAGCTGAAACAAATACATTGTGTACCACTATGTCTGATATTTCTACTTCTCTTGAAAGAGATATTTACAGTTCTACAAAGATTTTTTTACTCTTCTGTATTAATTAAGTAGGGCCAATAATATCTAATGGCATCACTAATTTTCTCACTTAAGATATTATATACAGTAACAAAATAGACTTTTCTACACTCCTGCACAGTATTAAATTCTCTATTATTATTTATCTTATTTACTAAAGGCCTATTATGAAGTAAGCTGGTATCCATTATTTTATGAAGGGCATTTAAAATAGCATTTTCATCATACCCCCTTTGCTTGAAATTAATACGTTTTTATTATTTCCTTTTCTAGGCCCATTTCATCGTTACATAGACTGGGAGTCTCAATAATTCATTATAAGGTAACGCCTTCAAAGGATGTGGTGGATGGCAACTGCTACTATCCAAAATATTATAATCTCCAGTTCCATTTCTGTGTATGTTAGTTACTATCTTATTGTTCCTAATAGTCAAAGTGACATCTAGATAGTTAATTATTTTTCCTATCTGTAAGCCATCAAATTTTATCTGAAAGTGATTTGCATCTAAATCACTTATAAACCGGGGGCTATTTCAGCACCCCCCTTACCTAAAAAAATCAAATCATCTATATATCTACAATATAAAATAACATAACTATTAAAAATTTCAATCTATACAAAAACTCAACTTCAAAAAGGCCCATGAACAGGTTAGCATACATGGGTGCAAAAGATGCACCCATGGCAGTACCTTGTACTTGATGATAAATGAGCTTAAACTCAAAAAAATTATTTGTCAAACAAATATACAATAATTCCATCACATAATTACTAACAAGACTATCACCTAGAAAAAAATCTAACAGCTTAAACTCAAAAAAATTATTTGTCAAACAAATATACAATAATTCCATCACATAATTACTAACAAGACTATCACCTAGAAAAAAATCTAACAGCTTCTATACCGAACTCATGGGTAATACTTGCATAGAGACTTTAGATTTATAACTATCCAGTAATATTTTTCATCACATTTAACATTCTTTATTTTATCCAAAAAATGGAAAGTGTCTTTAATATAAGAATTTAACTTAACTACATAGTTCAAAAGATAGGAATGTAAAAAAATTACCATATTATGGAGAAAATAATTCTTTGCTGCTACTATGGGTCTACCAGGGGGAGGGGGGGGGCTCATGTGTCTTTGGCAGACAATAAAACTTAGCCATTGAGCTTCCTTCTGCATTAAATGTATTTAGGGCATCTTTTCTTGTAAAATAGCCCAGTCTTAGGCCTTTAGCTACTAGTTCTTTAAACTTCATTATAGCTTGATAAAAAACATCAATATTTACTGCCCTATATACTTGGCCATCAGATAGATGGTCCATACACATTTTCAGGTATTGTTTCCCGTGCATAACAACAATTTTTCTATCTTTATCTGAGGGTTTTATAATTATGTCTGATCTTTTACATAAATTTAATAAAGACAACCATTCATTCTTACTAATTTTATACAAAATGCCTTTCTTCTCAGAAGAAAAATCTTTCAAAACTTTCTCTAATGCAAAATTAAGCATCTTAGAAAATTGCAAAATCACCTGGTTATTAAATGCAGGTATAAAAGTGCTAGTATAAGTAACCATTTCAGTATTTAAAGTGCAATATGCATTAACATTTTCAGATGTTTCAAATGAAGAATCACAAGAGAAGAAATCCAGCAACTCATCTTCACTTGCAGATGCACTTTCTTCATTAACTGACATATTTTCACCATTACATTCAAAATAATTAACCAAATGCAGTTTTCTTATTAACTTAAGCACTTCTGCTTTAATAAAATGTGCTCTGGGTAGAGCCGTTCATATAAACTTTAAACCATACTTCAAAACAGATATTTCAGTTTTACTTAAATCAACAATACAATTATTCAAATCACATCTTGTTATACTGCTAACTACTGTGCAAACATGTTTAAAATCAATATTTAGTCCTTTTATTTTGTTGTTTGAACTGTTGAAAGTCTTTGTTACCTTCATATTGTTGTTTAAAGCTGTTTTTTTGATTGTAGCCATTCTGCTGTCTTCCCTGTTGTTTCCCTTGGCCCCGAAATTTATTATTTATGTAATTAGGTTGTTGTGGAGCAGGCAAAGGTGAATAGTCTGTATTTTCATTATCAGAGCCTGCAGAAGTATTAGTTCCATCTGTAGAGGCAAACGAGACATTTTGGTGTTTCTTAGATCTCCCAGAAGCATTTTTAAAGCCTCTGGTACCTCTCTGATTGGTTAGCTTCTTAAAAGACAAACCAGAGTCATAGTCTCTAATGTCTCTTTGTAACTTATTGATTTTGCATTATATAATTTCACTAGAGTTTTCTTCTAACTTGATATTTAAAGAACATAACCATTGTTCAAATTTAGAACCACCCAGCTGCCCAGATAATTCATCACAAGCAGCTGCAATTTCAGCCTTCACTTTAATCTGTTTTAGGGTGTCTCGTTCTATCAGTATAAGCAGCCATTCCCTTACACACCTGTGGGAGGCAGTAATCTATCTTTTCTCAAACTCTAGTTCAGTTACATCAGAGGTATCAAAGGCAGTAGAAGGATTCTTTACAAAACATAACCCCCTAGGGGTAATGCCTATATCCAAATATCTCTGCAAGCCTAGAATATTATAATGTAAGGCATTTTCTCTAAACAGCAGCCATTCAAGTGACTCTAAATTAGTACGGTCAGCTGTTGACAAATATTCTGTATTACCCTTACCCACTTCATTAAAAGGGTTAGTAGCTCTTCTCCCTCTTCCTTCTTCTAACAGATACCCCCAAGTTTTAACAGGGGCAGCAATGGATGTAGAAGTACTCGGCTCCATCTGGGTTTCACCAACTGGACAAAATGTAACAGAAACAGATGCATCATCTCGAAGAATTCGTGGCAATTGCTGCAGCAATAAACTGGCCATCTCTCACCATATACAAAAATCACCAAACAAGTGTTAAAACACACCAGACTACAAAGCCAGCGGAAAAGATGTCACCAAATCTTGTATTAAATAGTTTATTCACACTGAATAACACTCAGGCACCTCAGCACAGCCTTCCTGTTATTATATTACAAAATATGCCAGACCATACATCCATATTCATACACACATATATTCACTTAAATACAATTAATCAAACAATCACCTAATTAATCAACCATCAATTAAACTAATCATATATACATTTTAAAGAAACACTCTCCAGTTATATTCACTATTTAAACCTGCTGGAGATAACGTAGTAAATTTTAAAATATATAAAGTCTCTTTATACAATAATTTCTTTTTCATTAATACTTCATCTGTTTCTGATATATGTTCTAAAATACAAGCTTTTAACAGTGAAAAGTCACTGCTATGACCAGTAAGAATATGTAAAACTATAGGGCTCATAACATTATTGTTTTTATGTCTCTAATATGTTCTTGCAACCGTAACTTGAATATTCTTTTAGTCTCCCCTATATAAAACAAGTTACAGGGGCAAGACAAAGCATATACCACTGATTTAGTTATAAATGAAAAAGCAGAAGTGGAACAAAATTTTACACCATTTATTTTTTCAAAACATTTGGTAATGTTCGGGCAAACTGAACACCTTCCACAAGGGAAGGTGCCACATTCCAAAACCTGCAGATTTAATTTTTCACCAGGTGAAACAAATCCATTGTGTACCACCATGTCTTTGATATTTCTACTTCTCTTGAAAGAGATATTTACAGTTCTACAAAGATAGGGGAGACTAAAAGAATATTCAAGTTATGGTTGCAAGAACATATTAGAGACATAAAAACAATAATGCTATGAGCCCTGTAGCTTTACATTTTTTACTTGTCATAGCAGTGACTTTTCACTGTTAAAAGCTTGTATTTTGGAACATATATCAAAAACAGATGAAGTATTAATGAAAAAGAAATTATTGTATAAAGAGACTTTATATATTTAAAAATTTAATACATTATCTCCAGCAGGTTTACATTGTGAATGTAACTGGAGAGTGTTTCTTTAAAATGTATATAAAATTATTTTAATTGATGGCTGATTAATTAGGTGATTGTTTGATTAATTGTATTTAAGTGAATATATATGTGTGTGTGTGTGTGTGTGTGTGTGTGTGTGTGTGTGTGTGTGTGTGTATGTGTATGTGTGTATGTGTATATGTGTGTATATGTATATATATATATATATATATATATATATATATATATATATATATAGAGAGAGAGAGAGAGAGAGAGAGATGTATGGTGTGGCATATTTTGTAACTCCAGGAAGGCTGTGCCGAGGCGCCAGAGTGTTATTCAGTGTGAATAAACTATTTAATACAAGATTGGTGGCATCTTCATCTCACTCATACCTGAAAAACTCTGTTAATCTGATGATGGAGTATAATTAAGCAATTATCCAAAACTGTGCATGGGTATATCAGGATTTACTCATGACTGGTGTGGTTTGATCCCAAGGACAAATCCTGACTGATTAATCAAAGCCAACTGTGGGTAAATCCTGATATACCAACAAACAGAAGTGGATTATTGCTATTATACAAGTACATTATTTAAGAAAGAAATTGCTTACCTTTCTTAAATAATATATTTGTATAATGGCACTTCAGTCTTCCTCCAGATTCTGTTCTCTAGACTGGTGTACTGCACATGTGTTTTTAAACTTAATGTGCCTGTGCTTTCATAGTACATCAATGCAGTCTAGGAGAATCAATAGAAAAAATGCAGTCTCTGATGTTATTTTTTAAAAAGTTTGGAAAAAAAAACAGTTTTTGTGAGGAACAGCACAAAAATATAAGGAAAATCAGGAAGGTTTGTATTAGTTTAGTTTTGCTGAATGTACCTAATTTTTGTTATGTTTTGCTCTGTCCCTCAGCATATAACAATAGAAAGTATGGCTGCTCAGTGGTACTTTAGTAGTCAGACTTTTTTTGTTGCTATATGCTTGATTTACAATGGGAATGCTGGCTTGGCTGTCCAACCAGTCTGCTTGATTTTGAATAGAGATGAGCCTTTATTGTGCAATAATGTAAAGCTACTTAAGTGAACCAGTTGCAAAAAATGATC
The DNA here is from genome assembly GCF_019279795.1 of Protopterus annectens. NCBI lineage: Eukaryota > Metazoa > Chordata > Ceratodontiformes > Protopteridae > Protopterus > Protopterus annectens. The sequence goes on along the minus strand of NC_056746.1, from coordinate 445,827,338 downwards.
TTAGTAAGTTTGCCAGCAGTGTTTCAAAGGAAAGAGTACATTTTATGTTTTGAGATCTTCATAAAGATCTCATTGTGTTTATAGGATCATAGGAGGTTACTAGGCTATTGGGCATGAGGCCCTTATAAGCCTAGCCAAGAGTTTAGCCCATGTTTAGGCAAATCAGTACCCAATGCCCCTGTCCAGCAGGGACAAGGGTGGAATCACAGGAGTATATTTTCTGTTTCCCATCCAGTTATCCAGGTTGTGCTTAAAAATGGGCAAAGTGGTGCTCTGCTTGATGTGGAGAGGAAGTCTATTCCATAGATGGGGGGGTCTGTGGGATGCAAATCTGTCCCACCAACAAGTCTTGTTAATGTCACAGGCCAGGTTGAGGCCACATGTGCAGGTTACCCGAGTGGAGCTTTACTTGCGGATATGCAGCAGTCCCGTCAAAGTGGGGACTGTGATCACCTTGAATGCCAGACATAGATCACCTCTGAGGAGTCTGTATGAAACTGAGTAGAGCGATAGGGCTTTTAGCCTATCTGTGTATGGTAGATGTTTGAGGTCCTGGATTCTCCTGGTGAGGAACCTCTGGTGTCTCTCCAGCTGCTGCATGTGCTGTGCGAGGTACATGCAAAAGGGGTATTGTACTCAATAATGGGCCTTATAAGGGAAGAATACAGGGATGTTATGACCTCCTTGTCCCTGGATGAGATACTCTTACTTATGAGGTGGGCCATGTAGAAGGCTTTTTGTACAATGGAAACAACATGGTGGTCAAAAGTCAGGTTGATATCAACCTGTGTGCCCAAATCCCTCATGACTGATTGTATGCTTAGGATATTGTTATTAATGTCATAATTTGTGGGGACATCACTCTCCTCAAAGGGGATGATACTTTTTTTGTATTCAGCTTGAGGCCATGTTTCTGTCACCAGTCATTTGTCTGAGTGAGACCCTCTTGGAGTATGTCCACATCACTAGGAGAATTGATGACAGCACCCAGCTTGCAGTCATCTGCAAACCTGGTCAGCCATAGCCCACTGGTTTTGGACCGCACCTCAGAAAAGTATATCCCAAATAACAGAGGCCCCAAAAACCCTGGTGTATGCCGCTTGTTACAGGTCTACTGCTTGAGGTGGCTTCCCCTATTTTGACTACTTGGGTTCTATCATTGAGCCAGTTTGCTAAACATCTGGTAACATATGGATTGATGCCTCGTTGAGAGGGTTTATCTATTATGCCCAAGTGGGGAATAGTGTCAAAGGCTTTGGCCAGGTCAAGGTAGGTGGTGTGCATTATCTTCCCCTCATCTATGGCTTTGGAGACTGCCTCAAAGAAGTCAACCAAATTTAGCAGACATGACCTCCCCTTGACAAAGCTAAATTACCTGGGATCAAGTGTTTGGAGGTTGCCAATGTCCTTGTTAATGAAGTCCATGATAATCCATTCCATGGCCCTGCAGATCGGGATAGTTAGGCTGATGGGTCTATAATTTCCCAGATCGGTGGACACTCCACCTTTGTGTAAAGGGATGACAGTGGCAGTCCTCCACTCAGCTGGGATGAAGCCAGTACTCAGGCTTTGGTTGAATACGGTACTTAATGATGCTGCAAGTTCCTGCCTGAGTTTATGTAGGATACAGCCTGGGATGTTATCGGGTCCCATGCAGGCTGTATTTTTTGCCTTTGAGAGAGCAGTGATGACCTGTTCCCTAGATATAAGGGGAAGGGGGCAGGTACTGGGGATGTCCTAATTTACTGATGGGGGGACAGAGGGGTAAAGTTTTCACTGAACCTGTCAGCCAGCAAGTTTGCTATATCTATCGCATTTGTATATGGGGTGTCCTTGACCACCAGTTCTGAACTGATCTGGGTGCTTCCTTTGAGGATGCAGACATATGTGAAGAAGGCCTTATGATTGTCTCTAGTAGATGTGGCCAATTTTGACTCGAAGTTTGCTTTGGAGGATTTCACTAGTGTTCTTATTTTCTTGTTCAAGCTAAGGAGCCTTGCTTTTAATTGGGCACCTGCAAATGTTTTTGCAATGGGTGCACTTTATTTTATGACCGGTTCCCTATTAAATAAACGAACATTCGAAATTTTGAACACTGCTTTATTGACAGCTTTGTGTCAAAAAGGCCAAATCCTGAAGACACAGAACAGTGATGTTTTTTCACAGGGCCATTTTTAGGACTTTGCCGTTTCCTCTACTGCGGTATGATCTTGGTGTTCTTATATTTAAGTAGGGACGGGTGTGGGGGACAAAGTCCCCCACTTTATTTTGTGTTTTTTTTTTTTTTTTGTGGACCGGCGATTTTTTCCCCTAGGAAAAAAATCACTCTTCCGTCTGTTAAGGGTGTGGATGTTTCAACATTTAGTTGTTGATAAAGCAGCGTTCAAAATTTTGAACGTTCATTTATTTAATAGGGAAGCTTATGACCTGCCACAGACTTTCCCTTTTTTATGTTTAATTAATGTTTCATTTCTGAAAAGATGGTGCTATGAAGAGTCTCATCTGATACACAAACACAGTCTGTTACTGACTGTGATGTCTAATGATATATTCCATCAGTATTTGTAAGCTCAGTGAACTCATCAAAACGCAAAATATAAACCAATAAATTAATCATGTATTCGCAGATACCTTTTGTTTACAAGACACTAATTTGCAGGAATTACAGGCATTTTAAAAAAGGGTCTACTTCACCCTGTCGAAGGTGACAATATCGAAGCTGATATTGTCGGCATCAAAATGTCGAAAGCGAAAGTCATCATACATGTAAATGGAAATCTCCATAAGGGGAGATTTCCATTTACTGCAATGTAGTGTAATCCTGGAGTTGGTATATTTAAGTAGCAGGGGTGTGGGAGGTGCAGGGGGGCAAGCAATTTGTGTTGTCTTTGGGTTCATAGGTTCATAGGTTCATAGGTAGGTACTAGGCTATCGGCCCTAGGGCCCATACAAGCCTAGCCAAAAAATGTACCCTGGCTTTCGCCACCCAAGAAATTTATTTTCCTGTGCCCCTGTTGAGCAGAGCCACAGAAGTGATCCCCGGGGTGAATTTCCCATTTCCCATCCAATCATCAAGTTTTTCTTGAAGAGTGCTAATGAGGAGCTCTGTTTGACATAGATAGGTAGTCTGTTCCAGAGTATGGGAAGTCTCTGGGAGAGGAATCTATCCCTCCAGCATGTTCTGTTTATTGTGGTGACAAGGTTAAGGTCCCTAGAGCGTGTAGCTCAGAGGGATTGAGATTTCTTTAAGTGGAGCATGTCCAACAGCTCTGGGTTTGACATAGCTTTGTATGTTAGGCAGAGATCGCCCCTGAGCAGGCGATATGTGATGGAGTAAAGCTGTAGTGTTTTGAGACGGTCTGCATAGGGAATCTGTTTGAGGCCAGTAATCCTCTTTGTGAGGTATTTCTGTGGTCTTTCCACCCTGTGGTACTCCACTTGTCACTGGTCTGATGTCGGATTTGGAATCCGCTACTTTCACAGTGTGGGTTCTGTCCGTGAGCCAGTTGGCAACCCATCTTGTGACATAGGGATTTATACCTAGTTTAGTGAGCTTATCTATAATTCCAGAGTGGGGGATGGTGTCGAAAGCCTTGGCGAGATCTAGATAAGCTGTGTGAACCATTTTACCCTCATCTATGGCTTTGGTGACTGCTTCAAAGAAGTCAATCAGGTTTAGGAGACATGATCTGCCTTTTACAAATCCAAACTGAGTAGGGTCTAGAGTTTGGAGATTACCAATGTCTTTGTTTATGAGTTCCACAATGATACATTCCATGGCCTTGCAGACCAGGCTCATCAGGCTAATGGGGCGGTAGTTCCCAGGGTCCGTCGTAGCTCCCCCTTTCTGGAGTGGGATAGTTGTCGCGATGCGCCATTCAGTGGGTACAAAGCCTGAGGTGAGGCTATGATTGAACATGGTACTTAGGTAGGGTGCCAGTTCATTCTGTAGTTCGTGTAGAACGCAGCCTGGGATATTGTCAGATCCCATGGATGCTGTGTTCTTGGCTTTGGAGAGTGTGTTTTTTACCTGTGCAGCTGTGATTATAGGAACTTTGCATTCTTCCAGTATAGAGATGGGCCCTCTAGGGGGTGAGAGGGGGATAAAGTTAGCACTGAGCCTATCTGCTAGGATGTTGGCAATATCAGTTGGTTCTGTATATTTAGTGCCATTGTGCTGTAACTCAGAGCAGATCTGAGTGTTCCCATTTAGATTTTTGACATAGCTATAGAATGCTTTGTGGTTGTCTTTAGAGTCAGTGGCAATTTTGTTTTCGTAACTAGCTTTGGAGGATTTTATGAGGGATCTCAGCTTCTTACTGAGGTTGACCAGGGAGTTCCTCCAGTCCTGGGATTTTACTCTTTTTTGCAACAGTTTCTTTCTTCTGTTGTAGAGTTTGTTTATGGCAGTGGACCACCAGATTGGCTTCCTTTTTTTGGAGGATAACATCTTGGTTCTATTAGGGACAGCATGATCCATGCACTCGTGTAAGTGCTTATAAAGTGCATTTGTGTAGGATTCGGCAGTCATACCTCTATTGTCCGTCTGCATGGGTGTCATGAAGTTTGCCACTTCTGTCTTAAGAAGTGTGAAGTTGGCTTTTGAGAAGTTTTTTACGATGGTTTCCCTAATTGGTGCTGGGGGTGGAATGTGGATGTCTAGGCTGATTAACTTATGGTCAGATCTGACCAACGAGGATTTGACCTCTGGTGTGGAACACCGGTTTCCCATGTTGGTAATGACCAGGTCTAGTATATTGCTGCCCCTGGTGGGGGTGTGAATAAGTTGATCCAAGGCATTGGAATTTATGAATTCTAGAAAACGTTGAGCAAAAGAGTTGGTACATGAGTAGTTTTCCCAGTTAATGGTGGGGTAGTTGAAATTGCCCATTATTAGGGTGTTGGGTTGTACCCTAATACTTTCCAGTGTATCAAGAAATGAGGAGTGTGAATCCTGGGGCATGGTGGGGGGTCTGTAGCAAACTACAATTTGGATTGCAGTCTTGTCCAGAGTTAGTTGCACTTGGATAATCTCGGATGCGTTATGCTGTGCAACTAGTGGTTGGTTGTTTTTTTTTTTTTTTTTTTGTGTGTTCGATGTTCGGAGGTTTCGACATTTTCGTGTCAATAATTACACTGTCGACAGTTTGAGTTTTCAACAGCATAATATAAATGCTTTTAAAATATACATCATATAATGTTTCATATTTTAAACAGCCTGAACTAACACGATTTACTAAAAATGCAGGTGCGCAAATTATGGAAGGTAGTAGGTAATTTGTCCAGTTGGCATTTCCTCTGGAATTCATAGACAATTAGCATACAGCACAGCACTAATTAGCATGCAAAGAGTGTGGCAATTCAAACACATACTTGTAATGCATGTTTTCTAAGCTATGAGCAGCCCTGAAAAGTGATATTGTGAATATTAGTGCTGCAGAATCACACAGCTATTATCTATGAATCCCAGCCTGGCTGAATCAGGATTTTTGGATGTTTGACTGAAAATTTGATCAAGGTGATAGGGTGATTGTTAAAGTATTTTGCTCCTTTCTGCCAAAGTGCAACAAACCCAGAAACAGTTGCATTATTTGGAGGGCATGGTGAGGTCCAATGGAAAAAATGTGTTACTTTATCAAATGGACTTTTTGATTAATTCTGGTCAAAAATCCACTAAATATTCTGCATAGTGACCCAGTAACCTACATCCACTGATTACATATACGGACGGACTGTACCAGAAAGAACAACATTCGAGATGTGGTCCTTACCAATGGCAAGGAGGGACAGGCATGCTCAGATCAAGTTGCTATTAACTAGTTCTGCTTATGCAATTTTGTGGTACAGAGTGAAGGGATATAAGAATACAGAGATAAAGACAATGGCATGGGATTTTAGGGAGAAGGATTATGATGAGTTAGGGAAAATCAGAGATCAATTAGGGAGTCTGGAGGGAAATCAACTGACGAACAAATTATGGAAATGTGTCATGAGAAGAATACTCAGGGATATGGATGAAGATATGAGGATATGGCAAAATGAGAAAAGACAGATCATTCAAATGACATTGCATGGGAAAAGGAGGCTAGCAATAGATACATAATTAGTAGAAAGGGTGGGGAGGTATTGGAAGCAAAGTATAAGCAGGTAAATAGTAGGACAAAAAAGTGAAACTGAGCCCAAAATGGTTTAAGTCAAAAGTGAGTTAGCAGAATAAGGCAAGACAGAAATCAATATCTTTTTAGGTATAAAGCAGAAAGGAGGAAGCGTGAGACAAATCTAGCCAGGTTGAACATGAAAGAGTTGGTGATCATAGAAGACAAGTACAAAGCAAACATAATGGATACTAAAGCTTAGTTTTTGTAGATCAGAGTGTGTGTTGCACCTTTAAGAACCATTCCAGTCTGTGGGCACGTGCATATAAGTACTGAGCACGTGCAAGCAAGAGTGCTATTTTGAGTGAGCAGCCAGAGTGAATTATGTATGCGTGTAGTAGTCAGTCACTTAGTTCATTTAAATTTAATGTTCCATTCATCCATCCTGATGTGTTTATTTATTTTTATTTTACAGTTTGTTTACCAGGATAGTCCATTTTCAATGCAGTCCTGGGGAGAAAAACTCCAAGTTTAAACAAGTGATAAAGTAATTAGACAAACATACCAATAAAATGTTACAACATATACAAAATTTATAAAATTTGTAGTATACAGTGAAACAAGAGATGTACTAACAAAATAAATAATAGTATAAAATGCTTTTACAGGACAATCAAAGGTACTATCTATCTATCTATCTATATATATATATATATATATATATATATATATATATATATATATATATATATATATATATATATATTTACATAGTCTGCAGAAGTGAACTTTTCAAGTCAAATTGCAAAAGAAACAAGAAACAGAGAAGAGGGAAATTAACAACTAATAGGTAGAGTGAAGATATGGGTATAGAAGGAAGAAGTAAGGAGCATAGATGTAGGTTGAAAATTAGGTAGGAAACTAGACAGTGGGGATCAGAGTTGTGAAAATTGGAAAAGAGAGGTAGGTATGGTGTGGAGAAGTAGAGGAGAGGGATCAGAGTTATGAGAAATTAGAGAAGAGAGATAAGTAGGATATGGTGTTTGTGTGTAATAAACTACTTAAACGAGCACCAAACCCTCATCGCCTTATTTGAATGCACAAGACAAGCAGGTGCCAGAATGGGATTCAAACTAAAAATTCTTCAAGACCATGAGGTGCACAGCCATAATTGGAGGAATATATGGAAGTGAATCATCCAAAACTCAAATGACTCACAAACAGGTTAGAAAAATAAATCCAGGTACTAAAACTTATTTAAATTATTTTTACTCAATGAATATGAAACAAAGCATTCAAACTGCTCAAAAAGAGTTTCTAATTAAACAAAATGTTCAAAACTATGATATATTGATAAAAAGTACTCAAAATGCTTATGAAATTGCTTGAAATAACTTCTGAATGTCGTAAAATGTATAAAAAAGCGAAAACAACCATATTTTCCACTATGTGCTTCTTTTTCATATCAACTAAAGCTATTTGAAATATTCAAAGTGTGCAAAGTTTTTGCAAGTGTGTGCAGTATTACAGTGCAGTTATTTCACAGAACGCAGTCATTTCAAAGAGATTGTTGTGCAGCTGAATATTTTTCAAGTACCTGGTGTGTGCATTTGAATATAATTACAAAACATTTTGTTGGCATGGCAGAGGGATTTTGCAGACCTGCTTCACTTGTATTGATAATAATGTTGCTGAAAACTGGAGAGTATTTGAACATACGATAAGTTCATACAGGCTTGTTTTTCTGATAAAAACACATGTACAAAGGCATTTATTATGCTTAATCTAGCTGGTTCAAAATCCATTGAAAGGGAGTGTTCATTTGTGTATGCCCCTGCTGTATATGCAGGGGAGGGGGAAGACTGCCATATTGTGGTACCGGCTGAAACACAGGAAGATCCTGAGTGCTTAAAATGTAAATTCAGAGTAATATGTACCCCCCCCAAATTAATATTACAGTGGAAAGGCACATATTTTACACAAGAGATCAAAAACCTTGCAAAACTTTTGCAGCATATATAACTGACTTGAGAAACAAGGCAAAAATGTGCAGGTTTAGTGATTTAAGAGATGAGTTGATAAAAGAAAGGCTTGTGTGTGGTATTAAAAATGATGCAGTAAGAAAACTTTTGATTCGAGTCAGGGATTTAACTTTGAATAAGGCCATAGACATTTGTCAGATCTATGAGCTTACAGAAAAGCAAACTAATATGCTTATAAATGAGAAAAGCATGCTTACAGTGTCTTCTAGTACTAATGTTGATAGTATGCAGCATGAGGTTAAAAGATATAGGCCTAATGGCAGAACCATGCCCACTGTGCCTCTCTAGTAAAACCCATGGTCACTTCAGCAAAGTGCAGAGCTGTTACAGTAAAACCCAGGGCACACTCAATAAAGTAGAGGAGTGAGTCAGTGAAACTTGTGACAGGCCTCATAGTTAACTGTCATAATTTTGGTGGTAGCCATGGGCCCAAAAGAGTGAAATGCTTAGCTTATGGTCAGCAGTGCCACACATATAAAAAGTGGAATCATTTGAAAAGGTTCTGTAAATCAAAAGGGGCACAGTCTTTATTAAAAGAGAACATTCAAAGAGGCAAGTTGATGAACTAGAAAGCTGAGACCATACTTTTTATGTTGACAGTGTGTCTGTACTAGATGAAACAGTCAATACAGCAGATTTGTTGGCAAAGAATGAAGTATTTTGTACTGTTCTGATTAATGGGAGACCAGCAGAGCTCAAATTTGTTAATGGTTCAAAATGCAATGTTATGTCAGCAAAAATGTTTGCCAAAGTAAGAGCTAGTGAGAAGCTTAATCTGGCAAAGTGTGTGAAGCTTGTTGCTTATAGTGGTGAAGCATTTCAGACCAAAGGTTTAGTAGTGCTTTCATGTTAGTCTGCTGGTAAACGAGTTGACTGTAGCAAACCACCAAGAACACAATAACCGTACTTGAAAAACAAAGTCCACAATAGTAGAAATGCTTAAAAGCTTTCGGGATACACCCTTCCTCAGTTATCAACATCAAATTTTAAAATACATCTCATTATATATCTTCTAGAGCATAATAGCACATGACACAGCCAACCAATAAAATCGTTCATATAATTACTATATGGAACATATAAAATAAACAATAAAACATAAAAAAATGAAAAAAATACTATGCACATTAAATTTTAGTGTATATATGAACATATATTTAAATATACCTTTATTATACAGTACTGAAAAGTACTTATATTATTTATATTGCATTTGTTTCTCAACTAGATAGGGTTTTATAGTTGCCATGTTATTCAAGCCAGGTAATTTGTCAGCATCTGACCTGGTTATACACTTATACTCAGCAATATCCAGATTATTGTTAATATCACCACCTCTTATATTTCTGTATACAACTTCTAGGGGTCTATATTAAAACTGTGAAAGTCCTAAACAGCGAATACGGAATCATCAACACATATTACCTGAACCACGAATACACCGAACACCCTAAACCGCAAAATTCAAAATCTCAAACGGTCATAGTTGTCCAACCCCACCGCATGCTACATACTACCTACCCAAACAAAATAAATAAACCACATACATACACTACCCAAAACCCTACTTCTAACCCTACACTAAACCTTACATGCATTACTATCTATGCACTTACCTTAACCCGCACCCTAACCCTAAGGTCCATAACCATCGCACACTTACCTTACAGAGCTATACCGCAGAAGGGCCAACCATGATGATTCGACATTTCAGATTTTGTGCTTCAGGACGATTGGTGTTTTCACGTTTTGACGTATACGTGTCGACGTTTCCATATTCGGGTAAGTGGACCTTCGCGATTTTAATAGGGAACCAACTTCTAGTACTTTAAATTTGAATATATGTGTTTCACCATATTCATTAACATGTTTTGCTAAAGCATTAATTATCACACTTCTTCTGATGTCAGACTTGTGTTCTATTATCCGATCTTTTAATTGTCTGAAACAGTTACCTACATAGAAACGTATATTTCATACATGTACCTAGATAGAACACTAATGATGTAGCACATGTAGACTGATACCTAATATCATATTTATATTTAGTTATTGGATTGGGACTGCTTTCATTTAATGCAGAAGTCCACCATGTAAACACATGTAACAACAAAAATTCGCACAAACTATTTTTTCGGACTATGCTGATTTTTTTGAAGACAAGTTGGGCAAACTCCCAGTTGTATAGAGTCCATGAAGTTAGACCACAAGATAAGCCCAATTATCAGATCAGTACAGAATGTTCCAGTAGCCATGCAGGGCAGAGTCAAAACTGAGCTAGACAGAATGGTGCATCTAGGAGTAATTTGTCCAGTAGATGAACCAACTGAATGGGTATCCTCCATGGTGGTAGCTCATAAGAAAAGCTCAAATGATACTAGAATATGTCTTGATCCAAGAGATTTGAATAAAGCACTAAAACAACCTCATCATACAATGCGTACAGCTGAGGAGGTTGCTGCTCTTATGCCAAATGCCACTGTTTTTTTCTGTCTTAGATGCAAAAAGTTCATTTTTGGCAAATTTACTTGACCAAAAATCTTCATTGCTAATCAGTTTCAGTACCCCATTTGGTAGGTACAGATTTTTGAGAATGCCATTTGGGATAAATTCTGTCAGTAAAGTCTTTCAACATGCAATGGGGCAAATTTTTTCTGGCTATCCAAGTGTTATTATAGTAGATGATATTCTTGCAGGAGGCAATGGTGAAGTTGATCATGATAGAAACCTCAGGAAATATTCTGGGACATGCTCGTGAAGTGAATCTTAAGCTAAATCCTCAGAAATACAAGTTCAGGCTACAAGAGGTTACTTATATCGGTCATTTGTTTACCTGTTCAGGCTTACGACCAGACCCTTACAAGCAAACTGCAATTCTTGAGATGCCAGCTCCAGACAATGTCACCTCCTTACAATGTTTTCCTGGCATGGTCAATTATTTGGCAAGTTTATTCCAGATATGAGTGACCTTTCAGCCCCACTAAGAGAGTTGACATGCAATGATGTAACTTGGCCCTGGTTGCAACAAAACCAAAGAGCATCTGATGTCCTGAAACAGAGAATTGCCAGTCAATCCACTTTAAGATATTATGATGTTCACAAACTGTAACTCTTTTTCATGATGCTTTGAAGTTTGGTCTTGGTGCAGTCACTCTTCAAGAGGGCAGACCAGTAGCCCATGCCTCCAGAACTCTAACCGAAACTGAGATGCAGTATGGTCAAATAAGGAAAGAGCTCCTGGCAATTGTGTCGGCATGTTCGAAGATTATATTTATGGTCGACCTATTCAAATCAAGACTGACAACCGACCTTTGGTTACTATTTTAAATATGTGAATGCACACAGCTCCTATAATGTTGAATTTGCAAAAATAGTTCACTTGGTTTACACAACAGGCAAACTTCTTTATCTTGCTGATACGTTATCCAGATCGCCCAGAAAAACTACTGAACAGCATGAAAATGAGCAACCTGATTTTGAAGTCATGGAAGTGAGAAATATTTCTTCCACACATCTTGATGAGCTCAGAACTCACAGACCTTCAGATCCAGTTCTCCAACCAGCTCAACCACTTTATCAGTCAAGGATGGCTGTCAAAGCAATCTTGTTTACCACCAGATGTACAGGAGTATTTTCCTTACAGAGACAAGATTTTGATGGAAGATGGTATCATCATGAAAGTTCCAAAAGTGATTGTTTCAAAACCCTTGCAACAAGAGTATATTAAAATCTTGCATCGGGGCCACCCAGGAACTGATTCTACCAAAAGAAGGGTGAGAGGAATAGTATTGTGGCCTTCTATGTCAAAAGATATTGAGAAAGAATTCTCGGCTTGTTCTGTTTGTAATGGTACTAAACCACATCAACAAAAAAAAGCACTTCAGCTAAGCCAGATTCCTGAACTACCTTGGTTGATAGTGGGTACAGATATTTTTGAATGAAATGGTCAATATTACTTGGTGTTAGTAGACTCTTATTCATATTGGTTTGAGATTGACCTACTTTCTAATCTCCTGTCCAACACTGTCATTATAAAGTTGAAGAGACATTTTTCTCTCCATGGTAGTCCGTACAAAGTCATTTCTGATAATGGTGCACAGTTTACAAGTCAGCAGTTTAAATGATTTGCTGAAACACAGGACTTTGTTTATGTTACTAGTAGTCCTGAATACCCACAATTGAATGGCCTGGCTTTACGTGTAGTTCAAAGTGCAAAACATCTGTTAGAGATGTCCAAACGTGATATTTTTCTTAATCTGCTTACTCTCAGAAACATTCCATGCGACAATTTACTTACTTCACCTGCCCTGAGCTTAATGTTGAGACAAACCAGAACCAAGCTACCAATAAGTAAGAATTTGTTGAATCCGAGTGCTAAAAATAACAAGGCAGTAAAAGTTCAACTACTAAGGAAGCATTTGTCCCAAAAGTCCTACTGTGATAAAACTAGCAAGCCTTTGAATCCATTAAAAGAAGGAGAGATAGTGATCATGCAGACAGCAAAAAGATTTGACCGAATAGGACTTGTGAAACATTTGTGTGAGGAACCGAGATTATACATCATTGAGTCGCAAGGGATGGGATTCAGGCAGAATTGGAAACATTTACTAACGGTGTCTGACCCAGTGTTTACAGCATTTTGCCTGTAATAGAGACTCTAATTCTTAGAGTAACTTGTCCAATGTTCTTGTTCCAGAGAGCACTTCATTGTCTGTTCTTGTTCCTGAAAGTATCAAAGAATCCCTGACATTCCTGAAGAAGAGCATCCCCCAGTGACTGTCCCTGTTGCTAAACCCAGTTCTAATTATTACATTACAAGGTCATGTTGTATCTAAAGACCTAATCCCAAATATGCAGCAACCAGGACATGATTGCTATTGTTTGTATATATCTGTATAATGGGCATGCTTATCCAATTGTCATTTTCATTGCAGGATAGAGTAGTCAAAGAGTGAGGATGTAGATCAGAGTGTGTGTTGTACCTTTAAGAGTCATTCTAGTCAATGGGCACATGCATATAAGTACTGAGCATGTGCAAGCAAGAGTGCCATTTTGAGTGAGCAGCTGGAGTGAAAGTATGTATGTGTAGCAGTCATTCAGCTAGTTCATTTAAGTTTAATGTTCCAATCATCCATCCTGGTGTGTTTGTCTGTAATAAATTACTTAAATGAACACCAAAGCCTCATCATCTTATTGGAATTCACAAGACGAGCGACAGTTTTCACAAAAGAAGAGAGTCGAGATGGTGTCAGACAGAGACAGAGAAGTATAACAGAGGAAGGAGTAAAAGAGGCACACCTGGATAGCAGCAAATGATGTGGATAAGGCAATTGTTGATGTAATGGAGGATAAAACACATGGATGACATTGGCAACCTATTAGGTTCCCTGGGAATCTTTACAGTGTGCCGACAAATTTCCTAGGTGGACAGCATAAGCAGGTCAGTGGCCAGTTCAAAAGTGCCTAAAGGATGCAAGATGAAGAGAGGGGCTTCTTACAGGGGGAGGGGGTGGCAAGATAAATATGAGAAACTACAAGACTGTTAGCATAACAGCATAGGCTAGGAACATTATGGAGGGAATCCAGAGAGAAATGTGGCTTCCATTTTAAAAGGATACCACTCTCTAGGACAATAACTAAGATGTCCAAAAGTAGCTGTCAGTTGAACTTGTTTTGGTTGTAAGACAGGGCTACAGGTGTGCATGACAGAAAAGGACATGTAGACGTAGTCTAGCTAGGTTTCTCCAAGGCCTCTAATGCACTCCAACATAGGTGGCTGCAAGGAAAACACCAGTGGCTGTGGGGCAGGGCTCAGAGTGAGGAGATAGATTACAGCATGGTTGTGGAGTAGGACATAGGGAGCTGCTGTGGTGGATAAAACTGATCCCCTGCTTCAGTGACAAAAGGTAAGTGCAGTCACAGGAGATGTTAAAAAAGTTTAAGGAAGGACTTGCAATTGCTAATTAAGTTGAGCAGATATGTTTGCAGTTGGGCTACAAAAACCTTGATGTAAATTATAGCTGGGGGCTGGTACTGATAGTGACAGCACAAAAAATGATCTGGGTTAGTTATCACACTTTACCTGAACTACCAGGAGAAGAGTTAGCATGGCCAAGGCAGCAGAGAACATAATACTAGGGTGTATCTTTATGTGGCCAGAATGCACAAGCAAAGATGCAATGTTATGTTTTTTTCTCTACCTGGCCCTAGTCTGGCCACTCTATGAGAACTGTGTGCAGCTTTGGAAGCCATTAATTGAAGTGGACACTGAGATGCTAGAAGAACTCTACTAAAAACTACTGTAAGGGACTGTGAGATGAGGAGGAAGGGGAATGACCATAGAGTAGGGAGTTGGATCTCTTCTCAACAAAGACTGGAAAAGACAAGTTATATTATACTGGTATGCAAGACAGTGTAAAGGAGATGTAAAGAGGTCACAGTGACCATGAAAGACAGGGGCACACCCAGTGGATTTCAGAGACTAACTATTCCCTGAATCAGCTGTATCTTTCAAAGATATTGAATATAGATCTACATAAAGGACAAAGAGAAAGGATGTTAGAGATATAAAGCAGGGAGACAATGAAGAAGGCACAAAGCAGGTAGAGAAAGGGTGAGGGGATTGAAAGATTAATAGAAGGTGGAGGTTTAAATGCACTTCAAATAAAAAATAAATAGCATTCATTAACACATAAAAAGTTTTAAAACAGATGTCTTTTTAGTTATGGCTGAAATTCCTAATGGTAAAAATAAACACCTTTGGTCGTCAACACCATCACAAAGAGAAATCAAGCCCTGACAGTGACACATCACCTGCATATAGCAACCTGGCTTCTAGAGGAGCCAATCAGGGAGTGTAGAAATGAGTGGCTGATTCCAGCTCACTCATTCTGGGAGAAGAAAAGCGGCCTGGCCAGTACCTCTCAATTTGTTCTAGATAAAGCCAAAACTAAAATAGGGACAAAGACCCAAAATCAGGGAACATTTTGGAATAGTACTGTAAGTCACTTAAAAGTTGATAGAATAACACAATTTCCATCCACGTGCAGTTTTTTTAAGAAAAAGAAATATGAAACTCCAAATGATTGTAATTCTTAATGATTTAGCAGAAAATCAAAAGTTTTATGAGGGGGCAGGGCAAAATATGAATTAGAATCAGGGACAGTTGAAGGTATTATGCTAACACCTGCTGAAGAGAGGTGCAAGGCATTCCTTTATTGGGCTGAGGAGCTATACGTGGCACTGTCAGGCCATATCCATGCCTTACCCTTTTTAGGGTATGTGTTGAAACATACACCTGTAGGTGAAGACTCTGCTTGCCCACAGGTCTGCAAACATGCATTTCAGCGACCAGGAGAAGGGCTATGGTCAGGAAATAGAAGCAACCCGTTGTGGTTTATCTTTCTTGTAGTTTTGCGGATCAAGTTTGTTTAGTGAACTTTATTAAACATGGTTTAACAGACTGGTAGGAAGGAAAGGATGTTTAACAAGACGGGAAGAGGAGCATGGTTCAACAAATGTAATATCATATATACAAAACTAAGAAAGAATTGTACAGACCAAGATGAAAACTATACCAGTCAGCAATAGAGGTATATTGCAAGTTACAATTAAGTGGGGGTTCAGACTTACATGCCAAAAAGTTGTTAGTCTAAACATTGTAACCAAAGTACTGGATTACTGGATTGTGGTGGTTTATGGTTATATCCTTTTTAATAGTATACTATTTAAGCATAATATAGTAGAGGGGATATCTGCTTTTGATTTAAATTTGATCTTTATTTAGAGAATATTAATAATATAAGCATTGTTACTCTTCTGACTTAATCTGGAGTCTTTTTTCATATTGGCAGAAATCAAATATCCTGTGTTGAATTTATTTGTGAGGTCATAAAATCATCATTTAACTAATGTTTTACAGCAGAAGCAAGGGGATACAAAGAAGCTTTCCAAGAACAGATATTATTGGATAGGCATTTCCAACATATGGTACTGTGTAATTTAAATGCAGAGATCACCTGTCTAGGACTATAAAATTACTTGGTAGAGAATCCTAAAGAATCTTCTGAGGTATAGTAGTACACAGGCTGCAACCATCACTGATCATTTTATTAAGCTGGTATTGAATAGAAATTAAGATATATGATGTCCATTGTCCAAGGCGTTGTAGCCCTGCTACACTGGACAATTTGGCTGGCAAATCCTCTGCAGAACTGCTTGGCTGCTCATTGCAGGAAATGACAGATATGAACCAAGCTGCATATGAATCTTATCATAATATTGTCAGGTTGTTTGCAAATATTTGCTACATAGTTATCTGCAGTCCCAGCTGAAAACTAATGTTGTGCCATGGACAATATGATGTAAATAGTAGCTGTTATATATTATTATGACATGACAGTGCAGATTACCAAAATACAAAATACCACCCAGTTTTCCTGCTGTCTAAGTGTAAGTCCTGTATGAGTTACAGCTATTTGAAATCTGTTTGCCATACCATAGATAGTCTGCATTATGCCTGACGCCTGTTTTAAACTCCCATAACTTTTCTTAATAATTTCATAGACTCCTCTGTATAGGTGAAGGTAGCACTGACATACCATATTTACTGATTAGCCTTGAAGCAACAGAAGTTGTAGAAAGAAGATAACATGTTGAAATCATGATATTATATATTTTGGGATTATACAACACCATGTTATGGCATACTCTAGAACCTGCCTACATTGAATACTCATGGCCAGCTCAATTATTTCCTAACTGGAGATTTACCAGCTTGGAAGCTGAGAGTTAGTGTAGTTCTACATTTTAAGGTCTTTGCTGTGTAAAAAAGATCAAACTTACTTAATATTCAGTAATTTACCATCCATGGAAGTGTTCATTGCAGACTGTGGTACCTGACAATGGCAATGCCCAGGAACAAAGTGCAGACAGTCTAGTTGAATTTTAGAGAGTAAACCGTCAGTAAATTACTTGTCATATTCTTTCCTCCACACTTCCATACATTCATAGGCATCTTTCACAACTTATGCATTCATATTTTTAACATACCAACAATGTAAAAAAAAAATACCACAGCATTGAAAGGAGGAATTATCAGAGCTGTCATCTGCATCACTTATTTATTTATTTTTTTTTAAATAATGTTGCATTATTCATTCAAATATATTTAACAGAATTTATTCAACTTGGCAAGGGTAAGGGTGTTCTAATAACTGCAAAACTTATATTTCTAAGGAAAAGATGTTACAGAGTGAAGGGACAAGACCCAGGAGAGACATTTTCATTTGTGAGGAAAACCATATCTTCATGGATGCACTTATGTCATATGGAAAAGGGGACATAAAACATGCAGAGCGAGCAGCTAGGGTATGGAATCAACAAGTGATTGGCAGAAATGCTATGTGGGGAAGGAACCACACTAACATAAAACATGCAGAGCGAGCTAGGGTGTGGAATCAACAAGTGATGGACAGAAATACTATGTGGGGAAGGAACCACACTAACATAAAACATGCAGAGCGAGCAGCTAGGGTGTGGAATCAACAAGTGATTGACAGAAATGCTATGTGGGGAAGGAACCATATTAACATAAATCATGCAGAGCGAGCAGCTAGGGTGTGAAATCAACAAGTGATTGACAGAAATGCTATGTGGGGAAGGAACCACACTAACATAAAACATGCAGAGCGAGCAGCTAGGGTGTGGAATCAATGTTATTGACAGAAATGCTATGTGGCGAAGGAATCACACTAACATAAAACATGCAGAGCAAGCAGCTAGGGTGTGGAATCAACAAGTGATGGACAGAAATACTATGTGGGGAAGGAACCACACTAACATAAAACATGCAGAGCGAGCAGCTAGGGTGTGGAATCAACAAGTGATTGACAGAAATGCTATGTGGGGAAGGAACCACACTAACATAAAACATGCAGAGCGAGCAGCTAGGGTGTGGAATCAACAAGTGATTGACAGAAATGCTATGTGGGGAAGGAACCACACTAACATAAAACATGCAGAGCGAGCAGCTAGGGTGTGGAATCAACAAGTGATTGACAGAAATGCTATGTGGGGAAGGAACCACACTAACATAAAACATGCAGAGCGAGCTGCTAGGGTGTGGAATCAATGTTATTGACAGAAATGCTATGTGGCGAAGGAATCACACTAACATAAAACTTGCAGAGCAAGCAGCTAGGGTGTGGAATCAACAAATGATGGACAGAAATACTATGTGGGGAAGGAACCATATTAACATAAATCATGCAGAGCGAGCAGCTAGGGTGTGAAATCAACAAGTGATTGACAGAAATGCTATGTGGGGAAGGAACCATATTAACATAAATCATGCAGAGCGAGCAGCTAGGGTGTGGAATCAACAAGTGATTGACAGAAATGCTATATGGCGAAGGAACCACACTAACATAAAACATGCAGCGAGAGCAGCTAGGGTGTGGAATCAACAAGTGATTGTGGAATCAACAAGTGATTGACAGAAATGCTATGTGGGGAAGGAACCACACTAACATAAAACATGCAGAGTGAGCAGCTAGGGTGTGGAATCAACAAGTGATTGACAGAAATGCTATGTGGGGAAGGAACCACACTAACATAAAACATGCAGAGCGAGCAGCTAGGGTGTGGAATCAACAAGTGATGGACAGAAATACTATGTGGGGAAGGAACCATATTAACATAAATCATGCAGAGCGAGCAGCTAGGGTGTGGAATCAACAAGTGATTGACAGAAATGCTATGTGGGGAAGGAACCACACTAACATAAAACATGCAGAGCGAGCAGCTAGGGTGTGGAATCAATGTTATTGACAGAAATGCTATATGGCGAAGGAACCACACTAACATAAAACATGCAGAGTGAGCAGCTAGGGTGTGGAATCAACAAGTGATTGACAGAAATGCTATGCGGGGAAAGAACCACACTAACATAAAACATGCAGAGCGAGCAGCTAGGGTGTGGAATCAACAAGTGATTGACAGAAATGCTATGCGGGGAAAGAACCACACTATACCTGTCAACCTGTAAGTGCAAGAAATCTGGACAAAGCCAAAATAATAGGGGATAAAAGCCCGAAAATAGGAAGATTTTTTTAAATACTGCTCTCATAATCTTATAAAGTTGGTATACTAAATAGTTTTGTATTCGCATGTATTTTCTGAAGGATATGAAGTCTGAAGCTTAAATGTGTGTTATTATCAAGTGACATTAGTCCTTAATGATTTGCCGGAAACCACACATTTTATAAGGGACACGTAAAAATTAGAGCCAAAAATATGGGCATTCTGAGAAAATCTGGACAGTTGAGAGGTATAAAACACACTGGCACAGTTCAGTGCAGACAAAGAACTACTGATATGATACTCCATGCGAGGAGTAAAGTTAGGCAGAATGTAATTGCACATACTAGAGGCATCGGGCCTTTCACTGTCTAAAGTTTAACACGTGCTTTCTTTACAAGGCTGGATTCATTTAAGGTGGCACAGACACTGGTATGTTGATAAATGTTCAATATGCACAAACAGGTGAGAAGGCCAGTATTTCCTCTGGAATTGACAGTTTCAGGGAATGTGTACCTTGATATGGTAACTGTGTACATATAAGTGAAATGCTTCCTCATCAGGTACTCCATCATCATCAGCTGTAGCACCACCTCAATGCACAACATAAGTGTAATATAAATTAGATGTCTGTCACAGAAAAACAACAATAATCACATAATTATGTATTTTCCAACAAGTGCAGCACCAGAAAGAATGACATGATGTGATGCCCCAGAACAGAGTGGCGTTGACACCAACAGTGGCTGTTGACGATGATACCATTAGTCTTATACACATGACACAGCCAGAGGACAGTAGCACAGCCGCAAAATGCACTGGCAAGGTCTCTTACCTCCCCAAGCAGGTTGATAACTTCATAATCACTGACACAGGCTCACACAATATGCATGAGGAGATGACGTTACCGGACAGGAATGAAACATGACGTAGCTCAACATTTCTTTCCTGTGCACAAGCTGAAACTCTAGAGGAAGACACTACCCTGTCTGAGGTTCCATTACTCACTATCATGCCTATACACAGGTGTGCAATTTGGTATCTGCACAGTTACCTCTAGAAACATACAAGGAATTGCATAACCAGCACCAGGTGTGGCATGACATAGTTCAGGCTCCTGCTACGGCCAATGAAAGTCAGGTGAGATGGCTAGCATGCTACAGGTATACATGAGGAAATTTATCAGTACATGGGAAGGGTAGATGCTGGGGAAATTCCATGATGATCCTCATGCATGCTCTGGCTATACACATGGTATTCATGTCAGCCAGTAGTAAGGCCTTACCAGACACACATTGGAGATGCTGCTGGACATGGATAAGGGAGCATCTGTATGCTTTCCAATAAGAGGCTGCAAGAATTCATGTGGATTCTCCCAAGAAGAAACCAATTAGGCCTCATCAGACTACCACATCACAGGGTGGAACCTCTGAGTCAAGGTCTAGGTCCCTAAGCATCGTTTTGTCAATGTCAAGAGGTTTGCCTGAATCCAGTAGATCCTGCCAATAGAGCAACTCAGCATCAAGCACACTTGTTAGTACTTCCTTATAATCTATGGGACTATCACTGGCATTATGATTAGGAAGCATTATATATGACACATTGCAAATGTAAGACAATTTCAGTTGCTGAAATACATACCTTACTGAAGAGAAAAATAATTTATAGAGTGGCATGCAGTTCATGGCACTTCACACTCTTGAAAATTAGACACACCACACTTTTGTTCATGTTCTTGAAAAAGAAAAAAAGGAAAAGGCAATCAACTTAAAAATGTGAGACCAGCTATAACAAAGAAACATTTCAAGATAAAAACAACAACAGTTATTTGCATTAGCAACTAAATACTACTTCAGTAACACATCCGTTCAGTTACTCAGGATATACCAGTAAACCATTTCATATCACCTGCTACTATATAGTTCTTCCCCTGCTGGTGTAACTAACACTTGTAACACTGACCCCTACATACTATACAAATGATGACAGCTATGGACAAATTAATAAATTATCGGTTTATAATATGTGGAGAAATGCCTGATGTCCAGTGTAGGTTCAAAGGTTCATAGGTAGGTACTAGGCTATTGGCCCAGGGCCTAAGTAAGCCTAGCCAACAAGCTTCCCTGGCTTACACCACCCAAGAAAGTTAATTTCCTGTGCCCCTGTCAAGCAGAGCTACAGAAGTGATCCTCAGGGTGTATTTCCTATTTCCCATCCACTCATCAAGATTTTTCTTGAAGAGTGCTAATGAGGAACTTTGCTTGACATAGATGGGTAGCTTGTTCCAGAGTATAGGAAGTCTCTGGGACAGGAATCTATTCCTCCAGCATATCCTGTTTATTGTGGTGACAAGGTTTAGGTCTCTAGAGTGTGTAGCTCGGAGGGACTGGGATTTCTTTAAGTGTAGCATGTCCAATACCTCTGGGTTTAACATAGCTTTATATGTTAGGCAGAGATCTCTTCAGAGTAGGCGATATGCTACAGAGTAAAGCTGGAGTTTTTTCTGACAGTCAGTGTAGGGCATCTGTTTGAGGCCAGTAATCCTCTTTGTGAGGTACATCTGTGGCTTTCCAGCTGCTGCAGATGTCTTGTGAGGTACATTCCAAAAGAGGTGCTGTACTTTATAATGGGTCTAATGAGTGCCGAGTAGAGGGGAACAATGACCTCTTTTTTCCTGGATGAGAACCCTTTTGTGATAAGGTGTACCACATAGAAGGATTTCCTGACTACTGTGGCGATGTGATTATCAAAGGAGAGACTACTGTCCACCTGTATCCAAGGTCTCTTATCACACATTCGGTGTTAAGTAGACTGCCGTTTATGTGGTAGTTCATGGGTACAGAGTTTTTACCAAAAGGGATGACAATGCACTTTTTTGGATTGAGCTTGAGGCCATGCCTCTGACACTAGGCATCTGTCTCAGTGAGGCCCTACTGTAGGATGTCCACATCATTTGGGGACTCGACTATGGCTCCTAGTTTGCAGTCATCTGCAAACTTTGCTAGCCAGAGGCCTTATGTGTTAGCCTGTACTTCAGAGAAGTGGATACCAAACAGGGGAGGTCCCAGGACTGACCCTGTGGTACTCCACTTGTCACTGGTTTGAAGTCAGATTTGGTGTCTGCAACTTTTACAGTGTGGGTTCTGTCAGTGAGCCAGTTCACAACCCATCTTGTGACATAGGGATTTATACTTAGTTTAGTGAGTTTAGCTATAATTCCAGAATGGGAGATGGTGTCAAAAGTCTTGGCGAGGTCAAGATAGGCTGTGTGAACCACCTTACCCTCGTCTACGGCTTTGGTGACTGCCTCAAAGAAGTCGATCAGGTTCAGAAGGCATGATCTGTCTTTCACAAACCCGAACAGGGTGGGGTCCAAAGTTTGGAGGTTACTAATGTCTTTGTTTATGAGTTACATTCCATGGCCTTGCAGACCAGGCTCGTCAGGCTAATAAAGCAATAGTTCCCAGGATCAGTGGTGGCTCCCCCTTTGTGCAGTGGGATAACTGTTGCTGCGCGCCATTCAGTGGGGACAAAGCCTGATGTGAGACTATGATTGAACATGGTCTTTAGATGGGGGGAGCCAGTTCGTTCTGAAGTTTGTGTAAAATGCAGCCTGGGATGTAGTCCGGTCCTATGGATGCTGTGTTTTTGGTTTTAGAGAGTTCAGCCTTTACCTGTATAGATGTGATTACAGGGACTCTGCATTCTTCTCTATTGATATGGGCCCTTTAGGGGGTGAGATGGGGGTAAAGCTAGCACTGAGCCTATCTGCCAGGATGTTGGCAATATCAGCTCGTTCTGTAATTTTCATGCCATTGTGCTGTAACTCAGAGCAGATCTGGGTGTTGCCATTGAGATTCTTGACATAGCTATATAATGCTTTGTGGTTGCCCTTAGAATTAGTGGTGATTTTGTTTTCATAGCTAGCTTTGGAGGATCTTATAATGGATCTTAGCTTCTTACTGAGGCTAACCAGGGACCTCCTCCACTCATGGGACTTTACTCTCTTTTGCAACAGTTTCTTCCTTCTGTTGTAGAGTTTGTTTATGGCAGGGGACCACCAGATTGGCTTCCTTTTTTTGGAGGATAGCATCTTGGTTCTGTTTGGGATAGCACGATCCATGCACTCGTGTAAGTGCTTATAGAGTGCATTTGTGTAGGATTCAGCAGTCGTAACTGTATTGTCTATCTGCATGGGTGTCATGAAGTTTGCCACTTCTGTCTTAAGAAGCATGAAGTTGGCTTTGGAGAATTTTTTTACTGTGGTTTCCTTAATGGTGGGTGGGGGTGATGTGGATATCTAGAGTGATTAGATTATGGTCGGATCTGACCAACGAGGAGTTGACTTCAGGTGTGGAACACCAGTCACTCATATTGGTAATAACTAGGTCTGGGATATTGTTGACCCTGGTGGGGGTGTGGATAAGTTGATCCAGGGTATTGGAATTTAATAATTCCAGAAAGTGTTGAGCAAAGGAGTTGGTACATGAGTAGTTTTCCCAGTTAATGGTGGGGTAGTTGAAATCACCCATTATTAGGGTGTTTGGTTGAACCCTAATATTTTCCAGTATATCAAGAAAAGTGGAGTGGGAATCCTGGGGCATGGTAGGGGATCTGTAGCAAGCTGCAATTTGGATTGCAGTTTTGTCCAGAATTAGTTGCACTTGGATAACCTCGGATGCATTATGCTGAGCAACTAGTCTGGAGGTGTGGATATCCTTAATGAATATGGACACACCTCTGCCTTTGGTGTTCTGGTCCAGGTTAGATGGCCGAAAAGTGTCTTATGAATTATAGCCTGGTAATGCAGGGGTGCTCTCTAGAGCCTTAAACCTGGTCTCAGTCACTGTACAGATATTGATGTTTTCCATTTTAAGGAGTGAGTGCATTTTGAGATTTAGACTTCTAGCATTGAGTAGCATTACCATCAGTTTTTGCTTGCCTGTTTCTGTTATGGTGATGAATTTGTCATTTGAACCTTGGCTAAAAAATGCACTATAGGGTAGGCAAGACCCTTAGCCAGTATCCGGAATCCCAGAGGCAACAGGTGCAGGCCGTCTCTGGCAAAGTATCATTGTCTGTCGACCATGTCGTCCCAGGCAGACAGATACTGGATCCCCTTAGAATGACACCAGAAGCTTAGGCAATTGTTGAAGTCAGTCATTTTGTCCTTGTACTGCGGTATCATTCTGGGCGATGGCAGGATGCTACTCAGGGGTAGGGTCATACCTGCATGGGCTACAAGATCAGAGAGCTCTTCCATGTCTCTTTTCATGTAGTCCAGGTAGGTACATCTCAGGTCTTTCTCACTAACATGGACAATGAAAGAGTCATATTTGTACTTGTTGTGGAGTGACCTGAGTGCGTGGGTTATGTGGCGGATCTTGGCACCCGACAGACAGCTGACAGTAACCTTCTCCTTGTTTAACCTGGTGAGTGGGACATCAGTGTGCCTGACTATAGAGTTACCTATGACTAGTGTGTTGGGTACGTTGTTTTGCCTTATGGGCTGTGGTTTATTGGCACACTGAGTCTGTGGGCTATGTGTCATTTGGGTTGCATTGGAGGGGTGGAAGTTGCTTGCATTTCTGCTTTGGAGGTCTCTTTTTGCTTGAGCAGATTATTATTGAGAGCCTCTGTGAATGTTTTTGTGTTTCTATGTGTGGATTTTGGTGGTGTAGGTTTAGTGGGACTATGTGATGAGTGTGGTGTGGTGCAAGTGTTTACCTTCTCCTCTTGACTGTCAAGTTCAGTCTTGGTTGGAGAGAGCTTTACCTCCAGTTTGGCTAGATAAGTGCATCTCTCACAGGTTGTGGTGCTGGGTGGTAGGAGGAGAGGGTTGTCTGTGTACATGAGGCAATTGCTACATTGCCCCAAGATGCCCAGATTCATCAGATAGACAGGAGACAGCACTGGGAGCTGACCCTTGGACATGCCTGAATAAAAAACTACTTTCCTCTAGACAAGTGAGGAAAGTGAGTATAAGAGCTGTTTTTCTCTAAGCAAGTGAGGAAAGTAAGTACAAAAACTGTTTTCCTCTAGGTAAAGAGGAAGGTTGAGTGTTGTAGTAATTTATAGCTTATTTAGTGCTAACAACAAGTTCTGAACAAGTGCTGAACACAAATAAGCAAATTCAAGTGCTAAAACTAAGAACTGACCATTCACTATTCAGCATAGTCCCTCTATGCAGTGCATGCACCAAACATTTTCTGTGTAACTTTACATTGTCATATAGTAAATGTTATGACCCACAGGTGTGGACTAGGTAATGCTGCTTTGCCTGCACAGCCATGGACTTTGCACAAGACTGTTGAAGGGGTTGCCATGTTGCTGCTATTGACTGACCACCATCATTATGAGCATTGGTGGGGTAATGATAGAGGGAGCTGCACTGTCACTTCTGGCCACTGGGTGTGTGAGTTTGACACCAGATTGACCCATGATCATGTCATGCAGAATGTAGCAGGCCATAGATTTTGCATTCAGTGGGAGGCTCATACTGAACGGCTACCACCTCCAGTCTCATCCAGGCAATGGAAATGGGCTTTAAGCAGGCCAACATTTAGCCCAATGGATATCTGTTTCTGTGATGGGGCTGTATTATGCTCCTCAGCTGGTCCCTGTGGGTTACAGATTGGTGCCATCACCCAGTGTTTGAGTGGGTAGTCTGCATAACCTGGAAACAAAACAGGAGGTGACACATAAGGAAGGGAAGATTAGTCACTATGACCTATCTTACTTTAAAAATATAGAAATTCCTATGGTTAACAGCATTATAATAGTCTACACTTACCAACTCAGTGACCATAAAGAATCCTACCATAAAAGAAGTGTTGGTATAGAAAACTTGTGTCCAATATATTGAAATCATGGCTACTGCCTGGATGCTTGTCAAATACATTGGTGATGCAGCCCTGTATAGTACACACTACCTGTCAGATGATGGAATAGCAACCATTTCTGTTATGGTACCTCTCATTTGTTGGTCCAAATGGAGCTCTTACAGCCGCATGAGTCCCTCAGGAGAGCAGGCCGTTGAAGGCATGCATGGTACTGGCTCAGTCCTGTGGTGATACTGGTTAATAGATTTGTTCATTCACATGGACCAAGAGTGTACTGAAGAACTTCTATGGTATCCTTGTGGTAGAAGCCTGTGACATACCTAATGTGTCCCTAATCTGTGATAAATTTAGTGAATGTTAAACATACTTTGGTATGAACAGGAATAAGAAGTCCACACAGTTGCTCAGTTCCAGTTTGTGGGCTGTATAAGTTTACCAAAGCCCTTAATATCTCCCTGCCTACTCTAAATCTATCCTGTATTTCCTGTTCTGCAAAATTTAACTGGGTTATTTTCTGCTTATACCATCTTCTCATAGACTGACAAGCTCCACTCAGCACAATACACCAGGTTTTAGTACAGAATAGACAAGCAGCTCAAAGCAGGAAACAGTGATGCATAAAGCAAAACTGAGCATCCTTGTTGACTGCAAAGTTGATGGAAAAGGTATGGATTTGTCTTTTTATGACCAAGTCCACATGGCATAACTGCATGCTAAAAAAGCTCTGAATAACAAAAGTTGGGAAGAAAGACTCATTTGCATAGTTAAATCAGAGATTTTGCACACATTTCTCATTTGCATCTCATTTCTTACTTATCTGCCTATGAACTTATGTTTATGTTTCTAACCTGCATGCTTAAGAACAACTGATGTCTTGAATCGCACCTCACCTATGCATGTCCGCTGAAGACTTGCATAATGACTATGAATACCACTTTATGGTTTGTATCTCTTCGAGTATGAAAGTCAATTCATATTCTAAGAAATGTGAACTATATTATTAAGCCTCAAAACCATGGTGATGCCTTATTCAAGAGGACAGAAGAGAACATAACAGTAATAGTGCTGCACACATAATAAAGTATATTAACATTCAGAGTTTAGCAATAATACGATTCATCAGCTTTACTCATTTATGAATTGCCTTTGTTTTGGAAGCAGTGAGAATGTACTACTACTGTTACAGTAAAAATATTCTGCTGCAAAATGACAAAATGGAGACTAATAATAGTCATGTATAAGCAGAAGACTTTAATGTCCCTAACTGAGAGAGTTTAAATCAACTAGTAGGTTGGGAATTACCAGTCCAGGAAAATAATATCAAAAACTATAATTCTGCTGGTCCTGGGAGAAAACAGATGGAATCTACCTAAAATATGTTTGAGACAACATCTTTCCAGTCAGAGAAATCCATTTGAAAATAACCACTTAATGCAGTTTGATTCTGAGCAGCAGGACTGCTAAGCTTCCTGCATGAATTTAACAAATAAAACTCGTCCTGCTGCAAATAGCCCATAAAACACTAAATAACTTTCCTACATAATAACAGCTCTGCACCAGTTCATTTTCATAGCTCCAGGACTGACATGCTTCACACTGCAGCTATGAAATGATTTGGTCCTGTTAAAATCAGTCAAGTTTAATATGTATTACTAATTTGTTTTGAAGCAATGTTTTATCCCAGCAGCACTTATGGACAATGGAAGTTTGCCAACATCCACTGGGGGAAGCAAACCAAATTCACTGAAAATTTCAGAATGCTAAAATTAAAATTTCTTTGCAGTGGCATGCTCCTTGCATCTCTTCATACGGCATCTGTGTCCTTTACAGCAATTCATATGAAATCAAGTATTTCTTGACTCCCTGACATTATGTAATGTTAGACTTTGTATATTTAAGTCACAGACAGAAAACTAGGGATTTGGATTATGGCCAACAATAAGGTGGCATTTGCTATGCCGCTGACTGGGAGTCAAGCTTTTGATTTCATCAAAGTGAAATGAAATATTTCACTTACTGGCTAAATTCTAGATACTTATGTTTAAATGAAATGATGTAAGTGAGTTAAATTAACCAAATAATGACTCAGAAAAATCATCATTTCACATTCTGGGTAAGATTCATAAGTATGCTGCATACTGCTTTAAACTTGTCTACATTTAAATAAAATGATAAACCAAAATACAGTACAAAGGCAAAAACACAAAGAGACAACAGAAACGGTATGTACTTACAGTGAGTGTATGACATACATAAAGTTTTGTCATACATGCATGTCTTAAATCAGCAAAACAGTCCAAAAGATGGATCATATGCTCCACACAATTGTCTAAAGTACAAGGCATGGTATAATGACTATGATTTAAACAGCTGATAAGCAGTCATTTTGGAATGAAATGGTGACTTTACTGCCAAAATGCTGAAGGCAGCAGCAGCAGCAAAACAGCATCCAGGAGGTATACTACCGTACCAGTAATGAAGGGTCTCATGGTCAGGTGGAAATCATTTATCCAGCTCTAACCAGGCTGGAGAAAAAAACAACACTCCCATATGGATGTCTGTACTCTGGACATGGGTAGGGTCTCCCTAGTGACATGGATGTTCCTGATGGAAAGGGATACTCCCTCCTAGTACAGCCCAGAATAAATACGTGAGTCTCTGATATCACCAGCATTAGTTTTCAGTGACTCTCTAAAAGGTACCACTGGGATTTCACATTCATCTGTCAGTCATATCCTGAGCCACTTTCTGTCATAACCAAAGGAGAATATCCTTAGCTATGTCACAGTCCTGTGATAGTTTGAAGTCCTGGAAACATTGGTAAGATTTGTACAGGCTATGTACAAGGACACAAAGATACAAGTATGAGCAGTGTACAGGCTCACATAGGGGTTCCCAGTAGAAAAGGTATGCATCAGGGTTCAGCCTTGTGACCACTGCTATTTGTACTGGTGATGGGCTACATTAACAAAAATGTCAGAGGAGAAAGATTAACAAAGCTGTTGTATCCAGATGATGTGTCACTACAAGCAGACTGTGAACAGGAACTGCAGAAAATGAAAGGGGACTGGAATGCAAAAATGAAGGTACACAGGATGAAACTGAGTACATATAAGACATATATCACGTCAGCAAATAGGGAAGTCAGAAGACGCTGAAAACTGAGATGGAAGGGAAAACAGTAGAACAGGTTAAGTCATTGGGAGGGGTGGTTGAGGAGAAGGGAGGCTTAAATAAAAAGGTCAGTGCTAGAATCACAGGGGCTACAGTCCAATGGCACAGAGTATCAGGAGTAGCATGTGACAAAAGAGTGTCAAAGAAGCTAAAAAGTACAATGTATGAAAAGTGGTATGACAAGGAATTTTGTATGGCACAGAAACTTGGCCAGTGAAGGCAGAACAGCTGAGGATGCTTGAAGTGATGGAGATGAAGTACCTGAGATGAGGGTTAGGATGCACACTGTGGAACAAATGAAGAAATTATGACACCAGAGTAGAAGCCAAACTAGCTCAATATGCAGAGAAGTACAAAAACAACAGATTATGGTAGTTTGGGCACATGGGCAATAACGCAGAATATGATTTGGTGAAGATTTGGGAGGGATAGAAAGCAGGCAAGAGGAAATGAGGATTTCCATCAAAGAGATGGATGGATTGAGTGAGAAAAGTCAAGCATGACTGTTGAAGAAGTTAGGAGAATTGGACTGAATCCAGAGAGGTGGCAACAATTGATACAACACCTCAACCCCATGTAGAAAATGGTAAAATGGAGGGTTGATGATGATGATCATCATCATTGCAAGTAAAAAGAACACAAATAATGAGAGTGTTTCTTGGTAATAGTGGACTTCCAGGAGTAATATTGATCATAGATGATACATACTGTCATTCATTAATCAAACACAAAGAACACACACACACAAAAACACACAAGCACGTTTCCATCTGGATGTACGTATAAGTGGTGTATGACCAGACTGGGCATATATAAGGTGGGTGTGTGTCTGTGTGTGTGTGTGTGTGTGTGTGTGTGTGTGTGTGTGTGTGTAAAACATCCTGGTGCAGCCATGACTCGTTCATTTGACCTGCATCCACCATGTACTATGTGAATGAAATTGGTTGGATGACCCAGAGACACTTCATGGCACTGATGAGTACTTCCAAAACCATGCCTATTGATGCCTGTGATGATGTAAGGTAGTGTCAACTGTGCCAGGCAGAGTAGGGCAGTGCATGTGTAACAAATGCCAGCATAGCTAACTGGAGTTTTGAAAATAATTATATGTCATTGGAATTTCAAACTGATTTGTAAAGATGCTTGTGAAAAAAATGTATTTGTAACACTGTTGGTGTTAAAAATGTATCAACAGTGGGTCCTGCTGGACAGAAGAAAAATATACATATATGCCTGACTGTATTGTTGTAACTGATTAAATGTATATATTTTAACAGAGGATACTGGAAATGAAGGGGTTAAGCTCAGCACAGCTAACCTTAAGGAAAATAGCCTGAAATTAACTGACTTGGTTTTGGCAATAAAGATTTTATCTCACAGGTCTGAATGCAGCCAGAGACATAATGTCTGTGCTATCCTAGAGTGCCAGAGAATAGCTTGTTAGTTTCTGCAGGAAGGGTGCAAGCGTTGGAATTGTTTTACAATTTCCAGATGCTGTAATAAACCCTAGCTAAAGTTCTATGTGTGTATTGTGACACATCAGTGCCAGATCCTGGCTCAATTCCTAGTGAGGAGGTAGTGTGGGGACCACAGAGTCAGGTGACTAGATGTGATGTCATTCTGTAGCCATCACTAAAATTGTATTTGAATACTAGTGAGAGATGTGATAAGTGCACTCTTTTTGTGACAAAGACAGTCTCCACCTTCATCTTGCCTTGCTTTAGTAAGTAATTCCAGTCAGTTAGAAAAATATAGTGAGATTAGCTATAATATGGTGAGATTAGCTACATTAGCTACATGTATTTTTTCTGTATGTCTGACTCTTTCCATCTGTGTTATTTTTTATGTTTCCTGTGGCTGAAACTGTTGTGATTATTGTAATTATTGATTATTGTTTTCTTTTCATTATTTATTATTAAATATATCTAAACCTTTCATTGTGACTGATCTTTTAGAAAATATTTAACCTTTGAGAGTACTTGCATTCATTTAGTGGCATTGTGGCTCCATGTTCCTGAAATTCTTGCTGCTTGTTTAACACTACCATTTGTATAAATATTAATTTTAATAAGTGTAATTTGGGTACTCTTGTAACAGCCTTAAATAGCTGGCTTTGGGTGTTCTGGTGGTAGTGCATCTATCTTATAGCCTGGGTGGAGGTGCCAGAAAGTGCAAGCTGTGCCAGCCTTTCCCAGGTCTGTGTGTGAAAATCCAAATCTCAAAAGAGATTTTGCGTGACAGCTATTTTGAACAGGGGCACTGAGAGCACTGATTTCACAGAGAGGATAGTGGAGGAATTGGCTTGGAACACTTGGCTAAGGACTTAGCTCTGTAGTAGTTAATACGTAGTCTTATTTGGTGCCTGGAGGGAAAGTCCAGTCTTAGGGCTGGATTCACGAAAGCTTGCACGGAGTCTAAGAGTAGAGTAAGACTCCATGCAGCCAACATGTCCGCCGAGCGATCCAGGAACAGCCAGTAGGGGCATGCAACAGAGCTCTCAAAACTAGTCCTACACGGACAGGGCTTGGATATGCAAATTACCCGAATTGTAGGTGAAAGCTATGCAAATGAGGTAAATTTGTGATCTAGGAAACCTGAACCTGTTCGAGTAGGAGTAGTGTTATTTGCAGAAATGTACTCAGTTGACAACTGAGTACGGTTCTGCAAATAGCAAAATGGAGCCGTGACAGCTCCAAAAAAAGGATGCATTTACAGGAGGAAGCATGCCAATGGCCAAAAACACAGCCATTGCCAATGTGAAGTGATGCAAAATAAAAATAAAATAACTTTTTTTTTCATCCCGATCTCCAGGGTTTAAGCGTGGCAGCGCTGCATAAATGCTGCACCCTAAAAACCAGAAAATCAATAATTAAGATCCACAAATGTGGATTTTATTGCTGATATGAATTTACAATGCAAGTGAATGGCAGGCTGAAGACAACATGGCCACCGAGTAGAGGTTGCTAAGGGGGGAAGCTCAGTCTAAGAGATGTAACCAAGCATTAGTAGGCAATCCTATGCAAATGAGGGTTAGGATAGTGAATCGCAAGTTTACATAGCAAATGAGCACAGTCAGTGGAGTGTAGGAGTAGGATAAGGGGAGTAACAGAGTAGAAGAGAGGTGACATCACGGGGGGGGGCATGTATGAAAGAAGTGAAGCTCACTGAAGCAGAGTGGCATGCGTCAGGTGACATTTACATATCATTGAAAGAGGTGTGTCAACAGGTAGACTAGGTAAAGTAAAGAAA
Organism: Protopterus annectens; assembly: GCF_019279795.1. Taxonomy (NCBI): domain Eukaryota; kingdom Metazoa; phylum Chordata; order Ceratodontiformes; family Protopteridae; genus Protopterus; species Protopterus annectens. The sequence continues at coordinate 445,794,857 of NC_056746.1, read as the reverse complement.
TTGAAGGTGTATGCCGTGGATAACACCAAAGTTTCTTGCTGAGCGTGCATGCGCGTGTGTGCATGCCAGTAAGCCCAAGTAAAACAGTGTGTGTGTGTGTTAGCGTGTGTGTGCGCATGTAAGCCGGAGTAAGCATATGTAAACAGTTGTAAGCGTGTTTGTGCTGGTGTGCGTGTGTTTTAACAAGAATAACAAGTTTTAGTCTGTGTAAGCATGTGTGCGCGTGTGCTAGCTGCTGTGCGTGTGTTTGTGCTTGGTGCGCGGTACTGCCCCCTGAGGAAACAGAAAGGGAAAAGGAAGCACACCAAATAGTAGGAAGTTACCAGGGAGTACTAGCAGAGCTAGCAGGTGAAAACAATCAGAATCAGGCAATTACACAGGCAGTACACTAGCCTAGCCCAGCCCAGCACTTAAAACTCTGCAAACAGTCCATTATGTTTCTCTCAAGAGACACTGCAACACTGCAGTAAGCTAATAGAAGTGAAAACTGAAAAAGCTGTACTGAGACAAAAAATGTTAGGGGCTGCCATTGCTGTTATAAGGTGACATATGCAACATGCTGAGGGTGATGATAATGCAAATGCTGCTGGACAACCCACAGTGAGGAGACAGAGAAGAGTGTACAGGCCCAGGGTAACCTACCAGGGGCCACATGAGCTGGAGATAGTGGAGTGCTATAGAGTGGACAGAGACCTCTTGCAACAAATTGTTGAGCTGTGCAGGCCACGCCTCACACACAGAACCAACAGAGGGGAACCCATTCCAGTGGAAACCAAGGTATGTGCGGGCCTAAGAATATTAGCAACAGGTACCTTCCAGAGACCAACTGGTGATATGATGGGGAAAACACAGGCTTCAGCATCCAGGGTACTGCACCAGTTCCTGGATGCCATGTCAGCACATGTCAGTGATCATGTATATTTCCCCAATTCCCGTGAGGAATTGGCCAGCAATATGCGTCTCTTCCAGCAAATAGCGGAATACCTGAGGTAGTGGGTGCAATAGACTGCACGCACATATGCATCAAAGCACCAGCCAGTGAGCGGGGTAGGGTCTACTTCAACCGCAAGGGCTTCCCCTCCATCAACTGCCAGGTTGTGTGTGATGCCCAGGGCATAATACTAAATGTGTGTGCTGGCTGCCCTGGAAGCTACCATGATTTCCATATCTGGCATCTGACGTAGCTGTACCAGACATTTGCCAACGGGGACATCCCACATGGTCACCTAGTGGGGGATGCTGGCTATGCACTGGAGCCGTGGCTGATGACACTCATTAGAAATGCACACACACCTGAACAGGAACGCCATAATAAGGCACACGCACAAACATGAAATGTAATCGAGCATGTGTTTGGGCTGCTCAAGTCATGGTTCCGGTGCCTGGACACATCTGGTGGAGCCTTGCAGTACTCACCAACTACATGTACCCAAATTGTCATGTTATGTGCTATGCTACATAACATGATCCTGCGAAAACAGCTGCAGCAGGACCAGCATGGGCCTGGGCCAAACAGCCCCCCACCATTGCCAAGGCCATCACAGACAGAGCGTGACTCAGAGGAGGAACAACCTGAGCCTGCCCCAGTAGGCAGAAGGAGGCATGCCCAGTATGCTTTGGCCTTGGCAAAGAGGCAACGCATAGCACATACACTGGCTCAATAGGAACTCTGGAAATGATACCTCTCTCTGACTTGCACATATAGTAAAATGGATGCCTAAGTTGACACTACCTGCTTCCAAACATGTATAGGGAGTGTAGTACGTGCATCCGATATAGCCATCCCTGCAGCACCACCTGAGGCATGACTGCCATGTGTTAAGCAATATAAAGCAGTGCTAAACAGCATTTACCACCATGTAGTATATGTAAAGAAAATCGCACACACCAACTAGCACAATTGCAGCACCACCTAAGGCATGATTGCCATGTGTTAAGCAATATAAAGCAGTGCTAAAAAGCATTTACCACCATGTAGTATATGTAAAGAAAATCACACACACCAACTAGCACAACTGTGGTCAATGTTGAGTAATATTGGCCAACGTCCAGCAATGTTGGTTAATACTGAGCAATGTTGGACAAGCTGGGTCTAAGTATATGAAGGTCTCTCCAAACACCATTATATTGGGTGACTTCAACTACCCAAACGTTGACTGGGAGCATTACTCAAGACACAACACCCTAGCCCAAAGGTTCCTAGAATTTACATAGTCAAATGCTATGGAACAACTAGCCACCACCCCCACAAGAGGGGATAACATACTGGACCTGGTCATCAACAACATGGGGACTCTATGCTCCATATCAGTGGTATTCCCCTCATTGGTAAGATCGGACCATAAATCAATCTCACTGGATATCCACATCCCGATCCCACCCACAGCCCAGAAAACCACAGTGAAAAACTTCTCAAAAGCTAACGTCACACTTCTCAAAACTGAGGTGGAATCCTTCAAGGCCCCCGGGCCAGTGGAAACTATGGCTCAAACTGCAGAATCTTTTATAAATGCATTCTATGGACACCTTCAGGAATGCATGGATCATGTTATCCCAAACAAAACCAAGACCCAATCATCCAAAGGCAGGTGTCCTACCTGGTGGACCCCAGCCATAAATAAGCTGTACAACAGAAGGAAGATGCTACTACATGATAGAGCAAAATCCCTAAAAGGGAACGCATCTCTGATCAGTACTAGCTAAAAACTATGATCCCTCATAAAATCATCCAAGGCCAGCTTTGAGAGAAAAATTGCACAGGATACTAAAGATAATCACAAGGCCTTCTTTAGTTATGTTAGAAACCTGGGTGGCAACTCCCAGATATGCTCAGAGTTGGTCCAAAATGACAAAAAATACACTGAACCCCCAGACATTGCCAACATCCTGGCAGACAGGTTCAGTGCAAACTTCTTCACCCCTTCCCCCCCTAAAGAGCAAATATCTATCCCAGTAGAGTGCTGCCTCCCTGACATCTCAGATGCTCAGGTGAGAGCCGCCCTCTCCAAAGCAAAAAACACAGCATCAATGGGACCAGATGGTGTCCCGGGCTACATCCTACATGAACTCCAAGAAGAGCTAAACCCCCACATAAAGCTGCTGTTCAATCTCAGCCTTACTACAGGATATGTACCCAAAGAATGGCGTGCAGCAACAGTGGTCCCACTCCACAAATGTCATGCCTCTACGGACCCTGGAAACTATTGCCCCATAAGCCTGACTAGCCTGGTCTGCAAAGCTATGGAGAGGATCATCATGGAACTCATGAATAAAGACATTGGGGACCTACAGACATTGGATCCTACCCAATTCAGCTTTGTTAAGGGCAGATCCTGCCTCTTAAACCTGGTCGATTTATTTGAAACAGTCACCAAGGCCATTGATGAAGGGAAGGTAGTCCACACAGCCTACCTGGACCTCGCAAAAGCCTTCGACACAATACCCCAGTTGAGCATCATAGATAAGCTCTCCAGCTTAAATATAAACCCCTATGTCATAAGATGGGTTGCAAACTGGCTCAAGGACAGAACCTGCATAGTCAGAATTTCTGGAGCCATGTCAGACTCTAAATCAGTTACAAGTGGCATCCCACAAGGCTCAGTCCTGGGACCTCTCGTGTTCGCCATATATGTTTCGGAGGTTCAGGCTAACACGGGAGGACTGTGGCTGACCAGGTTTGCAGATGACTGCAAACTGGGTGCCATAATTAACTCTCCAGCTGACACAAGCATCCTCCAAAAGGGTCTCATAGAGACGGATAACTGGTGCCAGAGCCATGGCCTAAAGCTAAATGCTAAAAAGTGTATAGTCATACCCTTTGGCAAAAACAAAGTGCCCACAAATTACCACATACGCGGGAATTCATTAAGTACGGAAGAAGTAATTAGGGACCTGGGGACCCAAGTTGACAGGAATTTCCCCTTTGACAACCACATTGCCAAAGTGGTTAGAAAGACCTTCTATATAGCCCACCTTATCATGAAAGGATTCACATCTACATCGAGGGAGGTCATTGTGCCCCTTTATTCATCCCTCATCAGGCCCATAATTGAATACAATGCCCCATTTGGGATGTACCTTACCCGACACCTGCAGCAACTAGAAAGACTCCAAAAGTCTGAGCACAGAAAGGTTCCTAGAATTTATAAACTCAAATGCTATGGAACAACTTGTTACCACTCCCACAAGAGGGGAAAACATACTGGACCTGATCATCACCAACATGGGGGCTCTATGCTCCAGACCAGAAGTGTATCCCTCACTGGTAAGATCAGACCATAAACTAATCTCAATGGATATTCACATCCTGACCCCACCCCTTGCCCAGAAAACCACAGTGAAAAATTTCTCTAAAGCAAATTTCACACTCCTCAAAACCGAGGTGGAATCCTTCAAAGCCCCGGCCTGTGGAAAATCGTCCCAGACCAGAATCCTTTATAAGCATGCTATGAACACCTTCAGGAATGCATGGATCATGCAATCCCAAATAAAACCAAGACCCAATCCTCCAAAGGCAGGTGTCCTGTCTGGTGGACCCCAGCCATAAACAAACTATACAATAGAAGGAGGAAACTACTACATGATAGAGCAAAATCCCAAAAAGGGAAGGCATCTCTGATCAGTATTAGCAAAAAACTACGGGCACTCATAAAATCGTCTAAGGCCAGCTTTGAGAGAAAAATTGCACAGGCCACTAAGGATAATCACAAGGCTTTCTTTAGTTATGTTAGGAACCTGGGTGGGAATTCCCAGATATGCTCAGAATTAGTCCAAAATGACAAAAAATATACCGAACCCACAGACATTGCCAACATCCTAGCTGACAGGTTCAGTGCAAACTTGTCCCCCCCCCCCCCAAAGGGCAAATATCTATCCCAGCAGAGTGCTGCCCCCCTGGCATCTCAGATGCTCAGATAAACAGCCCTATCCAAAGCCAAAAACACAGCATCAATGGGACCAGACGGTGTCCCAGGCTGCATCCTACATGAACTCCAAGAAGAGCTAAACCCAAACATAAAACTACTGTTCAATCTCAGCCTTACTACAGGATATGTACCCAAAGAGTGGCATACAGCAACAGTGGTCCCTCTCCACAAAGGTGGTGCCACAACGGATCCTGGAAACTATTGCCCCATAGGCCTGACTAGCTTGGTCTGCAAAGCTATGGAAAGGATCATCATGGACCTCATAAATAAAGATATTGGGGATCTACAGACACTGGATCCTACCAAGTTTGGCTTTGTTAAGGGCAGATCCTGCCTCTTAAACCTGGTTGATTTCTTTGAAACAGTCACCAAGGGTCCACACAGCCTACCTGGACCTCGCAAAAGCCTTCGATACAATACCCCACTCGGGCATTATAGATAAGCTCACCAGCTTAAATATAAACCCCTATGTCACTAGATGGGTTGCAAAATGGCTCAAGGACAGAACCCACATGGTTAGAATTGCTGGAGCCATGTCAGACTCCAAACCAGTTACAAGTGGCATCCCACAGGGCTCAGTCCTGGGACCTCTCTTGTTTGGTATATATTTCTCGGAGGTACAGACCAACACAGAAGGACTGTGGCTGACCAAGTTCGCAGATGACTGCAAACTAGGCGATATAATCGACTCTCCAGCCAACAGAAGCATCCTACAAAAGGGCCTCATAGAAACAGACAACTGGTGCCAGAGCCATGGCCTCAAGATAAACGCCAAAAAGTGTATAGTCATCCCCTTTGGCAAAAACAAAGTGCCCACAAATTACCACATAGGTGGTAATCCATTAAGTACGGAAGAAGTAATTAGGGACCTGGGGACCCAAGTTGATAGCAATCTCTCATTTGAAAACCACGTGGCCAAAGTGGTTAGAAAAACATTTTATATAGCCCACCTAATCATGAAGGGATTCACATCTAGATCAGGGGAGGTCATTGTGCCTCTTTACTCATCCCTCATCAGACCCATAATTGAGTACAATGCCCTTTTGGGATGTACCTTACCAGACACCTGCAGCAACTGGAAAGACCCCAAAAGTACCTCACCAAGAGGATCAAAGGGCTCAAACAGATGCCATATGCTGCCCGGTTAAAGAAACTCCAGCTCTACTCAGTGGCATACCGCCTGCTCAGAGGCGGTCTGTGCCTGATGTATAAAGCCATGTCCAACCCGGAATTAATGGACATGCTGCACCTCAGAAAATCCAAATCCCAACGAGCTACACGTTTGAAAGACTTGAACCTCAGCACTGAAATAAATAGGACATGCTGGAGGGACAGATTCATAACCCAGAGGCTCCCTTCACTCTGGAATAAAATCCCAGTCCAGGTTAGGCAGAGTCCCTTATTGACTCTCTTCAAGAGGAATCTTGATGAGTGGATTGGAGATCATAGGTTTACCCCGGGCATCACTTCTGTGTCACTGTTAGACAGAGGCACAGTATACTAACCTCGAAAAAGGGCATAGCAAAATTCATTTAAAATGGGTGGCGAAAGCCAAACACACTCTGGCTAGGCTTATAAATGCCCTAGGGCAGATAGCCTAGTATGAACCTATGAACCTATGAAAAGTACCTCACAAAGAGGATCATGGGACTCAAAAAGATGCCATATGCTGCTCGGTTAAAGAAACTCTAGCTCAACTCAGTTGCATACCGCATACTTAGAGGCGATCTATGCCTGACGTATAAAGCCATGTCCAACCCGGAATTAATGAGCATGCTCCACCTCAGAAAATCCAAATCCCTTAGAGCTACGTGCTCGAGGGACTTGAACCTGAGCACAGAAATAAATTGGACATGCTGGAGGGACAGATTCATAACCCAGAGGCTCCCTTCGCTCTGGAATAGAATCCCAGTCCATGTTAGGCAGAGCCCCTCACTCTCTTCAAGAGGAATCTTGATGAGTGGATGGGAGATCATAGGTTTACCACGGGGATTACTTCGGTGTCATTACTAGACAGAGGCACAGTAAACTAACCTTAGAAAAGGGCACAGTAAAATCAGTTCAGAGGGTGGCGAAAGCCAAACACACTCTGGGTAGGCTTGTAAATGCCTTAGGGCAGATAGCCTAGTATGAACCTATGAACCTAAGTAGGGTATAGCTGAACAAAAGCCAACATGCTTATATTTGCTCTACTGGCCCTTAAACAGTCTGGTCTGCTCAGTATGAAAATATAAAGCAGTGATGGGCCTCAAACCCAGGATACTGTGCACTATAGTCATAGTACTGAACCACTAAACCATGACAGTATTGCAATGGTCAGCCTTTATGAAGAAATGTTGATAAGTCCATGCAAAGTATTCCATGGAAACCCTGCAGGCACAGCATAATCCATGTTGAGTTATGACACAAAGGTGAGTCCCGCAGTAAGAATAGAACCTGACTTTCAACACACACAGTAGAAACGTTAATATTGGACATGTACACATACATCAACAAATGTAGTGGACCTCAGACAGCAACATACTGAAAGGTCACACTGGGCATGCTCACACACGAATAAATGAGACAAATGTCAGGCAAAAAAACACTGACAGTCTGAACTGGGCATGCTCACACACTTAGGCCATGTCGGAGTACAGCAGTGGGCCACACATATCAGGCAGTTGCATGTGTTAACCCAGGAACCTCTCACTATCCAACAATCTGCCCTGTGCACACAGGTATATGACAACAGACACATATATAATATAGTGGAACCCTGTCATAATCAAATATGTTCTGCAGATACCGAAGTTGTTCATAGAAAGTGGGAAAGCAAAGACGATAAAACCTGCAAACAGTATCAGCAATAAACATTGTGTATCCTGAACATTAGCATAGGTTCAGAGGTTGATACTAGCTATCCGCCCTAGGGCATGTACAAGCCTAGCCAGAGTGTGTTTGGCTTTCGCATCCCTGTCAAAGTAGAACACTGTGCCTGTGAATTGTAGGTCACACAAGATAGCCCATTTATGTTTAGTGTATTGTGCCTCTGTCTAGCAGGGACCCAGAATATATCCCATGGGTAAACATACGATCACCATCCACTTGTCAAGATGTCTGCTGTAGGTGGTCAGTGGGTGGCTCTGCCCATGCAAAACTGGGATTACAATCCAGAGTGAGTGGAGCCTCTGGGATAAGAATCTGTCCCTCCAGCATGTCCTATTAACATCTGTGCTGTGGTATATGTCCCTGGAGTGTGTAACTCCAGGGCAGTCGGATATCCTGAGGTGGAGCATGTCCATTAAATCTGGGTCGGATATTTCCTTAAACTACAGGCACACAACACATCCGAGTAGGTGGTAAGCGACTGAGTAGAGCTGGAGTTACTGTATCTGAACTGTGCAGGGCATCCATGTGAGTCCCTACATCTGCTTGTTGAGGAACATTTGTAGCCATTACAGTTGCTGCAGGTGTCGGGTAAGGTACATCCCAAATGTGGCATTGTAACCAAGCATGGTCGTGATAAGTATAGGGGCACAATGACCTCACTTGATCAACATGTGAAACCATATGGGATAAGGTGGGCTATATAGAAGTTCTGTCTTACCACTTTGGCAACGTGATTGTCAAAGGTGAGAGTACAAACAAGTCATGTCCCCAAACCCCTAACAGCTACTACCGTATGTAATGGATTACTACCTATGTGGTAATGTGTGGGCATGTTGTTATTCCCAAAGGGGATGACTATGCAACTAATGGCATTTAGCTGTAGGCCATGGCTCAGGCACCAGTCATCCTATCTCTGTGAAACCCCGTTTGAGTATGCATGTGGCAGCTGGAGAGTTGATTATGGCACCCAGTTTGCAGTCATCTGAGAACATGGTCAGCCATATTCCTCCTGTGTTAGCCTGCACGTCATACAAATATATACTGAACAAGAGAGGTCCCAGGACTGAGCCTTCTGTGATGCCATGTGTAACTGGTGTATAGTCAGACATGGCACCTGCAATACTGAGCATGTGGGTGCTACCCCTGATCCAGGTAGCAATCCATCGTGTGAGATATGTGTCGATATCGACGCCGGTGAGCCTATGCATAATGGACGAGTGGGGTATTGTGTTGAAGGGTTGTGCAAGGTCCAGGCAGGCTGTGTGGACAACTGTCCCTACACCGATGGACCTGGTAACTGTTTAAAGAATACGAACAGGTCCAAGAGGCAAGATCTGCCCACAACAACGCTGAAATGTGTAGGACCCAGTGTCTGTAGGTTCCCAATGTCTATGTGCATGAGTCCCATTACAATACGCTCCATAGTTTTGCAGAACAGGCTAGTTCGCCTTATAGGCCAATATTGTCTGTGGTCCATTGTGGCAGCAACTCTGTGGAGCGGGACCACTATCGCTGTACGCCATTCCGTGGGTACATATCCTGCAGTAACTGATATTGAACAGTGACGTAATGCGAGGGTTATGTCTGTCATGAAGCCTGTGTAAGACGCAGGCCAGGTCACCGTCTGGTCCCATTGATGCTGTGTTGTCTGCTGTGGGGAGGGCAGGACTCACCTGTTTATTTGTGATGTCAGGGAGGTTAAACTCTGTTGGGATGGACAGTAGCTCCTTAGGGGGGATGGGGGGGAGACATCTGCACTGAACCTGTTTGCCAGGATGTTGGCAAAGTCTGTAGGTTCAGGGTATGTTTAGTCAGTATGCAGTAACTCACAGCATATCAGTGAGTGTCCACCCAGGTACCTGAATTAACTGAAGAAGGCCTTGTGAGTGTCCTATGTGTCTGGTGCAATTGTCCGTTAGAAGCAGGCCTGACATAAATAAATGAGTGATTGTAGCTGTCTGCTAGCACAGATCACAGATGCCTTCCCTGTCTGGGATTGTGCTCTATCATGTAGTAGCATCCTCCTTTCGTTGTATAGCTTATTAATGGCCGGAGTCTACCAGACAGGTCCCCTGCCATTGGAGGAGTGATTCCAGTTGTTATTTGGCATAGCACAATCCATGCAGTCCACTAGGTGTCCATAGAATGTGTATGTAAAGGATTCAGCAGTCTGAGCCATACTTACCACTGTCCCAGGGTCTCTGAAGGATATCACCTTGGTTTGGAGAAGTGTGACGTTTGCTTTTGAGAAGTTCACCAAGATTACCCAGGATGGGTGTGGAGACAGGATATGGATGTCCAGTGAGATAAATGTATGTTCTGACCTTAACAATGAGGGGTATATCTCAGGTGTGGAACATAGAGTCCCCATGTTGGTGATGTTCATGTCCAATGTTGTCCCCTCTTGTGGGTGTGGTGACCGGTTGTGCCATAGCATATGAGTTTACAAATAGTAGCAACTGTTGGGCGAGAGCGTTGGGGCCTGAGTACTATCCCCAGTCAATGTGTGGGTATTTGAAGTCACCCAATATAATGGTGTTTGGGGAGACCTTCATATTGCCCAGTGTTCCCAGGAAAGCTGAGTGTGGTTCCTGAGTTTGGGAGGGTGGTCTGTAGCAGGCAAAAAACCAAAAGGCAGATTTGCACAATGTTAGGTGCATATGTATGGTCTGTGATGCTTTGTGCAGTGCTACCAACCCGGAGGTATGTGTATCTGTGATGTATATGGATACTCCCCCTATTTGTGCTGGCCATTCCAAGTTTTGTGGTCAGAAAGCATGGTATGAAATATAACCTGGTAGTGCTGGTGTGCATTTGGGAGCCTGAACCAGGTGTCTGCTAGTGCACAGATATCACTGTTGTCCATACTGAGGAGATTCCTGAGTGGTCGCAATTTGAGGGTAACACATCTGGTTTTGAGCAGCATTACCCTCAGTGTCATGTACGCTGTAATGTCTATGGAGGTGGGTTTGTCTTTTGAGCCCCACTTAAAAAAGGCAGTATGGTGGTAGCAAGTGCCTTAGCCAGTATTCGAAAGTCCAAGGGTGACAGGTGCAAGCTGTCCATAGGGAAGCTACGTGGCATGTCGAGCATGTCACCCCAGGCTGACAGACACTGTATCCCCTGTGAATGACACCAATATGTTAGCCAATTGTTAAACGTGATCAGTTTGTTGGTATACTGTGACATCATACTTGGTGAGTGTAAGATGCTAGACAAGGGCAGGGTCATACTGGCCTGGGCTACATGATCAGAGAGTTCCTCTATGTATCATGTCATGTGGTCCAGGTAGGAACATCTGAGGGTGTACGCACAAGCATGGACAATGATGGAGCCAGTCCTGTACTTGCTTTGGAGTGACCTGAGTGCATGTGTGATGTTGTGGATCCTGGCACCCGAGAGACAGCTCAAAGTGACTATTCCCTTGTTTGGCCTGGTGAGTGGGATGTCAGTGTGTCTGACAATAAGTGTCGCCTATTACAAGTGTATTAGGTGTGTAGTTTAGCCCAAAGGGCAGTGACTGCGTGGCACACTGACATTGTGAACTATGTGATATGTGAGTATTGTAGTGGGGTAGCAGTTGTTTGTCTGTCTGCTTTGGAGGTCTCTGCTGCTTAGGCAGAGTTTATGCAGAGCCTCCGAGTATGTTTATGTGTGATAATGTGGTTTGACTGCTGTCACTATAGGTTTATGTGAGACTGATATGTGGTGTGTGTGGTTACCTTTACCACCTGATAGACTATGCCAGTCATGGGTCGAGAGAGCTCAGCCTCCTGTATGTCAATATTGTTGCATCTCTCACATATATCTGAGTTTGTTGAGAGGAGGAGAGGGTTGTCTGTGTACATGAGGCAGATGTGACATTGTGTCAAAACCACAATATTCACTAGCTGGACTGGAGAGTACACATGAAACCGACCCCTGGACATGCCAGGATATTATGATGACATACTCCGTAGCCTGATCACAAAGGATCAGTAGGGTGTTAAGTGTGTAAAAGAGTATAACAGGGATTAGTGCTCAGGTTCGTTGGTGTTTTGTAAAGAGTAGCTGAGAAGGATTCCAGACTGAATCATGACACCTCCTTCAGCTATGTCATAAATAGCAATGTACACTCATATATGTCCTGAGTCAGGGCCAACTGTACCTGACTGACAATGCCGACATCTTGTCAGACAGGCCCATATAGACATACCCACCTCCCACTGACGATAGTCCCAGTCATCATACCAGGAGATATCACATGTAGAATGGCTGAACAGCTCCCCCCCAAAGCCAAAAGAATGGCAGCAATTGGATTACATTGTTTCCCAATATTTGTCATGCATGAACTACAGAACAAACAGACCCTGCACCTGAACAGTCTGTTGAGCCTCACCCTCTCCACAGGATCTGGAACCGTTGAATGTGTTACAGCAACATATGGCACTCCTCACAAGTGTTGGTGCACAACACACCATGGGATGTATAGTCGAGTAAGCCTATGAAGTCTGATCTGCAAGGCCACGGAGTCCATCATGGTTGAAGTCATAAACATAGCTATTGTAAGCTGACAAACACACAACCCTACCAACTGTGGTATGTTCATGTGCAGATCATGGTTCCCAAACATGCTAGACTGTTTGCAAGGCAGACACCCAGGACATACATCACTGAACAGAGCTACACATGTCCCACATAGACTTTGAATAGTCCTTTATCAACATCCCTGACACATGTCGTATCCACAAAACCAACAATCTGTGCATAAATATGTGTTGATATATGAAGGAATGTCAATGTGTCCACAGATAGATCACACAAGGTAAAAATTATGGGGTCCTGTTCAAGCTGTTGACACCTGCCGACCAACATGGCTCATTCCTGGGACTGCATGAAACAAAGGATACACACATTACCATGTCCAGTCTGATGATGTCAGCATTCTACAAATATAGCAAGAGAAGAGAAGCCACCCAGCAAAGCATATAGCACGCCGTGTTAATGTGTATCTCTCTAGTATCATAACATAGTTAGGTAGGGGTTTGAATCCTGCAAGCGCTGATAATGTGGGTGGGTGTGTGTGTGTGGTTTCCTTTGAGAGGAGTGCTCTTTTTAGAGACTGGGAAGACACATTAAGAGAGGTACATTCCTCTTTGGAAAGCCTGATAATGTCAGCATCCTACAAATATAGCAGGAGAAGAGAAACCACCCAGCAAAGCATATAGCGCTGCATGCTATTGTGTATTTCTCTAGTATCATAACATAGTTAGGTAGGGATTTGAATCCTGTAATTGCTGAGTGTGTGTGTAACATAGTTCGTCAATGCAGTGTGGATTTTGCTTTTACTATGGTATGACATATCATGATTAAAACAGTATGTGCATTGCATACATTAGGTATCTGCATGGCAAATAAATATGTGTACATGTGACCTCAATCAGTACATAGGTGTGAAGCCTGCATACTACATGAATACATTTGTTTCCTTTGACAGATTGTGCCGCTGCTTCTCAGATCGTAGGTCACATATGCATGTATGTGACAAGCCCAGCCACTGTAGTGATCTGTGTCCAAGGTCATCTGTGCCACACACACCCATGACAGTTACTATAGAGTACTGTGAGTGAGGGTACATGCCTGGGGTATATGTCAGACATGTTCATACACAACGACCGGCAATAATGGACAGTCATTATATGTGTACAACAGCCCCGTGGATATGCATTCAGGTCCCTAATGTCTTATGTGACACACCAAGGGACTGCACAATACCTATGGATATGTGAATACCAAGGGACAGATGACATAACACGTGGCTGTATGTACACATTGGTACCCAACATACATTTTGAGGGCTACCACCTATGTGGTACTGTCGGGATAGTATGTATAGTAAATGTGGATGACTATGCCATAGTCGGCTTACTGCTATACAGCATGTATTGGACAACAGGTATCTGTCTGTATGATACCCTTGTGTAGGATATGCGACCCATCCAGGGAATGCATTGTAGGCCAATGCATGCATTTCCAGATGTGAATGGACATATCCCTAGTGTGTTTGCATGTACCTAAGAGGGCTATATGCCAAACAGGTGTGGTCCCAGGAACTGGTGGCTGTCAATACCACTGGTTACTGTTATAGTATAGTATAGTACCGGAAGGATCCAACTGTTACTGAGTTCCCTACAACTGTGTGTCATTTGTCAGGACATCATCTAATGATCAGTTATAGTCATGCTGTTGAGGTTGTGTATACTATCAGACTGCAAATCACTGACAGGTATTAACAGTATCACCCACAGCATAGTGTCAACCCATGTCATCATACACACATGTGTACCCATGTTAGTACATATCTGTAGTAGAATGCATACTGACCATTGAAAGATACTATGAGATGTTAACAATGTGTACAACAGGGTATGTCACACATCCCATGTGTCCACTATGCACGTACATGCAGACAGTGTGCATCCACCATGTTCGCAGATGTACACCTGCTAATCTGTAATGCACACACCACACACGTACTATTCACTCACTAACACATGCTGGCAACACTGTACACTTCAGCCAAGTGGCACATGGGTGGACAATACATACTCAGACCTAACACTAATGTAAACAATGCTACATTGACAATCAGAGCTGTGATGCATAATGCCTGCTAAGATATACCTACAAGGATATCATTACACTTTCCTGTTGACAACTTGCTAATATTGCTACACTGCTATAATGTCACCCTGTGGATTAGAACCATGTTAGCCTGTTTCTCCATTAATGTTACAGATGACAGGAGGTGGCAAAGGTGTCATTATATGCACAGGGTGTGTTGTTGGTTTGCCAGAGCCCGACATTGACCCATCCAATCGACATGTCTGTGTGTGTGTGTGTGTGTGTGTGTGTGTGTGTGTGTGTGTGTGTGTGTGTGTGTGTGTGTGAGGGACAACAGTACAGCATGGGCCAATGTTGATGTAATGTGTGTGTGTATGTGTGAGCCCTAGTTTGGTTAATGTGTGTGTGTGTGTCTGCATGCACACAGCTCCACCATGTGGCTGCCATATACGGGAGGTTGTGGGACAGCCACAGACTGTACCTGCTAGGCTGTACAGATCACTGTCTCTGGCCATGGACACGGTATCTGTGCCTGGCAGGGGTGCTATGGGCAGTATCGGGTACCAACCCTGACTGGGTACTATCATCAGAGGCAGAGGTATGATGACTGGACCCATGTCCCTGCTGGGACTGGCCAGAGCCAAGTGCATGTGGTCTACAAGGACGGTCAATAGACAGGCCAGCCTCAGCATTGCTGGGGCTGGTACTGCCACTACGGGAGTGGCTGTGATCTGTGTGCCATCCGTGACGACTGCCAGCTGTTGCTGCTGCTGGCATGCGTCTGCATCAACGTCTCACCCATCCCACATGGTCCTGGCTCATGGAAGACACATTGTGGAGGGCATCTATTGTCTCGCCCCAATGTCTATCAATGACCTCGGTGTAATTCTGGTTGGCACCGGCAAGGTCACGGATGCTGTCATTGATAGCTGTGTAATGGGCCCTCTGCGCCATTAGTCCCTGTCTAGTGTACCGTTCCATACATGCCTGTGCCTGCATTACAGCCTGGAACATACTGGAGGTTGTAATACCTCTGGGGGCACATCTGCCAGGGGCAATATGACCAGTGGTGCTCCCCTGAGAACCCCTGGACATCCACCTATGTGGTACTGTTCCAGGAATCTAGCTATGGCTGCTGTGAGGGGATGCAAGTGCCATGGGTACCACACTCTCCTGGTCAATGCCAACTGTATGCTGTCCCTCGGCTAAGGCCATTGGTGATGAGGGATGTATCGGCAGTATGAGTGTGCGCATAGATGGGGTTGAATGCTGTGTACTGTCGATTGGTGGACCAACAACAGACCCTGTCAAACCTTCCTGTGCCAGAATACATGTCTCATTATCTCCACTATTAGTGGCAGTGACTTCAGGTTCCCTGCCACCCCAAACTCAGCACCTGTGAGAGGAAGACAGGAAACACACTTTACAATCTGTACATGATGTTAGCACACATGCACACATGCACATATGAACACATGAACACATGCACACATTCACACATGCACACATGAACACAAGAACACATGAACACATGCACACATGCACACATGAAAACATGCACACATGAACACATGAACACATGCACACATACACACATGAACACATGCACACATGAACACATGGACACATGCACACATGCACACAAATACACTCCTCACTACAGCACACACACACACACACACACACACACACACACACACACACACACACACACACACACACACACACACACCAGTAATCCAACACATACTCAATAGTGGGTGAAGGTGGGTGACAGTATCACAAGGCAAACAGTCACCTCACACGTGTCAGCATGCAGAATATGTGTTACTCAAGACCATGCAGTGCAAGTGTAGACGGCCCTATTTAATGACATTATACATGGCTTTGATGCATGTGTGTAGTTGTTCAGTGATTGGCTACACCTTGGAACACAATGTGTACATGGACACAACATTGCTGTGCATGTATTATCAGATCTGCAATGTCCTGTGCACCATCACTCACATGTATACATACCATGGCTTCATGTGTTATCTGTGTGACACATAGATTGCCATGTGTGATTACAGTGTCTGTGTCCATAGCAGATAATAGTGGGCACAGGTGTAGCACATGCATGCTATTTACACACACGGGATGAGTGGTGCATGTAGACGTGAAGGAATCCCAATGCTCAACATGACACTTGTACAGTGGTTATGGTGAGTGTGGGACATATTGCAGATATGTCGGTGCCAACCATGACATGGCATGCTACACGACTGCAACATTAAACACCACACATACCCAATGTGTGTCATGTGACCTATACACCCAATAGCATTCCAGGACATATATGTGACACTTTGTACAGATGGCAACTGCTGTGCATATTGTGTATACTGGCATATGTAAGCACACACACAACATGCTATGCATATTGTGTATAGGTGCATATGTATGCACACACACAACATTGAGGTGCAAAGCAATGACTGCTATGTGTAGTACTGTGGTCACTGTAATTGGATGGGGTGTAGTACCATGTGCCATCATCATCATGCATCTTGTGGTCACTCATGGCTACTAATGTGTGACAGACCACTGCCTAGCATGCTGTACCTGAACTGCAGTGCCATGGCTACCTTCACAATTGCACAGCCACTTTGTACATGGGTGTGTGAGGTGCCCAATAGGGAGCATTGCCTAACACGACTGTGTTATGTGTTGAAGAGTGTTGCATAGCCCCATGATAGGCCTGTACCCCTGAGGTACATCATGTGTGTGTGGATGACATGTGGGATACTGAAGTGTGACCTTACAGTGGGTGTGTGGTAATGCCATATGTAGCATGTTTTTGTGTACTGCATATGGTAAACGTGTTATGTTGTGTACAGCTGTAGCAACTATGCCTATCCAATGTGCAGTACGGTGTTGCCACAACTGTGTCTGATGCTCTGTGTATTGCATGTCATTGAGGCAGCTACTGCCATTACTGAGCTGTGCAAAGTCTTACAGCAAACATGCATGGCATGCATTATGCGTAGGTGTGTTACGTGTACATGGCCTACACCTCACCTATGACATGCACATTTCATTACTAACATTGCAGTTATACCACACTCACCAGCATGGATCATCTGCCCTGCTGTCACACCAGAGGGACCTACAAGAATATGAGAGAGTTCGTCAGTGGCCACAACTGTGGCATTGCTACAGTGGGTATGCTAAACTAAAGTAGAACAACAGTCAACAGTCACAGGTGTAGAGATAATATTCCAAATATCAGTATTGCACAACAGTGGCAGCACAACTGCTAAACACACAGTACACATCTCACGTAGACATAATCTAACAATACAGTTAACTGTAGTCTACAGATAGGGCATGTTACCTGCTCGCTCCATGTGAACATGCTGGGTGGCTCGGGCCTCCATGACAACACATGTCACAGGTTGTGGCTGCTGTTGTCCAGGAGCCACCATGCTTAGGAGCAGCTCCTCCACTCTGGTGAGGGAGGGATGAATGGCCACCCCACCACCTGTGGCAAGCTGTTGTCTTTGGATATCAGATGCACGCCGCTGGACATGTCTAATTAAATCACTGCAGTGATGGCGTACCTGCTCATATGTCTGGTTATGCATGCTTATGTCATTTACCCGATGAACAAGATCCTGCCACAGTGCAGTCCGCTCCTGCTGGTGCTGGCTGCTTCAGGAAAACAGCATTGTGTACTGCTGCAACAGGCTTTGCACAATCTCATCTTCCTCTGCTGCTGTGTACAACGGGTTGCGTTGGGTGGCCATCTGGCTGAAAAAGATATAAACAATATGTGTGAGTGAGTCCTGTAGCACACTTTAAACCTTTAACCAAAGATATCACTGTACTGACATATATACCATCCAATTGTCTGTCAGAGGTTGCACACGTTCAATACCACTTATTGGTTCTCAGGCCACAACTGACTAACGGTGCCTGGCACACTCTATATATCACACCACTATACAACAGTACCCTAAACACTGTTTGTGACACAATGCACAACCTCGACACAAGGGTATATATCACGCCAATGCACGAACAGAGATGTCATCCTTTGCAATGAATGTAAAGTACAGTTACAGTAGTACCAGTCAACCACCCTAGTCATTGATGCCATAGCCCTGCCTAACATATGTGTACAGTTGTTACTATAGGTGGCATACTGCTGTAACAGAGTATATATGTTGCTGGATACACACGTATGCCCTGTAACACACATATGATTGCAGCTATGGTACAGGCATAATTACACACACACATCAGACAAACATACAGTGCACCACTGTATGCCAACACAGATGAGCATTACATGTGTACCATACAGTATTGTGTGCCACTACTTACAAACCTATATGCCTGAGTTTTGTCCTCTGTGCAGACTACAGGAAACACACAAGACAGTGTTTCTAAGCAATGTGAACACACACCATACTGTGCTGTTTAGGCCTACAGCTTCAAGTAGTACTACAGTTCATATGGGAGTTGGATTCACCAGCAGTACCACTCACTAAGCATACATGTATTGCTTTAGTCTACAATGAGACACCGCGGTCATCAACAAGGAACTACGTCACATCGTATGCCATACTACTATGTCTGCCTAACAGTACAATACACATCTTTTGCTGGCGTCACAGCTAGAATAGACACTACCATGTCACATATAACTTCACACTAACCTATCACACATTTACAGACCTTGCACACATTCAGTGTTACACTTATTCAAACTCACATAGCAGGTATTGCATTGAGTAAATGTGTGAGTGCATAGTGTCATAGGTAGGTAATATGCTATTGGCCCTAGGGCCTACAGCAGCCTAGCCATGTGCTACCCTGGCCTTTGACACACATGTACTTTGATTTCAGTTGCCCCTGCCAACCAGAACCTCAGAGGGAGTTCCTGGGGTGTATTACCAATCTCCCAAACAATCATCAGGGGTATTTATGACAACTGCTAATGAGGAGCCTTGTTTGTTATTGCTAGGTAGTCTATTCCAGTGTATGGCATATCTCTGAGATAGGAACCTATCCATCCAGCATGTGCTGTTTAGTGAGCTGACGAGGTTTAGGGCCCTAGAGCATGTATCCAGGAGGGATTGTGATATGTTGCCATGGTGGTTGTCACCCAGCTATGGGTGTGACATACCTCTGTATGTCCGGCAGAGGTCACCTCTGTGTGGCCGGTATGCAATATAGTCTAGATGTGGTTTTGTGAGTCAGTCTGCATAGGGCATCTGTTTGCGGCCAGTATTACCCTTTGTGAGGTATGTCTGTGGCCTTTCCACCTGCTGTAGTTGTCATGTGAGGTACTTGCCACACAGGGCATTGTGATGAGTAGAGGGGAACACTGACCTATATTTCCCTAGATGACACACCTGTTGTCATGACACATACCACACAGACAGATTACAGGTCTAGTGTGGCACTGTCTTTATCAAAGAGGTGGCTACTATCCACCTGTGTCCCATGTTCCCTTTTCATACCTTCGGTGTTGGGTAGATCTCTACCTATGTGGTAGTTAATGGGTACAGTATTTTGGAAAGGAGGAATGGCACTGCAGTATCAACACTTGTCTACAGTCCATGCCTTGGTCACTACACACCTGTTGCAGTACATATGGCCCCATGTCTCTCTCTCTATATGTATATATATATATATATATATATATATATATATATATATATATATATATATATATATATATATATATATATATATATATATATATATATATACACATATCTATACACATACATGTACACATCCATTGCTGTACACATAGATGTACATATAGCGACATGTACAGTCCACCATTCATGGTGGGGATATCAGTTATGCGACAGTTGTAGGATGTACAGTTATGTGATTATATTGCACAGTGTTGTGCAGAAAGCATGTGGGTGTCCTCGGCCCATGTAGCTTTAGCAGGCCTCATGGGCTGTAACACAGCAGATCTGACAAATCAGTCCCACAGCGTTTAACCAGCACATGACATATATCAGCACTGCATGCTGTTTTCTATGCCACACACTATGACCTACATAGATATATGCACATAACAACCTTCAACGACAGATATCTGTCCACCCTTCACTAACAGTTGCAATATGTCCCTTGCCCTATACACATATGCAGATACAGATAGATACATACTGCTGCCTTACATGGATGATTTGCAGTGTGTAGAGTACTCTTCAGGAACATCTACTACATGCCAACACATACTTACATACCTTACCTTTGTATTTCCCTGCTTCGTCTGTTACAGTTTTTTTTTGGTTGTTTGTTTTGGGTTTTCTCCCTCTGTTTCTGTTTCTGTCTCTGTTTCTCTCTCTGTTGTCTGTGTCTTTGTCTGTGTCTCTCTCTCGCTCTCTATCTCCCTGTACCTTCAATGATATTATTGCATGTGTGGACAGCAGGTACAGCCTGCTTTTCTAGGTATCTGCACTTGTACATGTGATAGCCTCTGCACCAATTGCTGCCCACCATTCAGTAATTGCATGCAG
Organism: Protopterus annectens; assembly: GCF_019279795.1. Classification (NCBI taxonomy): domain Eukaryota; kingdom Metazoa; phylum Chordata; order Ceratodontiformes; family Protopteridae; genus Protopterus; species Protopterus annectens. The sequence continues at coordinate 445,773,925 of NC_056746.1, read as the reverse complement.
CCTGCTGTGTGCTGATTGCATTACTCACTGTGATTGCAGCCCACTGCTATAAAATGCTAAGTTAGTTAGGCGTAGCCCTTTCAGATTTCCAAGGTGGGGCCCATGCTTGTTTGCTTTGGACACCGTTGTGTCAGTCAGAAGGTTGGTATATGTCTCTTATCTGAAGCTAGGGTTGTAGCCAGTGATATGCATGTTGTACTCAAACCTGAATGTTGCTGTTTCCAGTACACACTTCTCAGTGTAGACATGTACTCACCCATCCAAATGCTAACACCGGATACATGGGAGTATGTACTTTCTTTCTGAATTAGACATTTAACTGCCACACAAATGTGGTTAGTGCACTGTATTCCTGTGGCACATGCAGTGTTTGTGAACTGCTATACTGTAATTATTACGTTACTCACCTCTGAACAGTTTGTGTTTTTTTTTGTGTTGACATTAGCACAGGCTGCTCAACACAACTGGACATATTTCAGTACTGAGTATGCCTACCTACACCCTGTTTTTTGCCTGAATACACAGGTGTGTTGTACCTTTGGGTAGGGGTGCAGAACTGCAAAGAGCATTTTTTATTATCATGTGAGGTTTATCTTGCTGAACATACAGGATTGCTGTGTACCTGCTAGTCTATCAAGGCAAGTAGTCTGTCTGCGTAGCTCCCACCTGTGGACATATCCAGATGGTAGCTAGAGGTTAGCCTATTATACTTTGTCTGTGCACCACACCAGTCTTTTCAGCACTGGAACATTGGCATTGTCACAGTTGGTTGCTAGCAGTACATGGCTACATCTTGTGATATTTCTGTGTTGTACTCCTACATAAGGGCATGTTTGTGGAACTCCTTCCAAAGCTATTTGCAGAGTGTGTAACAGAGTAATGCTGATATGCCTGTGTGTTTCTGCCTCTGCCAGGCCTCAGATACTCTCAGGTATATATTTGAATGGCCTCAGTGCAAGGTACATATACGTTAGATACACCTGCAATATATTACAGACATATTGCAGTTGAGACTTTCTTGGGAATCAGAGCATATGTATACCTACACCTTTTCTGATGTGCAAGCAGTGTCTACTCTCACCTATTAACATTATTCATTATGTGTGATTCCACACTTGTCTGCCTAAAGTTAGTACTTTCCAGAGTGATTCAGTGGGGCACAGCTAACATTTGTTTACAAATCAGGGACATCCCTGTAAAGCAGTCACAGTTGGGGTGTCTGGCCTCTGCCCTATTCAACTTTGCCAGTATTTATCCTGGTCTGATACTGTGTGGTGTTTGTAAGGTGCAAATGTAACATTATTCCCTGCTTGGATGGCTGGTTCTCTTTTCACAGTCATGTCATGCAATTCCACAACAACTACTGGTAAAGACCCACAGAACATGATTTGTGTTATACCATTCCTAATTTCCATTTGCATTCCCTCATTGCAATGCATGATATATTTCTGTCAGCACCAAGTTATTTGTATATCTGCTGTGGCTTAGTTTTAATTCATGCAGTCTATTGTGTCTATGGTCTGGGGTTCGAGACTGGCAGAGGTCTTTTCTTTTGCTGCTGAGCAGAACAAGGGCCCTTCCATAGAGTGACTAAGGCACTTTTAAGCAGTTATAAGTGGGTTTGCGTGGGTTTGCGCGACGCTTAGCAATACTAAGCTAAGCACACATGTGCACGCTCGCTTAAACCCGCTTACTACCGCTTAAAAGTGCTTACTCCTGCTAACCCCCACACTAATTTCTTTTAAAGAAAAGAAAATGGGGAGATAGGAAAGTGCTGAAAAAGGGGGCACAAAGAGGGACAGACAGTAGGTAAACAAGCTCGGGATGTGCAGGATGGGTGTAGGGAAGGTCCATAGCTGCCCATTTCTTTACCAGTATCAGCTGTGCATATGCAATAAATTTGGAGTGAAATTTGAAACCTTCCACCACTGGGAGAGGGATGAGGACAACAAAGCATGTTGTACTGCCAATTATAATTATCAGTTTACATGTTCAGTGGACATGTGTGCGAAATGCGCAGCTATGTATGGGGCGTAATTTTTTTGTGGGTACAGATTGCTCTTTTTTTTTTTTTTTTTCAGGTGAGAGTGGAAAGTGAGGTAGAGGAAGTAGGTATGTTTGGGGAGGTAGGTTGGGGAGGTAAACAGACAAGACAGACAAGACACATACAGGGGCAGTGTATGACACATGGGGTGGGTGAACACAATTGATGGGGACGGATGTTTGGAAATCGCAAGCCCATGAGCCCACAGATGGTAACAGTGGAACTGAGATCCCCACCCATGGGCAGTCACCACTGCACCTTCACAGCCCCGAGGGTGGCTGTGCTGGGGGCTGCGTAGGACGGGCAGGCTCACCCATGAGATGCGCCACTCTTGCCTCGAGCTGGCATAGGGGATCAGTGACTGAACGCTGGATCTCCCTACGCACCACAGCCCGGACCCTTCAAAGGGTGACAGGTGGCCCTTCTCTGCCCATGCTTGCACAGGGGGGGTCAAGCCCCATCCCCTGCAGCGCTTCCACCTGAAAGTGGCACAGGACCAATGGAGGAGGGGAGCCCGGGCTGGGCACCGGACCTGCTGGTGCCAGGTGCACTCGCCAGCTGAGGAGGGACAGGTGGGTCTGCTGGGACTGGCCTTCCCATATGTTCTGTGATTAGGTGTATTTAATTACAACATAGACAACAACATTCCAGATTAGTTGTAACAGCATTAACCCAACACACCTAGGTTCCAACAGTTGAACAGCAAGCATAACACATGCATATATTGAACGACAGTGGATATTCCAACAGCATGCAGGGATGTTTGGTAGCAATAGGCCACCATGATTGTGGTGTTTGAACAGGGCACATGCATCAATGTGAATGCAAATATTTATAAAACAATAGGACATATGTCCCAACAAATATTTAAGATTACACATACCCATTGAGGTGTGGAATTGCATGGTTTATGCACATACAGTAGGGTGTAGAAAAAAACCTCGATTAACATCTTATAATTACTTTCATTGTACACTACATTCCTAGTGACTGCAAGTGTATATCCCCTACATGTATTATTACACTTGCCACCATGCATTAGGTTGTGTAATGGGTTTGGCTAGTTCAATATATGCCTGACCTATATCTGACATACTAACTGTCCAAGATGCAGATGTTACTGCTACATATTCCTTGATTGCATTTATATTTCTTTATCTACATATCTGGATGTTTTCACATGACATTTTCGCTTCTGTTTGTACAGAACCCTGCATTTCTTGACACACACTCACATTTCTGGGGAACAAATTAACATGCTACTCGTGTGCCAGATTTACTTATGCATGCCAGCCAGTAACTGACTGTTGAGGACTGTATATATGCTTCACAGCTACTAGCACTTCCATCACCCACTTTATATGGGACTGCACAACTCTGGGTTGCCAGCACTTTTTAAAGCAGTACTATTTGTATAATGCAAGGGTACAACAACATTTCAAACTAAGTGACATAGACACACTCTGGGTTTTAGACCTTTATTAATGACATTACACACTCTTCCACAGGCTCACTCCTTTATTTGTTATAAAGGTGCATATGGAAGACATAGTCAAGACATATTATACCTTTATTAATAGGTTAGAACACTCTTTTTCAGGCTCACTCACTTATTTTATATCACAGTACCTGCAGAGATATTATTCCGGACATATGTTACCTTTCTTAATGGGTTACTACACTCTTTTTCTGGCTCTCTGACTTTTTTATCTGACAGTACATACAGAGGACTTATTCAGATCATTTTATGGCTGTATTATTGGATTGCAACACTTTATTTCATGCTCTCTCCCCTATTTTATATAACAATACATGCAGAATAATCACTAACCTGCCTGGTGGCGCAGCCTTAGCAGCCTATCTGCATAGGCTTGCTGATTCGCAGCACGGTCACCTGCAGCTGTAAAGTAAATAAAGGGATATTGAGACATACCTATCCGTTATACAGAATCAATTATCAATTCCTTCATACTGCATTCCAGGGCTACCTACTCAGTTGTGGGGCATCCTGCATCCCACGGGCCTCCTGTATCCATTGGTTCAGGTGGTCCTGCTTCCGTCTCTTCAGGTCTGCATGGTGGTGATCGACCTGCTCACCAGTCCGATGAACGCCTGTGATACTGGTGAGGTCATGAGCTAACCGGTTCCAAGCCTCTGCCTTGTACTCCATCCCTTGGAACTGGCCCTGCAGGAGTCTTGACTCATGACGGTGGACAAGGAGCCAAACCATGTATTTCAACCCCTCAGTGCCCCAACGTTGCGCTCGGAAGCATGTACCCTCTTCAGCACCAGCCATTCTAACTGCAGATGTGAGCTACAATCAGTTATGGTGAGTATTCCCGCCTATGGGGCTTAAATATGCCGCATTTCCAGCACTTTTTCATGATTGGCCATTTTTGAAAATTCTTGGCTGACTGCAGACCTGCTTAGTAATGGTTAATCTACCATTACTAAGTATATGTATGTTAGTAGTGGCTGTTTCTCCTAAGTCATCATGGCTTAGTGGTTCTGTACTTTGATTATGATGCACAGAGTCCTGGGTTCAAACCTTGTCATTCATTTTATTTTCATACTGTCCAGACAGGCTAGGGGGTGTGGCTGCGTTTAAGCAATTTTGCTCTACGTTGCTCCATGGTGCCCTACGGTGCCCTGGTTGGTGCAGTGCGCACGTCTGCACAAACACATTGCACTGGTTAAAGCACTATTTCACTATGAGCACCTCTTATGCACTGGGTAAAGTGCTCTTAAACTTTGGGCAACTCTATTGCACTGGGTAAAGTGCTATTAAACTATGGGCACCTCTATTGCACTGGGTAAAGCACTTTTAAACTTTGGGCACCTCTATTGTGCTGGGTAAAGTGCTATTAATAGATGGGCAACTCTATTGTGCTGGGTAAAGCGCTGCTTAACTGCAAGCAATTATATATCAGGATCCTTTAAAAATATATATTTTGTTCACTGATACATTGGCCATTTCACTGCTTTTTACTGATATTTTAATCATATTTGTCAGGTATTATTCCATGCACTGATTTAAAACATAAATAAGAAGGGGAGTGGTGGGACCCAAACCGTGAATGCCTCTTCTTTGTGCGAATGCTCTACCATTACGCTATTGCATGTGATTTGCATAAACATTCTTTCTTATGCTCTTCCATGTCGGAATTGCTAACTATAGCTAAGCAATGGGCACACCCGCGCACACATGCGCAAATACGGTCAGCTATTTCGGGAATTTAAAAAAAATAAAATTAATTTTTTACTTTTTATAACTGTGATGGGGGTTTACAATGTCAGGGAGTGTGGTGTTGGGTGCAAAGACATTTGAGCGGACTCACTTTTGTGTACTTCCATTTTACTTTTCCAAACCTTGCAGGGGCATGGGCATTTAGACTGCTAGGCAGTCGGACACGCCCCCTGCTTTCCTACCCGGTCCGTGTAAGACTTACGGTTGAGTCAGCGTGCCCTCATGAATATTCATGGCATGCTGACATCATACCGTTCAACTGCAGCCTCCGAGTAAGACTTATTAAGTCTTACACAGAAGATTCATGAATCCGGGTGTCAGGATTGTACTATGCATTCCCTGTGTGCTCTTAATGGAAGTTGTACTTGGTGCAGAGAACTGCATCTGAAAATACTGTGTGTGCCCATTTTTTTCTCAGCGAACATTCCCCACTGGTGTCAGTAGTGAGGATTGAGGCTCCTTGATCACTGGCCCAGAGGAGGGATGTCACATAATGGTGGCAGTGGTGGGATTGAGGCTCCGTGATCACTGTCCCAGAGGAGGAATGTCACATATTGGTGAGGAACGGTGTGGATATTAATTGAACTTCTGTAGCCTGTAAGTAGTTGTCACTAAAGGTGTGTCTACTCTCAGCAGCCATAAGATAAACATTCAGCATTTCATTTTTCACAACAGTTTTTTTTTTTATTTTTATTTTTTAGTTTAGTTTAGTTTAGATATGGAAAGCAGGCAAAGATGTCAGCAGAGGATTATGGCAAGCTGACAGTGATCCAGTTGGCTAAGGTGTGCAAATCCAAATGACTGATGCATGCCAACCTTACTAAAGAAGAAATAATTTCAACACAGACCAACAACTAGGAAGACAACCAGTTTGGTAAAGGGGATGTGCAGCCCTTAGAAACAGGACAGTTCACCTTTTCCTCAGAGGACTTAAAATCCATCTGGAGTTAAAGAGACTTGAACTGGAGGCAAAACATATGGAATTAGAATTAGCAGAGAGACTGTGGCATTTAGAGGCTGAAGAAAATGAGAAGCAACATCAACATGAGAGGGACATGCTGACTCTTCGAAAGGAACATGGAGGTAATGGGGAAAGGAATACCCAAATCCCAGAAGCAACAAAGGTCAGTAAATTTCTTCCACAGTATATAGGAGGTGATAATTTTGATAGTTTTGTCATATATTTGAAAGAGTTTGTAAATGGTATGAAGTTGACCAAGGGTTCTGGGTATGTTTCCTGGCCCCCTTACTCCATGGCAAAGCTGTAACTGCTGTTTCAAAATTGTCTGATACTGATTCTTTAAATTAAGCCACTGTTAAACAATGTTTATTGTAACGTTTTAAGTTAACACCTGAAGCTTACAGAAAAAAAATGTGAGCATAGACGTAAGGCAGATGGAAGTGTATGTGAAAATATTGTTGAGCTAAGCACTTATTTTCATAGGTGGGTGAGTGGATGTCAGGTCACCACTTTTGAAAGGCTGGCAGACCTTTTGGCGAGGGAACAAGCCCTTAAAAGTTTGCCTGAGGACATGAGAATATGGTTGTCAGATGGGAAGTGTATCTCTACAAATGAGCTGGGGAGAAAATGGATCTCTACTTGGCAAGCGGGGTACCACTGCACAAGAAGGGAACATCCAGTGCTGCACATAGATATAAGGGAATCCATGGTGGGTAGCTTAAACCACCCCAACAGAGTCAACCAGTAAAAGGGGAAGCCACTAGTGCAGGTAGATGACCACAATCAGGGTTTAAATGTTCTCAGTGTAACCAGAGGGTCCATGTAGCATGCACATGTCCACTGAAGCAAGGTGGGGAACAAAAGGTGAGGGAGCCAGCAAGTGGGAATATCAGCATGCCAATGGTAAGTTGTCTGGATACAGCAGGAGTATCAAACTATCACTGGAGTTTGTATCCTATCTCAGTGGATAGAAAACAAGCCACTGCTAAGTTAGAGACAGCCTCTGACATAACCACTGTGAAGCCTGCAGTGGTTAAAGAGATGGAGTACTTGCTTTGGCAGTTCACTCCAGTCAGAGCTTCAGGTGGGACCCCATTTCAAATACCTTTGGCCAGGGTTCACCTTGACTGGGAGGGTGGAAAAGGAAGCAAGCAATTAGGTGTGTTTGAGGATATCCCTGCAGATGTCTTGATATGGAATGACTTTGATAATGTAGTACTTTGTGTGCATGCGGTTACATGAAGTCAAGCTTGGAGACAGGCATTTGGGCCTGGTAGCCTGGGGAGACCCAGACACCTGAAGCTGAGGCTGGCGATGTGCCTATTTCTGGGAGGGAGCTACCCTGTAACAGTGAGCCTGAAAGTGAGCCACAGCTGATAATAGGTACTGATGTTCACTTGGACAGGGTGACTGCAAGAGCAGCGGTGAGTGGCAGTACCCAGGCTGACAGTGAGGCACCACTGTCAGAAGACACCAGACTTCCTGTGGAAGGGAAGCTGGGAAGGGTCACAAAAGTAGATTTGAGAAAGGCTCATCTCTATGACACTACATTATGAGGCTTGAGGGAGGTATATAAAGAGGCACCTGATTCTCAAGGAAAGGGGGGTCTGTATACTGGAACAAAGAGTTACTGTATAGAGACTGAATCCCTGAGGGAAGGCTAGGGTGTGAGGTAATACAGCAGTTGATAGTGTTTAGAGCTTACTGTCTGGCACTTCTAGCCATAGCGCATGACATTTCCTTTGCAGGTCATATGAGCATAAAGCATACCAAGAGATATATTATGCAGAACTTTCATTGGCCTGAGATTGCAAGGGATGTAAGTAGGCAAGGCAGGAGACAAGGTCAAAGCGCCTTTACTGCCTTTGCCTGTGATTGAGGAGCCATTTCAGAGGGTAGCTATGGGTATTGTGGGGCTTCTGAGTACCTCAAGGTCCACAGGGGAGAACTATATCCTAGTGGTAGTAGATTATGCTACAAGATACCCTGAGGTCATGGCTCTGTCCTCCATCAAGACAGAGAAGGCAGCAAATGCTGTGTTAGATATTTTCAACAGGCTAGGTTTCCTGAGAGAAATACTGACTGACAGACATGCCAATATCATGTCAGACCTGCTGGCTTGTCTGTGGGAGCGCTGTGGGGTGAAGCACCTAAAGACTACCCCCTTCCACCCCCAGACTAATGGTCTCGTGGAGAGGTTAAACTCTACACTGAAGACCATGCTAAGGGTATTTGTAGACCAGTTTACAAGAGAGTGGGATAAATATCTGCCCTATCTGTTGTTTTCATACAGAGAGGTACCCCAGGAATCCACAGGTTTTTCACCCTTTGATTTGTTGTAGGGGCATAGGGTGAGGGGACCCTTGGACTTGATTCATGATGAGATGGACAGTGAGTGTGAATCTCACCAGGAGTCTGTTGTGGCATATGTCCTAAACCTCTGGACAAGGCTCAGGGAGCTCATGGGCTTGGCCCAGGAGAATCTGACAGGAGCCCAACAGCAGAAAAGGGTCTGGTATGACAGGAATGCTTGAGCCCAAGAGTAGGCTGTGGGACAGAAGGTTATGGTGCTCATTCCTGTCAGACACAACAAACAGCAGGCAGCTCGGGGAGGACCCTTCAAAGTAGTATGGTAAGTCAGTGATGTTAACTACATGGTAAAACTGTTAGGCAGGAGGCAGGGGCACAAACTGTACCATGTTAACACGATGAAACCTTACCATGATAAGGAGGCACTTGTGCTGAGTACTTGGAGTGGGGACAGGAGGAGTCTGAGGGTGATCTGGTGACTGATCTCCTCAGTGAGGCTTGGACTGACATCTCAATGGAAGAGGTAGCAATGTCCCAGCAGATATCCCCTACCCAAGTTCGAGAAACCAAGCAGTGTCCAAGAGTATGTGGACATGCTCTTTGGGAAACCTGGGTGCACCCACCTGGTGCAGCACCATGTGGATACAGGACCCCAAAGACCTATCAAGCAGACTCCTTACAAGGTGCCTGAACAAGCCATACAGACTGTGAGGGAGGAGATACAGGAAAAGTTGAAACCAGGAACAATCCAGGAGTCCAGCAGTCCCTGGGCCTCCCCAGTGGTGCTGGCACCAAAGACGGATGGCAGCACCAGATTCTGTGTGGATTACAGAAAACTAAGTCACACAGAGTCAGATGCTTACCCCATCCCATGCCTAGGACAGATGAAGCCTTAAAGCAGTTGGATGGGGCTAAGTGTCCAACCACTATTGATCTGACCAAGGGCTACTGACAGGTGCCTTTGACTCCCTCCACTAATGAGAGGTCAGCCTTTGTGACTCCTTTCAGATAATACAAGTTCACAAAGATGACCTTTGGGATGAAAAATGCCCCAGAAACCTTCCAGAGGCTGGTAGAGTGTATCCTAGCAGGAGCAGGAGATTATGCCCTTACTTAGCTGGATGATATTGCCATCTACATCCATTCCTGGGAAGAGCACCTTCAGCATGTCAGTTAGGTCCTGGTCAGACTACAAAGGGCAGCAGGATTGACCATTAAGCCCAGTAACTGTCAGGTGGGTATGGCAGAGGTCTCCTACCTGGGACATAGAATGGGGAGTGGTACAATCAGACCAGAACCTGTCAAAGTGGAAGATATTCAGGCATGGCTTGCTCCTGTTACCAAAAAGCAGGTGAGCACATTCTTGGGGACAGGGGGGGTAATATAGAAAGTTAATTGTCAATTATAGAGCAATAGCTGCTCCCCTCACAGGCCTGATGAGGAAAAGCAGGCTAGATAGGTTTGTGTGGACTCCAGCCTGTGAGCAGGCATTCCAAAAGCTTAAAGGGTTTTGGGAGGACCCCTTGTGCTAGCCAGTCCAGATCACATCAAATACTTTGTTGTGCAGGTGGATGCTTCAAACCATGGGGAGGGTCCTGTACTCAGCCAGGTTTCCTCACAGGAAGAAGAGCACCTTGTTGTATATGTCAGCTGTAGACTCCAACCCAGGAAGGAATGTTATGCAGCTGTAGAAAAAGCATGTCAAGCCATAGTATGGGCAATGCAGAAAGGTCAACCCTATCTGTATGGAAGGAAATTCACTATGTTTACAGACTACAATCCATTAACATGGCTATATCAAACTAGCAAGCAAAATGCTAAGTTATTAAGGTGGAGCCTATGGTTGCAGGCATATGACATGATAGTGCAGCACTGTAGTGGGGTCAGTAATGCCAGTGCAGATGGGCTCTTAATACAGGGTATGGGTTAATGTATTCCCAGACAGGCTCATGTGTCTCAAACAATGTTTCTCCAGGGTCACTTGAAAAACTAGCTTGAGTCTTCAAAGGGGAGAGATGTGATGATGTGAGGTAGTACCAGATGTTCCAGGGAGAGTGGGGCAGTGCATGGGCAACATATGCCAGCATAGCTAGCTGGAGTTTTCTAAAGAATTATATGTCATTGGAATATCAATCAGATGTTTGTGTTAAACATGTATTTGTAAAACTCCTTGTGTTAAAAATGCATCAACAGTGGGTCATGGTAGAAAGAAAAGAAATATACATGCATATCAGACTGTATTGTTGCAACTGATGAAATGTATATATTTTAACAGAATGTACTGGAAGGGAAGGGGTTAAGCTCAGTCCAGCTAACCTTAAGAAAAATAGCCTGAAATTAAATGACTTGGTCTAGGCTAAAAGCATTTTATCTCACAGGTCTGAATGCAGCCAGACACACAGTGCCAGATGTAGCTTGTTAGTTTCTGCAGGAAGGGTGGAATTTTTGGAATTGTTTTACAGTTTCCAGATGCTGTAATAAACCTTAGCTGAAGTTCTGTGTGTATATTGTGCACATCAGTGACAGATCCTAGCTCAGTTTCTAGTGAGGGATAGTGTGGGAATCACAAAGTCTGGTTAACAGATGTGATGACATTCTGTAGCCAGCACTGAAGTTGTATTTGAATGCTAGTGGGAGATGTGATAAGCACACTCTGTTTTCGGGATCTGAAAAAGACACTCCTCCACCTTAATTTTGCCTTGCTTTAGTAAATAACTAGGGAACAGTAATTCTTAGTCAATTAGTGAAATATAGTGAAATTAGCTAAATGTAGGTTTTTCTGTGTCTGTCTGAGTCTTTCCATCTGTGTTATTTTTTATATTTCTTGTGACTGAAACCCTTGTTGTTATTGTAAATATATATTCAGTATTTTCATGTTTTCTTTTTATTATTTATTATTAAATATATCTAAACCTTTCATTGTGGCTGGTCTATTAGAAAGTATTCAAACATTTGAGAGTACTTGCATGTATTTAGTGGCACTGTGGCTCCACATTCCTGAAAGTCTTGCTGCTTGGTTAACACTACCATTTGTATAAATATTAATTTTAATAAGTTTAATTGGGTACCCTTGTAAGAGCCTTAAAGTCACTGCCTTCTGGTGTTCTGGTGGCAGTGAATCTACCTTAAAGTCTGGGTGGAGGTGTCAGAGTGGGTAAGCTGTGCCAAGCTTTCCCAAGTGTGTGCATGTAAAAATCCAAATCTCAAAAGAGAGTGTGTGTGACAGCTACTCTGAACAGGGGTAATGAGAACATTAATTTCACAGAGAAGGTGGTGGAGGAAATGGCTTGGAACACCATTCTAAGGACATAGCTCTGTAGTGGTCAGTGGAGAGCCTTATTTGGGTCCTGGACAGAAAGCTCAGTCCAAAGACTGAAGTGTGCATTTCCTGTATGCTCTTAAGGGAAATTGTACTTCATACAGAGAGCTGCATCTGAAAATACTGTGTTTGTCTATTTTTTTCCTCAGTAAACATTTCCCACTGTTGTCAGTGGTGAGGATTGAGGGTCCCTGATCACTGACACAGAGGAGGGACGTCACAATGCGATTCTTATTACAACAAACACTGGAGAGGATTCCTACCACACATCTCATTGCCATTCACATAACATGATACAATGCTTCTTCACACCTGATGGTGTACTTCAAGTGCCTGGATGAATCACTGAGGACAATGCAGTATAGCTCAAGCAAAGAATATGAGACTTTTTCACTTACTGTGTGTTTCAAATATGACCTTGCAAACCATTGCAATGACCGTAGCACCACCAGTCCTGCAACCTTCAGGAGAGCCACTGCTTGGAGCATGCAGTGGAGCTTTCACAATCCAGGCAGCCTTGTATTGTACAATGGCAGACACATGTTGATTATTGTAGTGTGCATTGATAAGCATGTGTCTATCACTGTACAATGACATTGGTAAGCATATGTCTGTCATTGTATTGTACAATGGCAGGCACATGCTTATCAATGCACACCACACTTATCCACATAGGTTTCTGTGCCCAACTACAAACAATAATCTGTGGCATGTAATAGTAAAGTTCAATAAATAATTAAAGCTGATAAAGGATAATAAAACCAAGCAACAAAAGCACATCAATGAGCAGATGGGATAAAATAATGTACAGTATACACAGTAGAGAATAGGCAAGTTGCCATCATGCAGATTAGATATGTAAGTGATCAGAATTTAAACACCATCATCAAGTTGTCAACAGAACATCATATTCCAGTGAGAAGAGTTTGGCTAGTCATGGAGGCGATATAATAGGTACAACAATTCATCATTAAACCCTCCTGCTATACTGGCTTACAAAGGTAGCTGCCACTCAACTCTGTAGGTTGCACCTCAGTCTTTGAGCCATAGCAACATCCACAAGGCAGACCTAACTGTGCTTGGGAAAATTTCACACTTCCACTATGTCAAGAGTTGACTGATTGAGTTACATTCCCAAAAGCAATGGCAGGGCTATCTTGCAGGTGGCCTGGCCATGGCAGGTATTTTTCTTTATGACCACAGCAGAGGTATATAGCTAATGCAATGGGTAACTGTAGCCACTGTTCCATGTATGGATATTTGATGGCCTGTTGCTGCACCAGTTCTTACGTGGCATTCATGAGGCTACAAAGCTACTCCCACAGGCATGCTGTGTTTGTATTGTACTGCCAAAGCTGATGGATGAGAGCAGGGTTTAGCTGCATAAGGCACAGGTTATGCCTTTCAGACCAAACATGGGCATTCTAAAGCATCCAGATTAGGTGTTACGTCAGTATGTGAAATGAGAATGACATAAAGGACTGGTAGGCAATGCTGTCCCTCACAACCTCAGTGTTCTGTATTATAGTATCAACAGTGGCAGTGAATAGGGTGCCAGCTCTAGCCACTCTGCCATCACCCTGTTTTGACAAGATGACAACATGGGGTGCTTCACATAGTGACTGTGCAGATACCTCATCATTTATTATAATCCCAACTGCTGAATTGCCAGCATCCATGATCCCAGACTGCCAATTTTGGTATACCCTTTGCATTGACGTTTTACACATTTCTTTGACTATATAGTTACATCCACCATAATTGATGCTTGCTCAGAAATGCATGGTTGAAACATCCCAGTCATCACTCTGCCTTATTTGCCAGCACCTGGCAATATCATTAAGTACCCTTGTGATGATGTAAGTAGATATGCTGTATGTACATGTGCCTCCTTCCCAGACCCATGTATAGATGTCTAGCCCTTTAGGGTTGATTCAGTATCAATAGTAAGTGCCACAGATAATGGCCATGGCTCTGTTGGGAAACCATGTATGCAATCATAAAAATGCAATTATTGCTAAAAGTAGAGTACACATCACTTACCTGCCAAGATGTAGACTGACCTCTGTGGAGATGTGACCACATTATGCTAGATAAAATTCATAATTTTGATGTAAATGATACAGTTGGTACCACTAATGTGGCACCTGTGAGGAAATGGTACTAATGTCGCACATATGCGGTAGTGGTGCACCTATCAGGCTAGAGAGTTCTAAATTTAATACACATGCACCAGCAGTTATGAATTATATATTTTTGTTAATCTGGGCATCCTGAGCACCTGTGTTGGACACTTTGGTAATGAGGTAGATGAAAAGCTCATTCTGCCAATCTGGTGTTAATGTAAGTTCCTCTAGATGAGTTAGCCCTCCTGTTCTCTGTCACTGATTACAGTCATAAATTCTGTGCTCGGCCATCTCTGGTTAGACACAGCATTTACATCTGCTCTCATTTTTACCCACCTGAGATCTCAGTGGCCCTTAATACCTCCTGACCATGATGACCAAGACATCTGAGTTCAGACCATTGAGGAGCACCTCATTCACTTTCTCAGTAAAGTTTGCATTGCATTTCCTTCCTTTTATTTTGTAAACATATCACAGTAGCTGTTACCATACATATGGCTAGACACAATGTCTTTATTTTATTTAAATTTTGTTTACTGAGGTAGGGCATTGATCACAAGTAGACTATTTCAGTCTTAGCCTGAGATTCAAAGAAAGTCAGAATTACATTTAGTGAGAGATAGTATACCATTATCAGTTAACAATATATAAATAAATAAATATATATATATATATATATATATATATATATATATATATATATATATGTGTGTGTGTGTATGTGTGTGTGCATGTGTGTTATATACATTATTTATAATAAATCAAGAAAAATCTCATTTAGAAAGCAAGATGGCTGTTTGATAACCATGGCTGTGTCTCGTCTAAATATACATTCATTATTTCACTCCCCCAAAATAAACTTACCTACTAATCTGGATATTATAGACTGATTTCCAGTATCAGTTCAACAGCAAAAATTCCTTGAGAAACATGTCTGCAAGCAACTGTTTAAACACATTGACAACTATGGCTTACTCACTGTCCAATAGCATGGTTTCCACAATGCATACAGTACTATGACTGCAGTACTAACAATAATTGATACCATCTACTATAATACAAATGAGGGACTAATAACAGTAGACATGGAGAGATCCAACACAAGGTGACCTAGGCAGTTGCCTAGGGCCCAGTGCTGGCTGACTGGCAGGGGGAGAACTGACCATGTAAGTTAAAAAAAAAACAGTCTGTTTTGCTTTCCAGATAGACATACATGTATGCACTTAGTCTATTGGTGTATATGAGATCTGAAAGTCCAACCTGGAAACTTGTTGAATTTCTTGGCATGGTTGGTGGAAACCCTGGCTTCTGTGGTACTGCAGCAATATCATACTACCAGCAGGATTCTGCATTCCATGACTGTGCTTGGCAGATTGCAACCTGTGAGAGGCAGGCCACCTGTTCGCAGAACCACCATTGGCCATCAAAAACACTGTCTGTGCTCCATCCTGCATAGACTTCAATGCTGGCCCATCTGCATTGGAATGTGCCCAATTGTGCAATACACATAGCTGGCTCATATTATTGCAATATCACTATACTGTGATATGTGTTTTTGGCAATTAAAATTTTGCATTATGTCCTGCATGCTTATAGCAATAACCCACGCCTGGGTGTGGGTAATGCTGGATTTACCCATGGTTGGTGTGGTTTGGTCACGAGGGCGAAGCCCGAGGGTCCAAACAAAGCCAACCGTGGGTAAATCCGGCATTACCCACACCCAGAAGTGGGTTATTGCTATTATACAATGACATTATATAAGGAAAAAAAAAATTACTTTTCTTAAATAATGGCATTGTATAATGCCTCCTTGCTGCCCTTCCGTAGCTGTCTGGTATTCTGCGGCAGTTCTGATGTACTGCGCATGCATATGCCTACGCAGTACATCAGAGCTGTGGGCAAAAGCAACGGAGAAAGCAAGATCTCCATTGCTTTATACAAACTGTTTCACTATGTTAAATGGGTTTAACATAGCGAGACAGCTTTAAAAAAAGCAACAGAGAATCTACGTTGCTTTTTGTAAAGCTGTCTCGCTATGTTAAACCCATTTAACATAGCGAGACAGTTTTGAAAAAAGCAATGGAGAAAGCAAGATATCCATTGCTTTTTACAAACTGTCTCGCTATGTTAAAGGAGTTTAACATAGCGAGATAGCTTTAAAAAAAGCAACAGAGAATCTCCATTGCTTTTTTTAAAGCTGTCTCGCTATGTTAAACTCGTTTAACACAGCAAGACAATGTGAAGCAATGGATATCTTGCATTCTCCGTTGCTGTAAAAAAAGTGTTATAGTAATGGAAAAAGTCCGGGTGACTGGACCTTTTTCCATTACTATAACTCTGATTTACAACGTGCACGCTGACCAATCAGAGTGCACGTTTTTGAATATTAATGGGGGGGGTCATTGTATAATTCTCTTTTTTTCATGTTATCATATTGTAGAGATATCTATGAGTAGCACTGATATATGTCTCTTATTGTTTACTATACAGTAATGCAACTATCTGAGTGTGTATGCATACCTGTGTCAGTTGTACCGAGTTGATGGTCTGTGTTTTGACACATTTCCATATGTTCATGTTGGAATATGTTATGATCGTGTTATGTCTGATGCTCAGTGTGTACAGCTAGTGGTACTTGCCATTCTGATGCTATCTGTGTTGCTGTAGTGGTACTGGAATATCAATGTTTAGACTATGTACTCATGTACATTTGGCTTGTCATGACTCAAATATGTGGGTCAGATGCTGCTGTGGTGCATGGGTCTATACTCATGGTTGTACCTTACATTGTCTACACCTGTCACTTCTCTCCCTTGTGCTCTCCTGCTTTGCCAGGATACATCTGACAGCTGTCTGTGATACTCCCACAGCATCCCCATGTGTCTCTGGAATGTCCCAGATGAAAATATACCTAGGCTGAGACACACTTTGATTTCAAGGCGGATGGAGATTCCTTGCAGGGTCTGTACAGGCATGTGTGGGACATACACATGTTGCAGATAGCCTTCATCTGTCTAGATGGTATCTGTAGATTATTTGTTGGTCTGATAACTGGTTTAGTTACAGCCTTTCTGTGACTCTAGCTGGCTCCCTTCTAAGATGCACAGCCACAGTCTCATCTATGGCTTGCATCACTGCAGTCTGTTTCCAATATATTAAGATCAGGTTGCATTTTTATATGATTTTTTGAGTTTTGCTATGATTTTCACCATAATCTGTAGTGTTCACTTGAATTCCTTGGTGTCCGGTAAGTATGCGATGAGGATTTTAGAAATGGAGTCAGCATAGCTGTTTGCCACATTTGAGTTGTGTTGTATGCACAGAATGTGTTTTGAAATCAAACCAGCATACATGGAATCCCTAATTATCCTATGCTTTATACTTAAGTACTTGCTTTACCTTCAGAGTGACTTCTAAAATCATGTTCACAGCAGGTGCACTAAAGTCTTCCTTTGACGTGCTGCGCTTTCCACAAATAGCGTCTGCGAACTTTATGGAATCAGTCCCAATTTGTCAACACATTCCATATACAAGAATAGAAATAAAACCTTAAGGAACACAATTACAGCAATAACAAATATTGTAGAACTGTTTTGTAATTATTTGCAGTTTTTGAAGGAACATTTTATTCATCATCTGGCACTCATTCTGGACCGTCTGTCCTTGTAAATAGTGCATAATTTGTACTATATTATCTTAGCTAATATTCTAGTTACCATTATTAATTCAGACAGCTGAAAGCTTTTCAGTGTTTAATGGCTGTGTGCAGTTTAATTTTCGCTCTGCTACAGACAATGCTCATTTTTCATCACCTAGGAAATCTGATTATATCTGTCTGCCCTTCCACACCTGTCTCCTGGCCTACGTTGACATTTATAGAATTCACCAGTTTATGGCGATCTTTTCTAAGCTGTTCACAGTAGTTACTGGTTTAAATTTACCTGTCTGTTTACCTTTTTAAATATATAGGTCACCTATCTTCACAGTATTTGTAATTTACTTAGTGAGTGAAAACAAGCACATGTCCAAGATGGCCATAAAATATCAAACCATTACTGAAATAAATCTTTCATGTTTACAACACAAACGTGGCTGCTATATAAAAACAGATATTTTCAACATAGTCTTGACTGTTTTCTGTAAAATAGTATCAATATATCCTATCATTGCTACTACCATGTTTAGAAAATAATGCACCATGTTGTTATTCTGTAACAAATGTTTAATCCTCCCTCTCAGACTTCATTATTTAAATCAACATCTCTGAAATGATTATGGCTTAGATTTAATGTTATTTTCCCATACAAAATTGTTAAATAAACCGTGACCATATCAAAGAAATTCTTACTATGTGTTATGGAAGAGAATGCATCAAGAAGTTTTAGCATTAAAATTAAGTATTTTAACAGCTCTGCATGATTTATACTTGCATTATAATGCTACCATAAATCTGAATTAAAGCTTGTATCTACTGAATAAAATGTGTTTTTCTTTAAAAGCATTTTGCTTAAAACTCCAATGTTTACTTCTTCTTCTTCTTCTTTCGGCTGCTCCCATTAGGGGTCACCACAGCAGATCAACTGCTTCCATTTCTTCCTGTCCTCTGCATCTTGCTCTGTTACACCAACCACCTGCATGTCCTTTCTCACCACATCCATAAACCTTATCTTAGGCCACCCTCTTTTCCTGTTACCTGGCAGATTCATCCTTAGCATCTTTTTCCCAATTTACTCTGCATCCCTCCTCAGCACATGTCTAAACCAACATAATCTTGCCTCTCTGGCTTTGTCTCCAAACCTTCCAATCTGGGCTGACCCTCTAATATACTTATTCCTAATCCTAACCATCCTCATCATACCCAGTGCAAATCTTAACATCTTCAACTCTGCCACGTCAAACTCTGACTCCTGCCTTTTTGTCATTGCCACTATCTCCAACCCATATAACTTAGCTGGTTTCACTACCCTCTTGTAGACCTTCCCTTTCACTCTTACTGTTACTCGTCTGTCACAAATCACTCCTGACACTCTTCTCCACCCACTTCATCCTGCCTGTACTCTCTTCTTCACCTCCCTTTCACACTCACCATTACTCTGAACTGTTGATCCCAAGTACTTAAACTCATCCACCTTTGCCACCTCTACTCCCTGCATCCTCACCATTCCTCTATCCTCCCTCTCATTCACACACATATATATTCTGTCTTAGTCCTGCTGACCTTCATTCCTCTTCTCTCTAGAGCATATCTCCACCTCTCCAGCATCTCCTACACCTGTTCCCTACTCTCACTACAGATCACAATGTCATCTGCAAACATCATAGTCCATGAGGACTCCTGTCTGATCTCATCTGTAAACCTGTCCATCACCATTGCAAATAAGAAAGGGCTCAGAGCTGATCCTTGATGTAATCCCACCTCCACCTTAAACTCATCCGTCATTCCCATCGCAGACCTCACCACTGTCACACTACCCTCGTACATATCCTGTACCACTCTTACATACTTCTCTAACACTCCCGACTTCCTCATACAATACCACAACTCCTCTCTAGGCACCCTGTCATATGCTTTCTCTAAATCCACAAAGACACAATGCAACTCCTTCTGACCTTCTCTGTATTTCTCCATCAACAATCTCAGAGCAAACATCGCATCTGTAGTGCTCTTTCATGGCAGGAAACTATACTGCTGATCACTAATCATCACCTCCCTTCTTAACCTAGCTTCCACTACTCTTTCCCATAACTTCATACTGTGACTGATGAGTTTAATCCCTCTGTAGTTACTACAGCTCTGCACATCACCCTTATTCTTAAAAATCAGTACCAAAACACGTTTTCTCCATTCCTCAGGCATCCTCTCACTTTCCAATATTTCATTAAACAATCTAGTTAAAAACTCCATTGCCATTTCACCTAAACACCTCCATGCTTCCACAGGTATGTCATCTGGACCAACAGACTTTCCGTTCTTCATCCTCTTCATAGCTATCCTTACTTCCTCCTTGCTAATCCACTGCACTTCATGATTCACTATCCGCACATCATCCAACCTTCTCTCCCTCTCATTCTCTTCATTCATAAACCTCTCAAAGTACTCTTTTCATCTGCTCAACACACTCTCCTCGCTTGCGAGTACATTTCCCTCATTATCCTTTATCACCCTTACCTGCTGCACATCTTTACTAGCTTTGTCCCCCTGTCTAGCCAATCGTTACAGGTCCTTTTCTCCCTCTTTAGTGTAAAACCTTTTATACAACTCTTCAAAGGCCTTATCCTTAGACTTTGACGCCTCTCTCTTTGCCATGCACGTCATCTCCTTATACTCTTGTTTACTTTCTTCATCTCTTTGACAATCCCACTTCTACTTCGCCAACCTCTTTCTCTGTATACTCTCCTGTACTTCTTCATTCCACCAACAGGTCTCCTTGTCCTCCTTCCTCTTTCCAGATGTCACACCAAGCATCTTTCTAGCCATCTCTCTTACTAGCTCTGCTGTAGTTACCCAATTATTTGGTAACTCTTCACTGCCACCCAGTGCCTGTCTTAACTCTTCCCTGAACATCACCTCACAATTACCCTTTTTCAATTTTCACCATTTGATCCTTGGTGCTGCCCTCACACTCATCCTCCTCTTCTTGATCACCAATGTCATCCTACAAACCACCATCCTATGCTGCCTAACTACACTTTCCCCTGCCACCACTTTACAGTCTCCAATCTCCTTCAGACTGGCCCTTCTACATAAGATATAATCCACCTGTGTGCATCTTCCTCCACTCTTGTATGTCACCCTATGCTCCTCCCTCTTGTTAAAATACATATTCACCACAGTCATGTCCATCCTTTTCACAAAATCCACTACCATCTGACCTTCTGCATTCCTTTGCTTAACACCATACCTACCCATCACTTCCTCATCCCCTCTGTTCCCTTCACCAACATGCCCATTGAAATCTGCTCCAATCACCAGTCTCTCACCCTTGGGTACAGTCATCACCACTTCATCCCACTCACTCCAAAATTTTTATTTTTTCATCCATCACACACCCAACGTGTGGAGCATATGCACTAACAACATTCATCATTACACCATCAATTTCCAGCTTCATAAACATCACTCTATCCAACACTCTTTTCACCTCCAAAACACTCTTAGCATACTGTTCCTTCAGGATAATGCCTACGCCATTTCTCCTCCCATCCATACCATGATAAAACAATTTGAAACTGCCTCCGATACACCTAGCCTTGCTCCCCTTCCATTTGGTCTCTTGCACACACAATATACCAAACTTCCTTCGGTCCATCATATCAGCTAGCTCTCTCCCTATACCAGTCATACTGCCAAAATGCAAAGTTCCAACCCTCACTATCCCAGTCCTAGCCTTTACCTGTCTTTGGGCATGCCTTCCCCCTCTTCTCCTCCTTCGGCCAACAGTAGCCCGATTTCCGCCAACACCCTGTTGGCCAACAGTACTGGTGGCGGTCGTTGTTAACCCGGGCCTTGACCGATCCGGTATATATTTCTGTACTGTTGTCTGCATGTATGATTTGGCAACATTTTACACCGGATGCCTTTCCTGATGCAACCCTCCCCATTTATCCAGGCTTGGGACTGGCACAAAGAAATGCACTGGCTTGTGCATCCCCAATGTTTACTACTGGTATTAGTCCCCCACAAGTCAGTACATTTTCTTTGTTCTAGAGACGTTTCAGTTCTGTTTGCGAATTCATTAGAAAAAATGTGGTATATGTACTTCAACAGTATGGATAGTTTTACTGCTTTCTTTTCTCTCTCCCTCTCTCTATCTCTTTCCCTTTTTCTTATCTGTCTCAAATTCAAACCATGTTGTCTGTGTTATATGCCATCCACTTTCTCTCCTAGTTATCTATTTTCTTAGAATATTTTGGAAACATTTTTTGTAATCTTCACTTCTCAAGTTCAGAACTTGTTTCTGACCAGTAATTATTTCTGTGTTGAACTGTATGAAATATGATTCCAAATAATAGCTCAGTCACAGCTAGGTTACAGACCTAGTTTTCCATAGCAGTTTGCATCCTGCCCACTTCCTTGTTAGCAGAATGTGACATTAATTAAAAACAAAATATTGCATTTTAATGTAACCTGACGCAGACATTCATTTTACATTTGAACTTCCAGGAGGCATCCCATATGCTGATTGTTTATAAAGTACCATTTGATTCTGATGTATTTTAGCATATATTTCACAGTTTCATTCCTTGATAGAGTAACTGTGATTCCTAGGTTCTCAGATGGATAACTTTGTTGCAGAAGAAGAAAGGAAGGCCAGCTTTTCCCCCTTAGAATAGAACACACTTGATTAAGCAGTAAAATCTAAGACAAGTTCAAAAGTCTACACATCTAGACTCAAGTGAAGTGTCTACAGCATCAGATCTGGAAAAGTCATTACCAACTCCTCAGAGCTCTTAGGTATATGTCATTGATAAATCCACTAAACCTGAAAGCTCGTTATTGATTATAGGTTCAGAGGTACTTGCTGTACTATTGATCTGTGAGGAGCTTAAGAAGTCTAGTCTCTTATTCCCATGGTCATTTTTAGCCTTTATATTTTTTGCAGACAAATATCCCAGATACAGGAAGAAGGATAAGTTGGGACATTTACTTGTTGCCCCTATGCATGAGTGACGTGGATGCTTGTTAAAGACCGGTGCTGATAAAAATACTTATGTTCTACAAGCTGCTGGAATGGACATTACTTGAGTTTCTGTTCAGTCTACTCTAAATAGATATTTAAGATATGACAGACTGCTTAAAGCAGTTTAAACTACTCTTAGAAACAATCAGTTGAAATGTTTTGAGTCATGTGTCTGTGTGAATCACATGACACACATTGTATAATGATAAAGTAGCATACATTTGGAAGTTTTGTGGGTGAAGACCATGCACTTCATATATATATATATATATATATATATATATATATATATATATATATATATGTGTGTATGGCATATTTGGGTATGGTAATGTTCTTATTTATTTATTTCCTTACTAGTTGATGACTGTGTAAAGAGGCTGATCAGTTGTCTCTTTTAGCCATGATCTTTGTTCATAGGCTACCTTCTCTATAACTATAACCCAGCTACATCCTGGAACCAACTCTCCTTGGAAATAAAATCCCTCCAGCATAGCCAAAGTTTTAAATTAGCCACAAGGAAATACCTAAAAACAAAGTGGTCTTGCCACTGTAGCCAACCACCCTGAAACCACCATCCTTTCACCTATTTCACCACCTCACTCTTAATGTATCTCTAACACTATCCCCCCTGCCTCTTCTACCTCTTCCCTTCCTCTATCTCCAACCACTCAGTTCTTACAGTCTCAGAACAACCTACCTGTCTAGTCTGTCTCCTATACTCTACCTCCCCTACATCTCCTACTAGCCATTCTTACTTTCCTTTCTTGCTTCCAAACTCCTATACAACTAGATCCTACCCACTTTAAATAAGCATCTGCCTAACTATTAACTCATTTTGCTCTAAGCAGCTTAAATAATATTGTAACTAGTCACATTTTCTTCTGCTAATTGTCTAAAACCTTGCTTGTAACAACTCACATACTTGTCTGCCAATTGTTAATACTCTCTATAATTGAATTGCCTGAGGAGATTTTTTTCTCTCCAGGTCTCTGCTTGTAAGATCATATAGCTGATTGTTACTATTATGTTAATAAAATTTAATAAATTGTTTTCTAGTTCTGAGGAGCTTTTCTTCCTGGGTCTCTGCTGAAAATGAGCCAAAAGCTCAGCCAGACTAACCCGGTTAACAAATGTAAAATAAATAAAATAAATAAATAAAATAAGATCAAGTAGAATATAAATAAAGACAATACAGTATTGCAAATAAAGTATACAATTCCACAAGCTAAATGAGCAACAAAAGAATGTGCAAAATATTTCCAAATGTAATTACTGTGTAGAGTAGCAACTGTAGTTTTAACCATTGTCAATTCTTATATGAAGTGTAATGTTTGTTAGAAAACATTCAGAAAAATATTCCACTTGGTAACCATTTGAAGTGTTGGTGAAGAGCCAATGGTGGAAAAAACAGGCTTACATATATGAAGTTTGAGATAGCCATTTCTAGCCCCAAGATTCAATATAATCCATGTAGGCACTGTGTAGAGCCTACACAGACTTTATCTGTGTTCCTCCCCAGCAGTACTCCATACATATTAATTAAGCTGCACTGCTTAGGAAGATCAGAGGTATATGTATATTGAATCCATGCAAGTAGTAGTGTAGAAGCTGTCCCATACTTGTGGACTGTCCAGAAAATGGTCTGGGCAGGTAGTAAGCAGAGGACAGCAATTTAAAAAAATTTAAGTTTAATGTACATTTGCATGGCATAGCGTGGTGCTTAGTGATGCTGAGCTGCGCTTATACATGTGCACCTGACATCTGTTATATGTCTAAAAATAGAAATCGGATATATTTAATTGTTTTGGTTCTGCAGTGATTAGCAATGTGTAACTTGCTTTGCTGCTCACCGCTAACAGAGGTCATAGTAGTATATGTGAAAATATATTATTTCCCTGCACTATCCAAGTGGTTAAACAGGTTGAGTGATGAGGTATAGTGTAGTAGGTCTCAGGATCAAGTACTGATATGCTTTATAATTTTTGGTTTGAGAATGAGACAGCTGACTGAAACATCAATGTAATGTAAACAAAAAGATAGTTATATTTAACAAAGCTGCGCAATGCGCAGCCTCCCTTAAATGGTCTCTATGGGTTTGCACGGTGCTCAGCTCTGCTGAAACATGGTTAATGGTACACCCCATTTGCTCACTTGGTGAGTTTGCTTACATTCACTTAAAATGGTTTGTGCAAGTTTGCATGAAGCTGAGCGATTTGCAGCTTTTTTGAAAGTTGCGGTACGACATGTAAAGGTGGAAATGCATCTTATATAAAGGTCAATAGGCAGGAATTTCACACCATTCATTGCAGTTGTCACTTGGCTGCTGATATGCCTGGTGGTGTTGGTGAAGGAGCATGCTTTTGGTTGCAGACATGGAGTGTGCAGGAGTCCAGAGTGTTTGTTGGACTACTGGGTCACAACTATGAACCCCAGCTGCTGCAGGGTGATTACCAGTGCTCAGAATGTAAGTCTTAGGCCTGGAATTGGCTGACTAGGGACCTTACTATTGCTACTGGTATCCCCTGCACTGGTAAGCAGCGTTGTCACCACTATGATGGCCTGAAGTGAAGGAAGAGGGGAACTCTGGACACCTGGGTCCAAGAGACATTGGCTGGGTGCACCCCACAGATATGTAAGTATTTTTCCCAGTGATGAATATGTGCAAAACTGGTATGCATAATGCTTTCTTTCTCTTAAAACAATGGCAGATGAGAGAACTCGTAATGTGTAGTCTCATGTAGGCTGTCTGGCCAGGATAAGTTGTAAGTGTGGTGAGTAGGAAAAAAGCAAAGCAATAACCTAATGTATAATGTATGGTAGAGACTAAAAAGTATTTACCAAGTTTGCAGTCCTAACAGTCAGCTATAACATACTTGTGAACTGTTATATGTTTAGTAATGTGTCAGTGCCCACCTGAAATGGTAAACCAAGTTAGGTCATGTAACCATGCATTATTGTGCAGTATAGCTGACAGACATCAGTTGAGGTTGTGGTCTACTGAGATTAACAGTCACTGTTCTGCTGTGCTCATTGTGTGAAATATGCTGTAGATTGTACTCAGGTAATGACGAGGGTAAATGGATTATTACATACAGGTCTGACACAGCTATCCATGCTGTGCATGCCATACTTGAAGCAACATAATAAATAGATTATAAAGGGTGATGGTGCTGGGATATGTGCTGCTTCAAAATGAAAAGTGTTCACTAGTGTTGTAATCATTGCATGTGTGTTCTAATCTAACACCAGTCAACTGTACAAAGGAAATGAATAAACGCTGCTGAAAAAAAACTGTCTGATGAATGTAATGCAATACCTGCAGTATGTTGCAAGTCTGTGTTCTGGCCAGTTTGTGCGATATAATCCTGTACATTCCAAGAACAAGGTGTATTGTTAAGGTACCTGACATTATGGTCAGATATGCATGTATATAAATGCCAGATTTTAAGGTACATTAACAATAAAAGTTTAAAGCAGTACTGTGCATTTAGAAGTAATCTGTTCAAATAACTGTGCAGTATGGCTGTATTCAGTGCATGTATGTACCAATCTGACACCAGTGACCTGTAAAATGGAAATAAAGATTGCTGAAAAAATTTCTGATAAATGTAATGCAGTACCCACAGTAAGCTTCAATGGCCATTATTAGTCAAATAATGCTGTTTATTCCTCCCACTCCAGGGACAAGGTATATAGGTAAGGTCTCACGTTCTGGGCAGATGCCCATATGTATAAGTGCCGATTTTCAGGAGCAGTATCAATAAAGTGTAAAGCACGATTGTGCCTTGATGAATACTCTTTTCCAATAAGTGTGAAGTATTCTTGTATGCACTGCCATGTTTTTCATAGGTTCATAGGTTCATAGGTTGGTACTAGGCTATCAGCCCTAGGGCCTATACAAGCCTAGCCATAACAATTCCCTGGCTATTTCTTCCCACACTATTTACTTCCCTGGACCCCTGTCTAGCAGGGTGACTGACATGATCCCTGGGGTGAATTTCCTTTCTCCCATCCAATCGTCAAGGTTCCTTTTGAAGAGGGCCAAAGAGGCACTCTGCTTGACATGTATGGGCAATCTATTCCAGAGTCTGGGGAGTCTCTGGGTCAGGAACCTATCCCTCCAGCATGTTTTGTTTATTGTGATGACAAGGTTTAGATCCCTGGAGTGTGTGGCTCTGAGGGATTGGGATTTCTTTAAGTGTAGCATGTCCAACAGCTCTGGGTTTGACATGGCCTTGTATGTTAAGCAGAGATCGCCTCTGAGTAGACGATATGTGACAGAGTATAGCTGGAGTTTTTTTCAGGTGGTCAGCATAGGGCATCTGCTTTAGGCCTGTGATTCTTTTAGTGAGGTATTTCTGCGGCCTTTCCAGTTGTTGCAGATGTCTTGAGAGGTACATACCAAAAGGGGCATTGTATTCTATAATGGGTCTAATGAGGGATGAGTACAGTGGGACAATGACCTCCTTTTTTCTGGATGAAAAGCCCTTAGTGATGAGGTGTGCCACATAGAAGGATTTCCTGACTGTTGTGGCGATGTGGTTATCAAAGGTGAGACCACTGTCCACCTGTGTCCCTAAGTCTCTTATCACACTTTTGGTGTTTAGTGTACTGCCACCTATATGGTAATTCATGGGTACATGCTTTTTCCCAAAGGGGATAACTATACATTTCTTGGCATTGAGCTTGAGCCCATGGCTCTGGCACCAAGCATCTGTTTCTGTAAGGCCCTTTTGTAGAGTATCCACATCATTTGGGGATTCAATAATGGCTCCCAGTTTGTAGTCATCTGCGAACTTTGTTAGCCAGAGTCCCTTAGTGTTGGCCTGTACTTCAGAGAAGTAGATGCCAAACAAGAGCGGTCCCAGGACTGAACCCTGAGGTACTCCACTTGTCACTTGTCTGGAGCTGGATTTGGAGTTGGCTACTTTTACAGTGTGAGTTCTATCAGTAAGCCAGTTAGCAACCCATTGGGTGACGTAGGGATTAATGCCCAGCTTAGTAAGTTTATCTATGATTCCAGAGTGGGGGATGATGTCAAAGGCCTTGGCAAGGTCTAGATAGGCTGTGTGGAGCACCTTACCCTTGTCCATGGCTCTGGAGACTGATTTGAAGAAGTCAATCAGGTTCAGGAGACAAACTCAGCCCTTCACAAACCCAAACTGGGTGGGGTCCAGTGTTTGAAGGTTGCCAATGTCTTTGTTTATAAGTTCCATGATAATACGCTCCATGGCCTTGCAGCTTAGGCTTGCCAGACTGATGGGATGGTAGTTTCCGGGATCCAAGGTGGCTCCCCCCTTGTGGAGTTGGATAACTGTAGCTCTGCATCACTCAGTGGGCATGAAACCTTAGGTGAGGCTATGATTAAACATGACACTTAGGTGAGGTGCCAGTTCATATTGTAGTTTATGTAGTCCACAGCCCGGGATGTCATCTGGTCCCATGGATGCTGTATTCTTAGCTTTGGAGAGTGCGTTTTTTACCTGTGTGGCCGTTATTACTGGAATTTGGCAATCTTCCGGTATTGAGATGGGCCATTTAGGGGGTGAGAGGGGGTGAAGTTGGCACTGAATCGATCTGCCAGGATATTGGCAAGCTCCTTGGGATAAGTATATTTAATTCCATTCTGTTTTAGCTCAGTGCAGATCTGAGCATTGCCATTTAGATTCTTGACATAGTTATAGAATGCCTTGTGGTTGTCTTTGGAATCTTTGGCAATTTTATTTTCGTAACTAGCTTTGGAAGATTTTATGAGGGATCTCAGTTTCTTACTGAGGCTGGTAAGGGAGTTTTTTGCATCCTGGGATTTTCCTCTTTTCTGCAACAGTTTCTTCCTTTTGTTGTAAAGTTTGTTTATGGCAGGGGACCACCAGATTGGCTTCCTTTTTTTGGATGAGAGCATCTTGGTTCTATTTGGGATGGCACAATTCATGCATGAGTGAATGTGCTCGTACAGTGCCTTAGTGTAGGATTCAGCAGTTGAACTTTCAGTTCCTGTCTGCATGGGTGTCATGAATTTTGTCACTTCTGACTTGAGTAGCATGAAGTTGGCTTTGGAGAAGTTTTTTATGGAGGTTTTCTTACTGGGGGGTGGGCGTGGGATGTGGATGTTAAGGGTGATTAGCTTATGGTCAGACCTGACTAACAAGGGGGTGACCATAAGTGTGGAGCATCGATTTCCCATGTTGGTAATGACCAGGTCTAGGATATTGGAGCCCCTGGTGGGACTATGGATTAGTTGATCCAGGGCATTGGAATTTATGAATTCCAAGAAATGTTGGGCAAAGGTGTTGGTACATGAGTAGTTTTCCCAGTTAATGGCAGGGTAGTTAAAAAACCCAGTATTAGGGTGCTTGGTTCTATCTTAATATTTTCCAGTATGTTTAGAAAGGTGTAGTGAGAAGCTTGGGGTATGGTGGGGGATCTGTAGCAAGCTACAATTTGGATTGCAACCTTACCTAGTGTTAGTACACCTGGAGAATTTCAGATGCATTGTGTTGGGCAACTAGCCTGGCGGTATGAATATCCTTGGTGAATATTGACACTCCTCCACCTTTAGTGTTTTGGTCATGGTTTGGTGGCCAAAAAGTGTGGTAAGAGTTGTAGCCTGGTATTGCAGGGGTGCTCTCTGGAGCCTCGAACCAGGTCTCAGTTACTGTACAGATATCGATGTTGTCCATTTTTAGGAGTGCCTCGAGAGAGAGTGCATTTTGAGGTTTAGACTTCTAGCATTGAGTAGCATTACCTTCAGATTTTGCATGCTTGTACCTGTTACGGTGGTGGTTTTGTCCTTTGAACTTTGCCTAAAAAAGGCACTATAGGGGTGGCAAGAGCCTTAGCCAGTAACCTGAATCCCAGGGGCGACAGGTGCAGACCATCTCTCGCAAAGCATCATGGTCTGTCAATCATGTCATCCCAGGCAGACAGATACTGGATCCCCTTTGAATGACACCAGAAGCTTAGCCAATTGTTGAAGTCAATCATTTTGTCTTTATATTGTGGTATCATTCTGGGCAAAGGCAGGATGCTACTCAGGGCTAGGGTCATACCTGCCTGGGTCACATGATCCGAGAGCTATTCCATGTCTCTTTTCATGTAGTCCAGGGAGATACGTCTCAAGTCATTCACTCCAACATGGACAATGACAGAGTCATATTTGTACTTGTTGTGGAGTGACTTGAGTGCATGCGTTATGTGGTGGATCCTGGCACCCGACAGGCAGCTGACTGTAATTTTCTCCTTGTTCAACCTGGTGAGAGGGACATCAGTGTGCCGGACTATAGAGTCACCTATGACTAAAGTGTTAAGTACATTGTCTTGCCTTAGGGGCTGTTGTTGGGTGGCACACTGGTGTTGTGAACTATGTGACACTTTGGTTGTGATTGGTGTTTGTTTGCGTTTCAGCTTCAGAGGTCCTTGTTGCTTTGGCAGGTTACAGTTAAGGGCCTCTGCATATGTGGATTTAGTGTTGCTATATGTGGGTGTTGGTGGTGTAGGTTTAGAAGGGCTATGTGTTGCTTGAGGTGTAGTGTGGGTGTTAACCTTCTCCTCTTGACTGTCTAGCACAATCTTGGGTGGAGAGAGCTTTGCTTCCATTTTGGCTATGTAAATGCATCTCTCACAGGTTGTAGTGTTGGGTGGTAGGAGAGGGTTGTCTATGTACATGAGGCAATTGCTGCATTGCCCCAGTATGCCTAGATTCACCAGGTGGGCAGGAGAAATCACCAGAAGCTGACCCTTGGACATGCCTGATTTGGTGCTTTTTTTTTTTTTTTTTGTAAAGTACAGGAGCTGTTTTCCCTTACCTTAGCAAGGTACTTCGTAATTATAGGCTGTTTAGTGCCTACTATTAATTTCTCCTTATTAACAAGGAGAGTTGAGTGCTTGTATCATTTTAAGGCTCCCTAGTGCTTTCCAGCAGGTATTAGAGAAAGTGCTAGTCACAGGGATGCTTAAAGGTAAGATGAAAAAAAATGCACACCCCTAGAGAAGTTAGATGTGAAAGTAGGTAACTTAAGTTTTACCTGTTTAAAAAGTTAAGGTTTAGTCATAAACTGACAGCCATCAACTGTTAAATTTAGTGCACGTTTCCTTCAGTCACAGCTTGTGGGTTCTAATCCCATGGCAGCCAACTAAGAAATCACTGTCTACATCAATTAGTGTACATGAACATACCTCTCAACTGTCTTAATTTTTTGGAATGTAATGACTAATGCCCCATATGTCTGGTCATTGATTAGCAGATAAATGACATTACTTGGAATGCAATTTATTGTCAAATCTGTTTACAGAACACCTTGGTAGTAATGTATGAGCACACTAAGTAAAATACTTCTTTGTAGTTGTGTACCTGTATTTGTTAGTGCTTCGCCCATACTGTCCCATGCTAACAGGTTGAGAGCTATGTACATGTAGCATCATCTATGCAAGAACTGGAGTCACTGTATACACAAGTGACACTGCACACTTGCAGAAGTATGTATTAGCAGTGTGTGTAGTAATATCAATAGCGAGATTACTAATGGTATGTTTTTGTCTTTCACCCCACCCCTTATCTTCTCCAATTTATTATTATGAAATTTATTAATTTATTACTGTTATTTATTATCATGTTTTGATATTAATACATTTTGTTAAAATAACTGCTACATTGCCCTTATGGGTCATGTCATACTGATTTGTTGTTAACATACTTACCATTAGGTTATTTATTGCTGTGTTCCTCATAATATTCCTTAATATGTATTTGGCTTAATCAATATTATCTTGCATTATGGTAATACTAACATTGGTTTGGTTATTACTTATCTTACCTTATGTTTATATCTAATTTACTACAATGCAACAAGGTAGGCAGGTTCCACACAATCCACCTACCTTGCCTCCACCGGCCCTGGCACCAGGGCCCAGCATGTCTAGGCTGCAGCCTGATGGTACCTCATCTACTGCCCCTGCACTACACTTGGTGCTGGCTGGACTTGGGGCCCCTTCTGGCAGTGGAGGTGGAAGGGGTTATTTTGTCACCCATCAAGAACTGCCAGATATGGTGCATAGGGTGGTTTACATACTTTTGGGGCATGCCTGCACCAGTTGGAGGGCATGCTCACTATCCTAGTGAGGCAGCCTCACACTGCATACCAGCTTCCACTACTGCCACCCCAGGGGCAGTGAAGGAGCAGTGCTGACAGTCCCATGGATGAAGTCTTGAGTCACACTGCTACTGTGTGGATGCTCCTGGGACTGTGATTCCACAACACCCTCCCTGTCCAAGATGTTCACTCCTCTCTTGTGTCATACACCAACCATGTCTACTGTCTTGTCTGTTTTCAAATGCTTCCTCACCTTCCCAACTTACCTCCCCACGCATACCTATGTCCCTTCCCCAACATTCCATTCTCACCTAAAAAAAATGGGCACCTGTTCCACAAAAAATATCACCCCATACATAGCTCTCCATTTTGCACGTGTCCACTGGACACCATTTGGTCCAATTGGCCTGACAATGCAGTTAAGCTGTCATCACCCCTTGCTGGAGGTGACAGTCCAAATTCAGCTAGAAATTAAACAGTGAACAGCTGTTGCTGATGAAGAAATGGGTAGCTATGGTTCTTTTTTACACCCATCCTGCACATTCCTACCTGTCTTTCACTATGTTTTTCTCCCTGCTTGCACCCCTTTTCACCACTGTCCTATCTCCCCATTTTTCTTTTCTTTAAAGATTTTTTTGTATGACGTTATGTGGAGGACCGCATTGCTTAGCTAGGCTAAATAGTGCCACATTGATATATGCTTTTGTAAAAATATTAATCACATTCTAAATGTATAGCTGCACCCTATTTCCAGCCCAGGACCATCACATCTGCATGACAGTGGGTCAACCCACCAAGCCAAACAACTTCCAATTAACAGAGCTGTTTAAATGAAAACATAGTAATGCTCAACTTTTCTTCAATAAGCGTGTTTAAGTGATGCTGTGCATTGAGCCACACTGCGCAAACCAGCTGAAAGAAATATAGAAAATATTACTGTAATTAGTACTCTACTAGGGGAAATACATCACTCTAAAGCCATACACACAACAATGAATGTAAGTAAGATATGTAATAGCAGGTAACCATTCAAGTATATGTACAACTTGTAACAATACACTTGCTAAAACAGTAATGTAAAAATAGGATGTTAACTGGGACTCTAATAGAGAAATACAGGCTTCTAAAGCCATACAATCTGGACAAATCCATAAATAAAACTGGGACAAATGACCAAAAATAGGAACAATTTTTCAACAATGCTTTTACATTCTTAGAAGGATGAAAGACTAACAGGTATTGATTTAACGTGAATATTCTGAAGTACATGGAAGTCTGAAACTCAAACGTCTGTCATTATTTTCTGGCTTCAGTCTTTAATGTTTAACACTAATTTGCCAGGAAACTACAATGTAATGAAAAAACAGGCATAAAAATGAGGGCAAAATCTGGACATTCTGTAAAAATTTGTACAGATGAGAAGTATGTATGTAAGTGCAGTGTGTAACAGCAGATAACTGTGGAATGATATCTCCAACATGTAAAAATACACTAGCTATCTCAGTGACACTGTATCTCAGTCTGTAAAATGCATTGTAGACAATACTTTTTGATACACATGGTCCTGAGTTCAACTACAGCTGCCTCCACCAATGAAAATAGATGCATGTGGACATCAACATTATATATTGTCATGTGTATGTCTGTCTTATCACCTAGATATCCACCCACAACAGGACAGATGGAATGTCTGTATCTAAGTAATAGAACAGAAAGGCCTACAGTTAAGACCACTATTAAGTACAACACTAGAAAGTACAGAGAATGTCAGGTAAGGCATTAGCCTGAATTCCCACAGGATTTTGAAGTATGTACTGAACTTGTGACCCAGTAATATGACACTGCAGCCCACATGACTTGGCACCTGCCCAAATGCATATCATAATGGTTAATCCACTCCCTTACCTTCCTCTAGGACACACCAATCACTTTGCCTTTGATTGTGGTACTGCTAATGTTAGGTAACATACTTACCTTAAACACAAGCTTTAATTTGCAGTGGAATGGGTACCCTCAATCTGGTTCTGCCTCCACAACAAGGCTGCCACAGCTCCCACACTTACCTTTACAGCTTGTTGTCCTCCAAAGTGTTCCCACTCTCTGCCTATGCCTATTGCCTACAGCATCAGCTCCAGCTTCAGTTTTAGCCAGTAGCTCATACATCTGTATGTAAAATGTGGTTGCATATCATTTGCTGATTGTACTGCAAATCAGCTGTCTTGGCTACAATTAGCAGTTCAGAAGCACAGATTGGTTAACAGCCAATCACCTGTTAATGACAACCATGTTAAAAAGGCAAACAGTGAACTAGGGACCATTCTGTATGAGAGTTTCTTCATACAGTAAATGTGTTGTCACAACCTTTATATATCTGCACATATCAACAAAGGAGTATTGTACTCCATCGGGTATGTAACCTTTTTGTTTACAACATGATGCATATGTGTGAATATACTTAGGGGGAATGGGGATTACAGCATAAATCTTTCTAAGAATTGTAATGATTACATGTCATTGATCTCCAGATTTGTTACACCTACAGAGGAAGTACACTACAACAGGGGTGGAATGTTGTTTGTCAGTGTGGCACACTGGTCTCCTGGGAATGTGCCTTTTTACTGGTTGTAATAGCACACTACTATTTGTTTGGCACTGTTGTTTTGACATGTTATCAGGGGGGGTTACCCCTAGGGCCACACTACAATAGACTTCTGTGTTGGGTGTGTGATCATACAGCAGTGTCTGTCATGGCACAAACAGGAATAGCTGACCATTGCTAGTATCTTAGTTGCATCTACACCCTTCGTATGTTTGCACACTGTGGAATATGAGATGCGTGATCAAGCAGTAGATACTGCCAGCCATTCTGATATTGCTGTATCTCCACATAGTATGCTCCCACATATGTGATCCTGACATGTGTTCTCATTTTGTTGCCTTTCAGGAAAAATGTATCCAAGACACCAGGGCCCTTTTATGGATGCCAAGAATGATATAATCCTGGAAGGCCTCTGTCAACACCATGAACTCCTGCTGTCCAGGGGGAGGCAAAACAAGGAACAGCGGGCAGCATTGTGGACTGACCTGGTACATAATGTTAATTCGATTGGTCACCAGAGCAGGAAATATGAGCAGGTTCAACACTGTGTGACTGACATGATAAATGCGACATGCAGAAGAGCAGCAGATGTGGCCAGGGATTGTGGTGTCACTGGTGTAGGGCCTGCAGTGGAACAACCAATCTCAACCACTGAGGAATTGCTGGTGAGCCTAGGAACACACGACAGCTCCCAGGCATCCATCACACCATATATTGTGCATATGGGTGCCTCAATTTCCATGCCAGAGAAGGGTCCAGGTAGGCTTAGTTTGATCAAAATTGGAATACTGTAGCATTCAGTGTGTCAGGGTGTACATAATTTTATGTGGGTGTCAGGTGTTTGTTTTTTGGAGGAGGAGTTTAACTGCAGTTTGAATCTTATGCTTAGATTTTGACTAACATAATTAACATAGTAGCTGTTGTAAATGTGAGATATATGGACATATTACCCTGTTATAATGCAACGTGCAGTGGTGTTTGCATTACCTCTCCCTCAACTTTTTCAAACAAGCCACAATCATTCCAGTACCTAAAAAATCTACTATAATAGGTCTGAATGACTACAAGCCTGTTGCTTTGACATCAGTGGTCATGAAGACTTTTGAGAGGCTGGTGTTAGCTCAATTGAAGGACATTATAGCTCCCTCATTGGACCCCCTTCAGTTTGTTTATTGAGAGAACCAGTCAGTGGATGATGCAGTTAATATGGGCCTGCACTATACCTTGCAACATCTTGACAACCCAGGGACATATGCAAGAAT
The DNA here is from genome assembly GCF_019279795.1 of Protopterus annectens. Classification (NCBI taxonomy): domain Eukaryota; kingdom Metazoa; phylum Chordata; order Ceratodontiformes; family Protopteridae; genus Protopterus; species Protopterus annectens. The sequence goes on along the minus strand of NC_056746.1, from coordinate 445,738,284 downwards.
TTTGTTTGTGGACTTCAGCTCTGCATTTATTACAATAATTCCAGAATTTCTTCACTTGAAACTCTCAGCTTTCTTTTCCTGCTTCCACCTCTAAATGGATCACCAATTTTCTGTCCAATAGGAAGCAGCAGGTGAAAGTGGGGGAATTTACATCTAGCTATCGCACGATCAATAAATGTGCCCCCAGGAATGTGTGCTCTCCCCACTGCTATTCTCCCTCTATACTAATGACTGCACCTCTAAGGATCCCTCTGTCAAACGTATTAAATACGCAGATCATACATCTATCATCAACTCTTCAGGAATGGTGATGGGTCTGCATACAGATGGGAGGTTGAGCAGCTGGCCCTTTGGAGTAGTCAGAATAATCTGGAACTGAACATTTAAAACTATGGAGATGACAGTGGACTTTAGGAGTGGTACTACAATATTATCCCACCTTTATATTTAATACTGCTGTGTCAGTTGTGGAATCCTTCAAGTTTTTGGGATCTATAATCTCCATGGACTTGAAGTGTGAGACCAATGTAAGGTCCATCATAAAAAAGGCACAACAGCGAATGTACTTTCTGTGACAGCTGAGGAAGTTCAACCTCCCACAGGAACTGTTGATTCAGTTTTATACAGCAGTCATTGAGTCTGTTCTCAGCTCATCCTTAACAGTGTGGTTTGGATCTTTGTCTAATCATAACAAAAATAGGTTACAGCGAACAGTCAGGTCTGCCAAAAATATCATTGGTGATAGCTTGCCCTCCTTACAGGACCTGTACTATTCCAGAGTCATGAAAAGGGCAGGGAAAATCATCACCGACCCTCACATCCAGGCCACCATCTTTTTGAACTATTACCATCAGCCAGGCATTATAGATTAATACGCATCAAAACAAGTAGATATAAGAACAGTTTTTTCCACAGGCCATCAAGTTCATAAATAGTTAACTCAGCTCATTAGGTTGGGGTATTCTTTTTTTCAAGCCTCCAAGGATTCTGCAGTATTGTTTACATATTGTTAATACTTGTTTCTTTTAGAATTTGTTTCAGTATTTCTTGCACTGAGTTGCACTTTGCACCTTGTATGTATATGTATATGTATATTTACTTTTTTGTCTTGTTCTTAATAGTTGCATGTATGTCATTTGTTTGTTCTTAGTTGCATGTATGTCATTTATGTAATTCATACTTGGAGAGTCACTGAAACTGGAGTCAAATTCCTTGTATGTGTGCATACTTGGCCAATAAACGTGATTCTGATTCGGATTCTTTTCACAGGTCTGTCAGGAATCTGACAAGGCTGTGGTCCTGCTCCTGGTAAGCACAACACTGTTTTGTTACAAATGCAGATTTATTGCAATGTATTCCCTAAAATGTCATCCCAGACCTGCTAGTTGGATTGATGTACTGTCAGCATGATTGCTAACTTCACAGATATTTTCTGACTGTACACACTTCAGAGTCATACCTATGCCTTGTAGGTGTGATCACACTGATAGATGGGACAGTATTGTCAGGACATTACAGATTGCAATATTTGTCAACTGTGCAGAGTGTTGACAAATGTCAACAATGTACCTCATTGTTGCTGATGAAATTGTTATTTAAAAGCTTTTATTTACAACACAGAAGTTTGTTGGAAATTAATGCCCTCATGTCCTGCTAGATGAGGTTGGGGGTTAAAGATGTCTATAATAGCAAATCCAAAAAACAAAAATGGCACAATGCTCCAACCGCAGTACTATAAACCAAGTAAAAGGAGCACCGGAGACCACGTAGTTCAAGCACGAACAATTTATTAGCAAATCCACACCACGGACATAAAACCAAAACACATTAATGCTACACAATTCCTTATACGTTTTCATCACCAAATAACTTTATCAGATGAGATACTGAGAACACATTAGGCATTAATAAATACCTATCCTAATTTAAATGAACTAATCATGCAGTGAATAAAGGTGCAATCATTTTAAATAGTGAAAAAATAAATATCTTAAATCACAAAATACATTAATAAAAACGTCAGAAACTAAAATTCTTTAAAAGACAATTTTCATTAAATAAATATTGTAAAAATAAACATAAATATATAAGATATATTTAAAATGTGTTTAAAATTGAATGAACCATCCTACACCCACTAGTGGATAACAATGGGTATATACCAATTTAAACAACTTGAGTTGATTATATTAAGGTTACTATAGTTTTGCAGCCCTCAATTTAAAGACTGGTTTGATGGATAGCATGTCATTCAAACCTGAACTGGTACATGCATCCAAAGTTATTTGCCAATGCAGTTCTCTATATTCGATCATATTTTCCCAGGGGCCACCTCTGGGGTCAATAGGGGCCACTTCAATAATAAAAAATTGATAAATTGCTTGTGGGCAAGATAGAAGATGTCTATATAGAGCATTACTTTCATTCTTTTTCCTTGTCTTGTATAAATGCTCATATATTCTCTGTCTACATTTTCTTTCCATCTTGCCTATGTAAAATGAACCACAGGTCCCACAAATAGCAATATATATTACCCCAGTTGTATCACAATTTGCATAGCCCCTGGTAGATATATCTCTACATCTAACCTTCAAGTATAATGTTTCCCCTGTACAAACATAAGTTGTAATTAATGTGTAGCATCTTCAGAAGACAATTGTTTATTCAAAATCACAGAGAATATTACTTTAAATTAAGTTTTTTTTTTTTTGGAAAGGACAGATGGGGGTGTGCAGTTCATGCCATTCTCCTATGGTAGATACCTTTCATTAAGTGATGAAAATGTTAGATCAACAATCAAAGATCAAAGTAGCCTCATAGATGTGACCCACCTTGATGTGAATAAGGCATATAGGAAGTCCACACAGGAATCTGGTATACAAACCAGGAAATGTAGGAGGAGGTTAGAAGGTGGAAAACCTGATGAGAAATGGTTAGAAATGTCTACCAGGATGGCAAATTGAGATCAATATAGGAAGACAGGGTTAAAGAGTTACGTGTTTCAGGGTACAAGTATTAGTGTTCTATAAATGTTCTCCAACATGTCTGTTCCACAGAGGCTTACTTTTACTTGCTCAGTCTCTAATGTTTCATCCACATTTGCTTAGGCATGTTGGTTTGACATAGTATGTGCTTGTAGTTTGTTTCTTTGCTTACTTCTTTAAGAGAGAAATTTACAGACTCATTTTTAGTGAGTTCTGATTGGTCCAAGGTTAGTGCACCTCAAAGAAAAAATGCAAAGGCATTACATCACCTGTGAGGGATTGCTCTGTCTCTCACGTTAGGTGATTGTGGTGTAAAAATAATAAAGTTTAGGGGGAGTAGGGGAGGTTGATTGATACATGACAGGTGTGAGGAGGTTTGCCCTCTACAAAATGCTTAGATAGATTGCTGTACCTGCTCATAGATTGGACATATTGACTACAAGCATTCTGAGAAAGTGTGCACTCAAGTTCTAATTTACAGTATGAACTCTCATTGCTGGGCAACGGTGATGTGAATTTTTGGTGGTGAGGATCTACAGTGGATCCATGATAGACATTGCACAACAATTTTTTACAAAAAGGTTAACCCCTCTTCTGGACAGTATCAACATCTATAGAAAAGCAAACTTAGAGAGAGACAGTGAAAAAGAAAATCAGCAGTAGTCAAGAGATGCAATAAGGAAAGAAAGACCAGTGTGTTTAAAATGTAGAAAATTCATGCTAGAGCACAGAAATTTTAAATTGTATCAATATTCAGCAAGCTATAATAATATCAGAGTTATCCTTAAAAGACCTCTTAAATATTTTAAGATAGTGGCACAAGGTAACTTTGAGCAACTGGGATGCTCGGCTGCATAAAGACAGATAGCTCCATCAGGAGTCATGCTGCAATCTCTGCATATGCCGCCAGAAGTAATTCCAGCTACCTTACTTTGTTTGGTTCTAGCGACAACATTTCTGAAGCAACGTAGAACAGGATCTGTCCAAACTGCTAAAATGGTAATAATTCTGTAGAGAAAATGTAGTAAGGAGATGTCAATGGACACCACAATGTATACATTGGAAAGGGGAGGGATATTTGGAATATCAAAGACCTTGTTATGAGACATAGATAAAACTAAATTACAGGAGGGATGTATTCAGAGGTTTACCTTCATAAACTCGAATCACAGTGGTTCGAGTGCTCATATGAGCAACTTGAAACCATGAAAGTGAAAACGTTGACAGTCCTTAATGTTCGAAAAACAGCAAATTGAAAAGCAGATTCGCTGTTTTTCGAACATTAATGTCGAACAAAAAAAAACTAAGTGTAAAGCAGGGGGGGGCAAGCCCACCTGCAGCCCCCATGTGGGGGGCTGTGCCCCCCACACCCCCCTATTTTATTATTCTAACTCCAAGATTGCACTACAGTGGGGAAAGGAATGATTTCCCGATCCCCACTATAGTGCAATCCACCCCAGAATGTCGAATGCGCAATGAGCGACTCTCACTGTGCATTTGCTCATTGCACATTCAAACATTTTTCTATTCGGTGTTTGCAAACTTTGCAAACTGCCTTTCAGAAAATTGCTGTTCACCCTTGTGCAATATGCACATGTAAAGGTAAACTGTATTCAGATGATGAGGTGGTCAGGGGCAACTGAATGAATTCTATAGCTGTTATATCTAGCATACCAAGAGGTGTCAAGAAATAATGTATTTATAGTATGAGTACTTGATTTCTGATACAAGTCTTCTGAGGTGGTGCAGCGGTAGCGTTGTTGCCTCACAACAAGAGGATCTCCTGTTTGATTCTCGGCTTGGGTTGGGAGTGCCTTCTGTGTGGAGTCTGCATGTCCTCCCCGCGCCCGAAAGACATGCGTTGAATGGGCGTGCCTTTATTGAAGGTTGGGTGTTGGGCTGGCAACTCGACACCATAAAAACCAACTGCCAATCGTTAGCAGACCAGAGTTCCGCTGTGGCGACTCCTAACTGGGAAAAGCCAACAAACAACAACTTGATTTCTGATACAAACAGCACCCAGTGCTGGTAGTGGCAATGATGACACAAAATGGCAGGACAAAAGCCCAAAAATAGGGACATATTTTAAATATTGTTCTTACAAACTTAGAAAGTTGTTAGAGCAACATGGTTTGTTTTAACATACATTTTCTGAAGGATTTGAAGCCTGAAACTCATATGTATGTCATTATTTAGTGACTTCAACAGTCAGATCATCCCAGTGATTTGCCAGAAAACCATAAATTGTATGAGGAACAGATCAAAAATATGAGCCAAAAATCTGGAGATTCTGGGAAAATCTGGACAGTTGAGAGGTATGCGAATATACTGTGTAGGTCACTGCACTTTACTTCTGTAGCAAGAATGGATAATGTCATGGGACTCTAACAATACTGTAGGCATTCTTTGTGGCCAGAGACCATTTGATCTTTACTTTGGCTATTAATGGTTTACAAGTTAATCTTAGCTTAAAAGATGAGAAAGAGAAAATAAGATGTAAATGATGGTGTGTTATGTAGTCCTTGCTTACCATCAGATCTATCCAAATCCAATAACAGCACCCTTATATCCTCAGACTCTACCACCAACTGCTAGGAATCGCAACTGACAATAACCTCACCTTCGATAACCATATTAATAACTCCATTAAAACAGTAAATAGAAAAATGGGTTCCTTCTATAGAATATAACCCTTCTTAACTCCAACATCCAGAACTACAATTGCCCACTCCCATTTAATCTCAACTCTTCTTTATGCTTCACCCATATATACTAACCTAAAAAAAGTAATACCATCAAACTAGCTAACTCCTATAATAATATAGCCAGATTTGCCACTGGGAACCCATTTAGAACTCACCATTGTCAGAACCTACAGCAACTAGACTGGCTCGAACTAAAAATCATTTTGATACTCTCCCAACTTACCATTGTTCTAAGATATTTTACAAACCAAACAACATCCCTATACTTTCCAGCCTTATTACCCCCATAGGAATCTCAACTCCTTGCGCTCCTCTAGTAAACTTCTTGCTAGCATAAGCAAGTCTAATAACTTGGCTGGTGACTCCTTGTTCTCCAACACTGCTGGAAAAAACTGGAACCTTCTGCCACCCAATCTAACTTTACAACCCTCCCTGCCGCTCTTTAAACAAAGGCACAAGAAACATCTCAAAACACACTGGTTATGCCCCTATTGCAACCCTGACTAATTCCCTGCTTTCTCTACTGCTATTTCTATACTACCTCCTCTCACCAATCAATACTTTTATACCCCTCTGGAAGTAGTAACTATCACTAATAAATTAAATAACTTATGACATGAATGCAAATTTGAATGTTCTGTATATTACCACAGATATCATACTGTAAAGTGCCTTACCCTACCCTGCAAGATTAGAGGTAATTAATGTAATTTTCCTCTCATTAATACTCATTACTTAATATTTTAACATCCTTTCTTTGTATAATAGTGCATGACATATTTGTGTGTTACTATATTGCTATGTTGCTATTGAAGCTTTTCTCCCCGGGCCTCTACTGAAAATGGAAATATATCCAGCTGGACTAGCCCGGTTAACAAATGTAAAATAAAAATAAATAAATAAAATAGATCTACTTTCTAATGCTGAGATCAATTTGCATATGTGACTAGCAGTCTTAAGACACCATATGTTTGTATATGGCTTAATGCAGTGCCCGTTATCAGGAGCGCAGTGTGTTGTCTAAGGCAGTCTGTATGACTGTTCATTTTCTTGAACTGACAGTGTTTGGGCTATGAGTTTGACCTGCTCTTTATTCCCAGGATTCCCATTACTTACTGCCTTGCCATTTATAGTAGGAAGCCATCCTGGGTAACATGGACATTTCTTGGTACTAAGTGCATATTATGAATATTGTACTACAGGCAGTTTGCCCGTAGAATGTGACTATGGTAGTGCAAGCACAGCTGTATCTATTTGTGAACTTACAGACAGTCAGAATACAGTAATTTCTACTCTTCTTATGGAACTGGCATCAGAATGGGGAGAGGGACCTATTTTTACTGTATGTGGTAAGGGGATGATGAAAGTATGAAGGTGATTCAATAGATACAGTTACCTGCATTGATTCTGCTAAGACTGTAGGCTGAATGTGGCTATCTAGTAAAGTTACCATGGTTATATTCATGGCGGTATCTGTGAATCTGAGGTATGTGGTTTTGAGGTCACATGCACACCTAGACAATAACTGCCACAGACATTGATTGCTAATTCTGGAGTCCATTTCTAAGAAGTCTCTAACATATGATTTTAGTAACAGGAAACTAAATGTTTGTGGCTGTGCCTACCATTTGCCTTTTTTGTCTGTTTTGTTATTGGAGGCAGCTTTACATTCTATGTTGCCAGTATAGTAGTAATGTCACACTGAAATGGCACTGTCAAACTAAATATTTGATATTGAGTTCCTGAGCAATGAAATAGGCATACCATGATGTACCCAGAGGAGGCTGAGTGCTTTATTTCTAGTTTCTGCTTTGCTAGTATATATGACTATGTTGACTGGAAGGAGAGTGCTGCACACAGGACAGTTACTTCATTTTATTTGCTTTTTCTTATAATGATGTTTATTAACATATCTTGAGTTAAGTGATTTCATATATATTCATTTATAAAACCACAGAGATAAAAATCAATAATTTATTAGGCTTCTTCTTCTTATAAAAATACTCTTTTATATATCATATTGGCAATGGGATGGTACAAACTGAAGCAGATGCAAGAAAATACAAGAGGAGCAGTGCAAATGCTGAAAATAATAATGCCCAGCCTTCAATTATACTCACTGATAGATGCAAAATACTTTGATGCTGAAAACTGGCATTCAAGGAAAAAAAAACACTTCTGTATTAAATGATTCATGTTTATAATCACAATCAGGATTTGGAGTGACAATGCTGTTCTTTTTAAAGAAAACAGTCCATGCAAGCAGATTAGCAGATATAACATTTTATGTCCAATTTCCTTAAGAATATAAAGTTTGAAGAACACTGCAGTTTTCATTTCATTAAACCTAACACAAGCACATAATCACAAAGCTCTTTAAAATTATTAGTTTTACATGATGCTCTGTATCAATGTGTAAACATCACACTGTTTTAAGACAAAGATATTTTGAAGAGAAATTGATGGGTCTCCAGCTGTGACAACAGTACTTAAGCAAGGACACATAAACAATCAAGACAACAGGTGATTGCACACATCACACTCATGTTGGTTACTAGTTTAGTGTGTGTGTGTGTGTGTGTGTGTGTGTGTGTGTGTGTGTGTGTGTGTGTGTGTGTGTGTGTGTGTGTGTGTGTGTGTGTATGTGTGAATGAACACAGGACACCAGAACAAAATAAATCACCAAGCTCAAGTCTGGTTCTGTAAACAGTTTATTGATGTAGTTAAAATAATATTGAGAATCCCCAAATATAATCACTACTAAAACTATGATAGGTACTAAAGAGTATGGGGCTTTTAGACAATGTATACATATATTTTGGAGCCATTTCTAAATTTAGTGAATGTCCCCAAATACCCTGTAGCCTTGCAAAATGGAAATTGTGCTACAAAAAAAGTTGCATACATAGCACAGTGTTCGGTTTGCCCAACATTTATGTAGGAAAAACTGAAAGGACAGTAAGGAATAGGGTATATGAGCATTCCTATGACATTTAAGAATGTTGCTGTTGTTTTTTGACTTTTCCTGGTTAGGGGTCGCCACAGCGGAACTCCCGTCCGCTAATGATTGGCAGTAGATTTTGACAAATGCCAAGGTGCCAGCTCGACATTCAACCTTCAACGAAGGCACGCCCATTTAAGCATGCCTTTCAAACGCCCACCCAACTGCAGGGAGTACATGCAGACTCCACACAGAAGGCACTCCCCGCACTCCAGCTGAGAATCAAATGGGAGAACCTCTTGCTGTGAGGCAACAATGCTACCGCTGCACCACCGCGGATTATGACATTTCAGAATGTAATGTAATGTTAATAATGCCCCATGCAAATAAACAGCAGTTTGTCAGAGTTTCAAGGGATTTCACTTTGCTATTTTAGTTATTCTCAATGTCAGAAGAGGGACATGGGAAAATCAGTTGGAATATAAAGAACTCTTGTAGCAATATAAACTGAATGCTACTGTTGCTCCAGGATGTAACTAAAATGTATCCATAGTTCCTGTGGTTAAGTTAAGGGTGGCAAAACTATAAGCACGAATACTAGGTACAGATGTCTTAAGAGATATTTCATTTTATATTGATTTATTTTATTTGATGGTTTTTAGTTTACTTGACATAAGATATGAACATACTTGTATGTTACCTAGGTATTTTTTGTAAGCAAATAAACAAGCATTTGTACTGTTTATTAAAAATAAACAGCTGTTGCATGAATTTAAACAGCAAGATTATTCACATTTTTATTTACACTTACATGTACATATTTTGAAATATTTTTTTACGCACACAATAATATAGTTGTTTTTGCCCTTAATGTTTAATTAGTTAAATATTTATGGTGATAGTCTTTGGAATTAGAAGTGGCATTCTTGTTTCTTTAAATTGCAAACATCAATTTACACAACTTTATTTAAAAAATCGCAAAGAATCACTTCCTGTTTTGTTTCTGAGAAAGTCCTTGTGTGATTATAAGGATGAAAGTACACAACTGATAGTAGTGTGCTACTATATTATTTTAACTACACCAATAAATTGTTTACAGAAGTGGACTTGAGCTTGGTGATTTCCTTTGTTTTGGTGTCCTGTGTTCACTGTGCACATTTGTGTTGGTTATACATAGGGTCATCGTTTCATAGGTATATACTATGTTAATGACCTCCAGGGCCTTTATAAACCTAGACACTCAAACCAACCTGATTGCATTCCCTGGTAACATGTGCATCTTAATAGGGGGGGTATGTTTGTTAAGAAAGGTATGATGTTTATTAGGAGGGAGATGCTAGGAGAGGTATGTTAGTAGGTTGCTAAAAGGTTATGGGGGGTATGTTAGTTAGGGAATGTTTACTGTCAGTCTCAGTCTATCAGAGACATGGGAACAGCCTGAGGATGAATTTATGATTACCCATCCAGTGTTAGGGAATGTTTACTATCGGCCTCTCTCTAAAAGAAACTTGGGGCCAGCCTGGGGAAGAATTTGGAGTTTCCCATCCAATGGTCAAGGTTTCATTTAAATAGAGTTAAGGATGGAATCTGCTTCACATGGATAGGGAGCCTATTTCAAAGCATGGGGATCCTTTGAGTCACATATCTGTTTCACCAGCATGTTCTATTTATGTTTCAAGTAAAGTTTAAATCCCTGGATCTAGCGTTTCTGGTGCTGTTCATTTTGTGGATGTTCAAAATCTCCATGAAGGCAGGATCTAAGGATCCTTTATATGCCAAGCACAGATTGCCTCTAAGGCAGTCTGTATAGGACAGTGTGTTAAAACCCTGGATTCTTTTGGTGAGTAACATCTGTGGGCATTTCAACTGTTCCATATATGCAGTCAGGTACATGCTGAAGGGGGCATTGTACTCAATGATGGACTGACAAGGGTTGAGTGGAGTAGTACTATAACTTCCTTGGACCTGGATGTCATAACCTTACTTATAAGTTGGGTGACATAGAATGATTTTCTTTATGCCTTGGATACCTGTTGGTCAAAGGCCAGATTACTGTCTAAATATGCTCCCAGATCTTTTAACTATTGGGTCAACTTTAGGGATATCCTTAGCAACTAATATAATGCAGCTGTTTAATCCCAAACACAGACTGTCAAAGATTCTGGATGCAAACACATTTTATCATAAAGCATTGATACTGGAATCTCTCAACATATAGAAAAATTCAGCTGTATACTCAGATGCAACTCCTTTTGTATCTTAAATTTAGAAAAAAAGAAAAGATGACTTCATACAAAGTTCAAAGCTTTCTCAACTTTTGATTACAAATAAACACCTGTTTCCAAGGCTGTAAGGAATAATAAGATAAGGTTTGCATATGGCTGGACACTTCTTATGCTTTACTGTTTTGCGTTTGATGGGTTTGTGTGTTCCTTTTCAGCAGACTTATCTACTACAGAATACCTACTTTCTTTCAAAGCTAAATGATTCCAAGAATCAGTTACCATCTGTTTGCTAAACTCTAATGAAGTCTAACAAAGCAAAGCTGTTCTTAGCTAACAAGTAAAACACATATATGAAGCTGTTGCAGTACTTTAAGCTAGCTATGTATAAAAATATAACCATTAATAGATATAAAAATAACATCCATTTCAGTTCCTCCCTCTGATGCTATAAAGCATCACAATCCCAGATTATTCTGAACTATGCCTTTGTCAGACATATAAACCCTATGGTAGATTTGTTCAGGTATAACAATCATTGCATGTACACTTTTCCTAACAAAACAGTTCACTAAGAAACTTTTAATGCCAGTATATAAAAGCTATTAAAAGCACAATTATGATAAAAGTAATTATACAAACATCTCCAAATATATTATCTAACCACCCAAACAAGGTCCAACCAGACTCACTTTTAATCATATTAATAGTCAATTGTTCCATAAAGTCAGAGATCGTTTCTTGTTCAACATGAAAGCCTGAAACAAACGTTCAACACCATTTTCCAATCAAATGGCAAACTCTGCCCTTCGAGGCAAGTAACTAATCAAGAGCTATCCAGTTTTGCAAAGCTTTGAATCAGACTTCAGTACATTCTCTGTTTGCCATTCAAATGTGCTTCGAAGTCTTATTAGCCATTTCAGCTGATATAAAAGACAGCTGATTTACTTCATGCATAATTAACAACAGGCCATATTGAGCAGAAAAGAAGGCTACAACTTGCTCAACAGGATGTATGGCCCTCTTATTCTATAACCTTCCAGCGGGTACAGAAAAGGAATGGACAATAGCTGGTGTCATTTGTCCCACATAACAACAACTAGACCAGTTTCTGGGTAATCAGGGGTCAGGGTGATCTCCACAGATGTAAAGAGTTGTCTAATATCCCTATACCTCTCCCCAAGTCATATCTCTTTAATCCAAGCTCCATCAATAAGGTCTCATTACAGGTGTCATTGCAGCTGCTGTAACCTATTTGAACAGTTCCCTTTCTGGTATAACAAGTAGCTCCTTGCATTGACACATCCAGTTGATAATATACTTTCTTAGTCCAGTCTGTAAAGTTATGCTAGGATTAATTTTTCCACAGTAATTTGTTCTTCAAAATAAGACTGTTGCACAGGGAAAGGTAGCATCGAAATGTCTCCTTTAGCATTATGGGGAACTAATCCACATATCCAGCTGCGTTGGAAACATTTAAGTCATTGGCATAGTGGTGGAGCATTTGAAGAAACAGGTTTCCTCTCATGTTGATCAGAAGCAACAGAAGGAGGAGAATCAGTGATGTCATCAGGGGAAGGTGTGGCACCATTTTCTGTAGACCTGGGACATGTCAAGCAGGTTTTCCTGCAATGGGAAGGATAGACTCAGTTCAGTATTCTGGCACACTTTACAGCAGTATGAGTTTTTAAAAGGACAAAATGAGGTCCCTTCCACTTTGGTTCTGAACAACATTTGCATTGGAATGCTTTTAGGTTCATAGGTTCATAGGTAGGTACTAGGCTATCAGCCCAAGGGCCTATGTAAGCCTAGCCAACAAGGTTCCCTGGCTTATGCCACCCAAGAAAGATATTTTCCTGTGTCACTGTCGAGCAGAGACACAGAAGTGATCCCCGGGGTGTATTTCCTATTTCCCATCCACTCATCAAGATTTTTCTTGAAGAGTGCTAATGAAGAACTTTGCTTGACATAGATAGGTAGCCTGTTCCAGAGTATGGGAAGTCTCTGGGATAGGAATCTATCCCTCCAGCATGTCCTGTTTATTGTGGTGACAAGGTTTAGGTCCCTAGAGCATGTAGCTCAGAGGGATTGGGATTTCTTTAGGTGTAGCATGTCCAACAGCTCTGGGTTTGACACAGCTTTATATGTTAGGCAGAGATCACCTCGGAGTAGGCGATATGCTACGGAGTAAAGCTGGAGTTTTTTGAGACGGTCAGTGTAGGGCATTTGTTTGAGTCCAGTAATCCTCTTTGTGAGGTACTTCTGTGGCCTTTCCAGCTGCTGCAGATGTCTTGTGAGGTACATTCCAAAAGGGGTGTTGTACTCTATAATGGGTCTAATGAGTGTCGAGTAGAGGGGAACGAAGACCTCTTTTTTCCTGGATAAGAACCCTTTTATGATGAGGTGTGCCATGTAGAAGGACTTCCTGACTACTGTGGCGATGTGACTATCAAAGGAGAGACTACTGTCCACCTGGGTCCCAAGGTCTCTTATCACCCATTCGGTGTTAAGTAGATTGCTGCCTATGTGGTAGTTCATGGGTACAGAGTTTTTACCAAAGGGGATGACACTGCACTTTTTGGCATTGAGCTTGAGGCCAAGGTTCTGACACCAGGCATCTGTCTCAGAGAGGCCCTTCTGTAGGATGTTCACATCATTTGGGGACTTGACTATGGCTCATAGTTTGCAGTCATCTGCAAACTTCGTTAGCCAGAGGCCTTCTGTGTTAGCCTGTACTTCAGAGAAGTAGATACCAAACAGGAGCTGTCCCAGGACAGAACCCTGTGGTACTCCACTTGTCACTGGTTTGAGGTCAGATTTGGAGTCTGCAACTTTTACAGTGTGGGTTCTGTCAGTGAGCCAGTTGGCAACCCATCTTGTAACATAGGGATGTATGCCTAGTTTATTGAGTTTAGCTATAATTCCAGAATGGGGGATGGTATTGAAAGCCTTGGTGAGGTCAAGATAGGCTGTGTGAACCACCTTACCTTCATCTATGGCTTTGGTGACTGCCTCAAAGAAGTTGATCAGGTTCAGGAGGCATGATCTGCCTTTCACAAACCCGAACTGGGTGGGATCCAGAGTTTGGAGGTTACCAATGTCTTTGTTTATGAGTTCCATGATGATGCGTTCCATGGCCTTGCAGACCAGGCTCGTCAGGCTAATAGGTCTATAGTTATGTAGATCCAGTCATCTGGTCATAAATCATGACAAGGGTCTGCAGATGGACAAGGTTGTGCTTTTCCCACTCTCTTGTGGAAATTCTGCAACAGAGAAATTAATTTTTTAGCAGCAGTTCAGCAAAGTTTCATTAGTAAAAATAAGTTCACAATTTCTGATTGGTGGGGAAGATTGCTTTCTCATTGGATGAGCCATAAGAATTTCATGCTGGCTTAGTTTATGAGTAGCATTCACAGTTCCCCCACATTAAAGCCAGAGGCAAAGCATCTGGCCACTTCAGTCCTGTTTCACTGCAAATTTTGCTAATTCTAATTTTTTGAGTATAGTTAGTCCTTTCATTAAGATCAGATGACTGTGGATGGCAGGGACAATGTAACTGCAAAGACATTGTAAACTCTTTACACAATTGCTTAATGATTTTAGCAGTAAAATGTGTGTCCCTTTCCAAATGAATATTACATGGGACACCAAAATAAGGGATAAACTCCTTCAATAACTTCTTCACTACTGTTTCAACATCACACTTACCACATGGATAAGGTTCCACCTATGCCGAACCGACATGTGCAATTACTAGGATGCAATTAAATGTAGCACAATGAAGCATAATAATAATAAAATGAAGCTGAATATTTACAAAGCTTTCCCAAGGTGGAAGCGGTGCAGAAGTTTTTGTTTTAACAGAAGGTGTAGCGTTATGACAAACACATCTCACAATTATTTACATAATGGCTAACTAGAGACTGAGAAAGAGGGGTAAACCAATCTCACTGAATAAGGTTAAGAAGTCCATGCTTACCGATATGATTCTGTAAGTGCTATGCCCTTACCAACCAAGGTAGTACAGATAAAGGTCCTAATATTCTCCCATCATGTACCCATAAATTGTTTTTACATTTGCAACCAGAATTGATCCGCCTCTTTTTGTCTGCCTCTATGTGTTTTTTAAATAAATCAAATTATTAAAATCACAGGAGTTATCAATGTTTGCAGCTGTTTCTTGCATAACAAAAGCAAAATTTCTAGTAACATTTAAACCAGCAGCCTCTTTGGTTGCATAATTTGCTAACTGATAACCTTTTATAGTAACAGTATATCCTTTTCTATGAGCTAGTATTTTAACTGTTATTAAAGCTTTTGGTAACAATAAAGTGTAATAAGTCCTTTACAAACTTTTCATTTTTTATCTCCGTACCTGCTGATGTTTAAAAATCCTCTTTGTCTCCACAATTCTCCAAAGTCATGGGATACCCCAAATCCATAATGACTTTCTGTATAATATTTGCAGTCTTATACCTAGCTAATTTACAGGCTTTTGTTAATGCAATCAATTCAGCAATTTGTGTAGAACTAACCCCTTGTAATCTTTCTTGATTAAAGATTTCAGTCTCTGTACAAACACCTATGCCTGCTGTAAAGTTTACATTTTGTCTCTTCCACATGATCCATCCACAAATAGTTCAATTTCTGTGTTGTCCATTGGAGTAGCTTTCAAAATCAAGTCTAGGAGGAAGCACATGCAATCATGTGGTTTACCATTTCCTGTCATGGCCAGGAGGGATGCCGGGTTCAATATCTGGCATAGCTTAATGGTGATTGAAGGGTTTGAAATCAGCAGCAGCTGGTACTTTGCCAGCCTAGCAGCTGAGAGATGCTGTGTTTTAAATTTCAACAATAGTGCAGATATTGCATGGGGAACTGCACATATAAGATTGTGTCTTAGAACTAATGCTGCAGATTGTTCTACCATCAGGGTAGTTGGGAAGTTGCTATAATGGTTAAGATGTTTACCTTACAGATAGAAGGTGCAGGGCTTGATTCTCACATGTGGTAATTAGCTTGGCTTAAAATGGCCCACAAGGGCAGTTAACTTAATACTAATATATGAACCTATCAGTGCAGCTGCTACTCCCTGCAGGCAGCCCAGTAATTCTCTAACCACTGGGTCTAACAATGAACTGCAATATGCAGTAGGTCTAAATACATCTAACAATGAACTGCAATATGCAGTAGGTCTAAATACATCACCATGTTTTTGAACTAGCACCCCTGCTGGATAACCCCCCTTTTCATGACAGAACAAAATAAAAGGTTTCTCATAATCTGGAAGTCCTAAGCCTGGGGCTGCAGCAAAGGCTTATTTTAACAAACTAACAGCATTTTCTTCCTTTTCTTTCCAGGGCAATGGCCCCGGTGTGCCTTATTTAAGCATATCAGTCAAAGATCTAGCAATTTCTTCAAAATTTGGTATCCACTGCCTACAGTATCCAGCCAAACTAGAAAAGCTCATGGCTGCTTCTGCATGACAGGACAAAGTGCCTTTACAATAGCTTCAACATATGAAGACAGGAGATGTCTTTACTTTAGGTGACCATAACTGAAGTTTTTCCTTTGATACTTTATGTCCCTTCTTTGCTGATTCAGTTAACAAATTTATGGTATCCTGCTGATAAAGTGTTAGTGTATCTGAAGCTATAAGTAAGTCATTTACATACTGCACCAATACAGATTTTCATGGAAACCAGATCTCTTCAAGGTCCTGCTAAAAAATCTGTGAAAAGATTTAGGGACTGTCAACGAACCATTGTGGCAGTCATTGCCATATATATTGAATTCCCTCATATGTAAAAGCAAATAAATACTGACTTTCTGAATGAATAGAAATAGAAAAGAAAGCTGGCCATAAACCTACTGCAGAAAAGCAAGTAGCCCAAGGTGGTATGCAACTCAATATAGCTGCTGGATTTGGCACTGCAGGATATGAAGGGATGACAACCTGATTCACTGCTCTTAAGCCCTGCACAAACCTATACATGTCCTTGCCTGGCTTTTTGACTGGGAGAACTGGAGTATTACAACAACTATACGTCTTTGCTATAATTCCCTGTTGGAATAAATATTCAATCACAGGTTTGATTCCCTGTTCTGCCTCAGGGTTTAAAGGATACTGTTGATATACAAGGAAGTGGCCTTGTAGAGTTTACATATATTTTCACAGGTATAGCAGATTTTAACAGACCTGCCCCATTAGAATGTTTTGCCCACAAGATATCAGGAACCCACTGTAGCAGTTGATCATCTGTGTCTGAACATGGCATTTCTGTCTTTTCTTCTATGATACTGAGTACAGCAATCACTTGTTCTTCAGATTTAGCTGCTACATCTAAATAAATGCCATCTGCAGTACAAAATATAGTATATCCTAATTTACAAAGTAAATCTCTACCAATTATATTTTCCTGGAGCTGAAGTGCTTAATAAAAAGGCATGCTTATTTTCAAGTGGCCCTAAAGAAATTGGAATAGGCTTAGATAAAGGAAAAACAGTACAAGTGTTAGTAACACCCACTGCTGATACTTTTTCTCAAGAAATTGGAATTTTATCTTGGTCACTTATTTTCAACAGAGATTGGGTTGCACCAGTATCAGTCAGAAACAGGACATCTTTTTGTTCTACTTTCAACTCAACAAAAGGTGCTTCTTGATCCACATGCATTAACACTCTTAGGTTTACCTCATCCTTTTCTCCCAAGTGTTATCAGTACATTCCTCTTGGCATTTGTTGCTACTCAGGGGGTAAGGGTGACAGAGAAATATTGGGAAAATTTTGATTTTGCCACTGCTGCATTTGTTGTTGTTGCTGTTGCAGATTTGGGCATTGTCCTTTCCAATGTCCCATTTCTCCACAGTTGTTACAAACCCCCCTCCCAGCTTGATTTTGCTGCCTTACCTACACCGGCCCCTGCCCCTGCCTCTGTCCCCTTTCAAAACTCTGTATTTGCAATTGCATGAGTTTTTCTTCTGCATCCCTTCTCATCTACCTGATCTATGTAGCGCTATGCAAATTTTATTAACTTAGCTATTTTCTCCTCCTCCTGCCAAGCAACCTGATTTTGTTTACCAATATCTGCACATTAGGTAATAGACTATGAACGAAAGCAGAATTAAAAGCTGCTTTAGCAGTTATGATTGGATCTGCAATACCAGAATGTGCTGTTAAAGACTTCCTGCTTTGCTTACATGCAGCAATTTTATCCCAGTTTGGTTAACAGGACAAGCAGTCAGAATTTATTGTAAGAGATTTTCTCTGACTTCTGTTAATGCCCTTTTCTCTTCAGCAGTTAAATAATTTAGGTCCTATGCTGGAACTAGACCAGTTTTGTCCTTTAATTTGTCATAAATATCAGTTGAGACTGTGGCTATTAACAACTGTCTTAAGTCTGCCAAAGTAGGTTCATATATCTGAATGACAATCCTGGGGATTCAATAAACTTCGTGTATGCTTAGCACAAAGCCTACAATAAGTTTACATGTTAGCGTGATGTGCAGCAGCACTAATCACATATGCATGCCATGCACCGTGTTTATATGGATAGAATTATGTTAGCGTGATGTGCAGCAGCACTAATCACATATGCATGCCATGCACCGTGTTTATATGGGTAGAATTATGTTAGCGTGATGTGCAGCAGCACTAATCACATATGCATGCCATGCACCGTGTTTATATGGATAGAATTATGTTAGCGTGATGTGCAGCAGCACTAATCACATATGCATGCCATGCACCGTGTTTATATGGGTAGAATTATGTTAGCGTGATGTGCAGCAGCACTAATCACATATGCATGCCATGCACCGTGTTTATATGGATAGAATTATGTTAGCGTGATGTGCAGCAGCACTAATCACATATGCATGCCATGCACCGTGTTTATATGGATAGAATTATGTTAGCGTGATGTGCAGCAGCACTAATCACATATGCATGCCATGCACTGTGTTTATATGGTTAGAATTATGGTGGAAAGCAGCAGTGTTGCTGGCCAGCAAAGCATGTAAACCAGCGCAAACACATTCAGACACACAGGCAAGTTTACTTAAGAGCAAGCTTGTTCTGCGAGATTGCACAGACAGCCACAATGACTACCAGAGAGTATTTTAAGGCAATGAATACATTTCTAACACATTATAAGAAAGTGTCGTCAGTACACAGTACAGTAAAGACATGTTTTAGGCATACTGAAATAAAGGCTTTGGTGGTGATTATCAAGGATACATAGACTGCATTATAAATACACTAGTCTGGGGAAGTGCGTGTATTGAAAACGGCCACACACATGAACAGTAGGAATGAAGAAAGAGGAAGAGAACAAGTGAAGCATGGTAATGCACACCAGATGAGGACATGTCAATGTACGTACACTCCAAAGACAAGACAGTTGTAGCATGAACAGTAGTCACCTATGTACATAATACAGTATGTACTGTTGTTTACACCACCTGTGTGGGTATTGTCATATCATCACACAGTTATTGTATGTTATGTGACTGTCACACAAGGTTACATATTAATGGAGATGATTGGTTGTGATATAACAACCCCGACATGATCACTGGAGAGGACATTTATCAAGGATGATATATACAATAGGGGCTATGTGCATATTGTGATGATGTGCACAGTGAGTTGTATTATTATTTATTTATTTATTTATTGACATTTGTTGACCGGGAAAGTTCACTGGATCAAAAGATCCACTTTCAGTGGAGATCCGAGGAGAAAAGCTCCAAAGAATACAGTAAACATTAAACAAAGTTAACAGAACTTAAACAGTTAATAAAGCTTTATACATAGATAGCAAATTTAGGCAATTTTGACAAACAGTATATAATAGGCGACAAATAGAAGGTCATTCCATAAAATTCTTGCTTGAATATGTAATGTCAGCATAGGTGGCAACCTATTGGGACACATAGCAACTGGCTCATGGACAACAGTAGACAGAAGCATGCATAATCATGGACAATATTAGAATAATACCACCATTAATGTATCATTGACATAAAATATGTGATTGTGAGTTCTTGCATCTATTCTGCATGAGCACACTTGTACAACTATAATGATTTGTCAATAATCTATTAGAGGAATAAAGGACACCTTCTTCAAAAATGACCAATTTTTATATGTGTTAAGAAGGACACTGTTACACTTGTAGTTTACATTACAAGCAATCCTAGCTAGTTGAGAGGTTTGAATGGTATATATATGCCACAATCCACACTTGCAAGAATTTAACTCATGCCGTCAATGCTGTCAATGAGCTATGCACTTACTGGGTGCCTCACAGGAACACGTATCACACATGCATCTTGTATAATACCTTGAAGTGAAGTCTGCACTCTCAGCTCCTAATGGTTATGCATTACAAAGAATACTTATATATGGCTGATAAGTGTGGGTGCTCACTGTGGAAGATGTGTGGTGAGGTGCATGAAAAAGGGTGGATTGTACTCAATTATTTGTGAGATGATGGCTGAGAAGAATGGGACTATAATGTCCTTTGATGTGGATGGCCTGTAAATACTCAAGAGTTGTGCTCCATACAAGGAATTTCTTACCACTGTGGGCACATACTGGTCAAAGTTCCTCTTACTTTCTACCTGAGTACCCAGGTCATGTACTATTTGGTCTGTTCATAGGGGTGTGCTGTCTATATTGTAATCAGTTTGTGTATTTGCTTTCATAAATGAAATAATCATGATTTTTGTTTATCTCCTGTGTCTTCATGGCTTTGGCTGCAATCATTTGTGTGTGTTAACACTTTCTTCAGTATATCAATAGCATTCTTGGATTAAATGATTGTCCACAAATGCAGTCGTCCACAAAGCTGGTTTGACAAAGTATGTGTAAGTTTCTCTTGATTTATGAGACTTAAATACTGAACAGGAAAGGGACTAGTACAGAACCCTGAGTTATGGACCTGGCAACTGGAATCTAGCTAGGGGAGATTTTACATACTGCGACATTGTGTCATTAGGCATACAGGTTGACAGCAACCTTACCATTGATCACCTTGTCTCCACAGTGGTAAGGAAGGCCTTCTACATTACTCACCTCATAAGTAAGGGCATAGCTTCCAAAGTAAAAGAGGTTATAACCCGCCTTGTACTCTTCCCTCATCAGGCCATTAAGAGAGTACTATGCTCCCTTTGGTATGTACCTTACCAAGCACCTACAGCAACGTGAGAGACCTCAAAGGTTTCTCATGAAGAAATTCTAGATCTTCAACACAAGTCATACCTGGACAGACTGAAATCACTGTCACTGTACTCTGCATCATATAGGCTACTCAGATCCGACCTATGGCTTGCATACAGAGCAACCTATAATCCTGCTTTAATGGATATGCTGCACATTCGTAAGTCAAATGGTATATGATCCACTCGCTCTAGAGAACTTAACTTAACCTGTGACATCATCAAGACTTGCTGGAGAGACAGATATGTCTCACAGAGGTTACCTCTCCTCTGGAACAAACTTCTGATTCAAGTTAAACAGAGACCCTCATTGGCCCTATTTAAGCATAACTTGGACGATTTCATGGGAAACCTCAAATTCACCCCAGGTGTTTTGCCCATATCCCACTTGGATAGGGCAGTTGGTGCTGCTTTAGATTGGCTTCTAATCATTGACCATATCTCTAGGGTCTATAGAAAACAAGGTCTGAACTTGGCTTGGCTTGTAAGGGCTCTAAGGCCATTAACCTAGTAACTTTGTATGATCTTATGATTTGAAGAACATAGAAGAATTGCTATTCCTTTTGATTTATCTGCAGGAACGGCTTCTGATTTTGCTACATTATGATTGTATTTTTCAAATACAATCTTGATTTGTTAACATGTTAAAAAAAATGATATATACGTGTATTAGAAAATGGAAAATTGTATGCACTTTTTATAGTTCACTGTTGGCATAAGCATTTTGGGTAATCATTCTTTCTCAGACAGACATCTATTATCTTTCATCACAAGTGTTATTGTTAAAAATGGGTTATCGGAACAATTTTCTTATGTTATTTCAGGGAAATGTAATGCACTATATTGCCAATGACACAGGCTGTTATGCTTCTAAGATGGGCCATAGACACCTCCAGGGAAGTGCTGAGCACAGTTAGACTTGACTGGCAATCATATAACATTGACTTTTCTGTTTAAAATGTGTTGTGAGAATTGTACTGAAAGTATGTGTAACAATTGAATTATGAGGTATTCCTTGGCACATACCTTTCATTTGTCTGTTTTTAGAGGTGGGGAGCCAAGTACCATTTGTGTGTTGCCACAACAAAACCTGTGTGTGTTTAAAGAGGTTTGCTCTTGAAATCGTGTAGTCATCCTGTTATTTCCATGGTAAAGAATACATTACTAAAGTGGTATTCCTTTTTATGGACCAAAAAAACACATAACCTTTAACTTTAATAACTGAAATGCGGGTCTCCATGCATACACATACATATGTGTGTGTGTGTGTGTGTGTGTGTGTGTGTGTGTGTGTGTGTGTGTGTGTGTGTGTGTGTGTGTGTGTGTGTGTGCATGTGTGATTGTATGAGCAGGAATTTAATTATGTGACATGTATGTGTTTTATCCTTCTCCATTCTGAATCGCACAGGATTACAGCGACCAAGCATACAAATCTGAAAACAACATCATAGTACAAGCATTCAGAAGTCACAATGCCTTTCTGCTTGAGAGAGAACGTGGGAATATGGCTGACAGAATGCAAATTTGGAACCAGATAGTCAATGATGTGAATGCCATTGGGGGGGGGGGGGGCACTGATATGATTTCATCAGCCCTGAGGAGAGCAGCTGCAGTTACCTGTAAAAAGCTGGCTACTGGGGGGAAGGGCTCCTATAGAGCCACCACTGACACCAAAAAGATCTGCAGGGCTCCGTGGAAACTGCACACCAACATGTGATTGATGTCGGTGCTGGTGTTTCTGGGAGGACAAGTATGTGCCAGGAGGAGTTTCCAGGTAAACTTACATATGTTAAGTTGTAAGATTTGGTTGTATAGTAAAATATAGAAACATTTAAATAATAATTCATGCTGTTTTTTAAATTTTTTTTTTTTGGATGAACGTATTGATAACTTAAGATACTCAACAACACATTTTTTTCATTACACATGGGCTTTGGGTGGATGTGTCAGCCAAATTTCAGTTAAAATTACTGTTAATGGACACAGAGGCAAAAATGTGTATTCAATATTATTGCAATGATTGCATCCTTACCTTGCTTCATTTCTTGCAGGACCATCCTCCCTACCAAGTGTGGAGTCATCTCCACATGGCAAGGCAAATATTTTCCTTTGGTTATTGATGAAAATTTGTCAGAGATATGCATTTATCTGTATGTGTGAGGTTAGTGTAATGGGTGTGTATTGCTGTACCATCTTTGATAGTGTGACCAGTGTTAGTTTCATATAAATTATTTTAAATATTTAGTGTAGGTATTAATTTATTTCATGTTTTTGTTGCTATTATCACAGGTGATCTTAACAGTGGAAGTGTAAGACTCATACCACCTGATGTCAGAGTACTGGCAGACTCTGATGATGATGGTGGCCAAATGCAGGCACAGTTGGGGGAGTGCAGAGGCTGAGTCTACAACTGATGTTGACATTCAGTCATCCCCTGTATTTCCTTCATCCACAGTCAGTAGGGCTATGCATACCCATTCCACTGATCCCTCAAATATTGGACAGGTAGAGGGTGACACACTTGATCAGGGTAGTGTGGTTACTGCAGCTTCAGTGCCAGTTGACTCTGGCCATAGCAAAAGTGTGGATGAGGCACCTCACAGGAGTATTGTTAGGGGTGCTCAGAGGAGGCCTGCTGTCCACCTACCACCTGATCCTGATATGTCTTTATGTACCATTCAATGTATGTTTAGGGCCATCATGGAGGCACAGGCATGTTCCACTAGGGCCTCTGAGGACATGCTTGGGTTTGTAGATGTGGCACAGGCTGACATGCAAGACTGCCTCCATTGTATGGGTAACTCAATGGATCAGATGTATGACACAATGGAATGGGCAGTGTCTGTGATGGAACATCTGCTGGGAAGAGGACAGCATCCATCTAGATGTAGGTCAGCAGCATCATCTGATGCTAACCAACATGGCCATGCCTGATCATGCTCCCATAGTGGCACTACTTCCACTGCTCCATCAGTGATTGAGGTGTCCAAATCCAGACATACTAAACCATGGGGTCATGGTCCTGGGCATACTCATGAGGAGAGTTCATCCAGCAGACATCAGTCACATTCAGGTAGCAGCAACACATCTGACCATCAGCATGGCTATACCAGTGCAACTCATGGCAGAGCCAGTTCTTGCAGTCTGGGGTGATGACAATGAACAGCTACCTCTACCATTGATTGTTTGTTACAATGAAACACCAGCACTATTCTGGAAACCTCTCTCTGTAGTTCATAGGAACTTTCTGATTCTTTCTTGAGAAATCCACCTTCCAGGTGCAGCCCCACTCTGTTCGCACTTGCTGTGCTTGGGCTCACTTTACTCCCCTACCCACCCGCATTCCCACCCCCCATATCATTTCCTTTATATTAACCATCTGACACTCCTACCTCTTAAGTCACACCCCTTCCTGTCTTCCTTCATACATTTAACAGACTTGTCCCACCCATACCCTACATATCTAATTATCCTCCATCTATTTCTCCTTCTCCCCCTGCTGGACATACTACCATTACTTCTCTTACTTATTGGAATATCCTACAACCTTCTACTCTAAAGTCTCTTACACTTCCACTCCTAATCTCACTCCATACAATCATGAATATCTTAATACTTTATATACATCTCCTGCCTCCATTATCTCTTCTTCTCTCTCTTACATCTTTTACTATATATCTACCTCCATATTCCAAAGACCCTACTTGTCCCTTTAACAACAATGTTCCTACTTCTCAATAGCCAATAACAATTTCTGCATCAATTCTGTCCTTCGATACACCACTTCCAAAAATCAAACTTCCTCCCTCCCTTCCTCTATATTCTAGAAGTATGACAAAACACCTGAATCACTACCTACTTAAATACAAACTCTACTTTGCCTCTGGAACCCTGCTTCTCTCAGGTGATATACACCCTAATCCTGGACCTAATCTCAACCATACCTCCATTAACAATACCTCTACCAACTTAGGAGACACATCCCTTCCAAACAAACATATTTCCTTTTACTCAATGAACACTTAGAGTATTCTTAACAAAGTCAGCCACTTCCATACCTGGATATCAAACTACACTCCTGATATAATTTCTCTAACAGAAACTTGGCTAAAACCTCAAAATCTAGACAAAGACATTCTCCCCCAGGTTACAACATACTCCAACTAGATCACCAAAATAAAAAAGGGGGTGGAGTTGCTATTGTCTACTCCAACCATCTTACACTCTCTAGTTCCATGATACTACTCCAACCTTTCCACCTGCAGAAGTACTCACAGCTACCCTCAAACTCAATGACCACACTACTATCACAGTAGCAGCCATCTACATTCCACCAGGGGATAACATTCCTCTGCTGGAAAACATTCTGTCATATGTTTCTCAGCACATTCCCAATAAAACCATACTCCTTGGGGACGTTAATATAAACTGACTAACTCTCTGTAATCCTAACACTTCAGATCACATTAATTTATATAGCTTTACACAGCTAATCACACATCCTACACATACTAACAACTCACAATCAACTAGCACCCTTATAGACTGGGCATTAGTCTCTAACCCCTCCAAATATCATAACCCAGAAACATTACCTAACACACATAGTGATCATTCCCATATAAAGGTGCTTAGATTCACTCCCCACTTCCAAAGACCACACCGATATATAACTTGTCACAAGCTATCTAACTTTCACCCTGACACTTTTAAATCTCTCCTGTCAGCAGTAAACTGACAATTCTTCACCAAACTCACTCTCAATGAAGCAGTCCATGAACTCCACCTTTCTTAGCATCTTAAACTCTCTAGCTCCTCTTCGCAAAGTTTGCATAAACTCTAATATATCTCCCTGGCTATCAAAAACCACACACACCCTAATGAAATCTAGAGACAAGTCATGGAAAAGAAGGACACATACCAAACTACCTCAGGACTTACAAAAATATAAAGAACTCAGAATTCTGGCAAAAAAACATATTAATAAAGACAAATATTTTAGGCTTCCAACTGCTCTAAAATCTAATCCGAAAAAATTCTGGAATGCCATAAACCAAATACTACATCTTGGAAATCCCTCCTCTCCCAATCTATACCCAGACAAAACACCTCAAGAAATAGCCACAGATTTTCATCATCTTCTTTCGGCTGTTCCCATTAGGGGTCACTACAGCGGATCACCTGTTAACATTTCTTCCTGTCCTCTGCATATTGCTCTGTCACACCAACCACCTGCATGTCCTCTCTCACCACATCCATAAACCTTATCTTAGGCCTTCCTCTTTTCCTGTTACCTGGTAGCTTCATCCTTAGCATCTTTTTCCCAATATACTCAACATCCCTCCTCAGCACATGTCCAAACCAACATAATCTTGCCTCTCTGGCTTTGTCTCCAAACCTTCCAACCTGGGCTGACCCTCTAATATACTTATTCCTAATCCTGTCTACCCTCGTCACACCCAGTGCAAATCTTAACATCTTTAACTCTGCCACATCCAGCTCAAACTCCTGCCTTTTTGTCAATGTCACTGTCTCCAATCCATATAACATAGCTGGTCTCACTACCCTCTTGTAGACCTTCCCTTTCACTCTTACAGGTACTCGTCTGTCACAAATCACTCCTGACACTCTTCTCCACCCACTCCATCCTGCCTGTACTCTCTTCTTCACCTCTCTTCCACACTCACTGTTAATCTGAACTACTCACCCCAAGTATTTAAACTCATCCACCTTCGCCACCTCTACTCCTTGCATCCTCACCATTCTTCTATCCTCCCTCTCATTCACACACATATATTCTGTCTTAGACCTGCTGACCTTCATTCCTCTTCTCTCTAGAGCATATCTCCATCTCTCCAGGGTCTCCTCCACCTGTTCCCTTCTCTCACTACAGATCACAATGTCATCTGCAAACATTATAGTCCATGGGGACTCCTGTCTGAACTCATCTGTCAACCTGTCCATCACCATTGCAAATAAGAAAGGGCTCAGAGCTGATTCTTGATGTAACCCCACCTCCACCTTAAACACATCCGTCACTCCCACCGCAGACCTCACCGCTGTCACACTACCCTCGTACATATCCTGTACCAATAGCCACAGATTTTAATACCTACTTTATTCAATCCATATCAAACCTATTTACCCCTAAATCTAACTCCCTTGCTACTAACCCACCAAACCTCCCCAAACTTGCTCTAACTACTAACTCTACATTTATCTTCATCCTCAGACCTGTGCCTACCAGTTACATCAAAACTTTACTGTCCATACTAAAACCATGGTCAGCATCAGCTGACAGCATTCCCTCATCTTTTCTTCAGCTTGCAGCTGACTCTCTTGCTCTTCCTATATCTATACTGATAAATCGCTCCATCTCTGAGTCTAAGGTTCCTTCCGTCTGGAAACAGTTTTATACCCTACCTATCCATAAAGGGGGTAACTCCTCAGACATAACCAACTTCAGACCAATTGCTATCCTCTCCTCCCTCTCTACAATACTAGAAAAATGTATACATAGACAAGTTATTCAAAACCTAACACAGGAACATCTGCTCACACACACCCAACATGCATTCTGTCCTAAACACAGCACTACCATAGCCCTACTGCCTTTCCTTAACACAATTTCTCTAGACAGCAATGATGACAACCTTATCTCTTGTCTCTTTCTAGACCTCTCCAAGATGTTTGATACTGTGCCTCACCCTCTTCTCTTGGAAAAACTATCTAACCTCAACTTCTCCTCTGATACTGTTGCATGGTTCTCCAGTTACCTCACTGATAGGCAGCAATCACTTAGATGGCACTCTGCACTATCCCCCTCACTCCCAGTAAAAATGGGAGTTCCTCAAGGCTCTATACTTGGGCCTTTACTTTTTAGTGTATTCACAAATCAACTCTGTACTTCTTGTCCTCTATCTTCCCTAATACAATATGCCGATGACTGTATAGTCATCACTATCATCAACTCTCCCTCTGAACTTTTTCAACTACTCAGACCTCTTTTAACTCTGTTGAGGCCTGGCTTTCCAATAACCACCTCATCCTCAACCCCAAAGAAGCAAAACTATTACTCTTTCTTCCCCAAAATGCTAACCATATAAAATCTACCTTCTCCATACAATCTCTTAACAATACTCTCATTGAGGTTGAATCCAGCACAAAGCTCCTCAGTGTTACCATCGATGACCAGCTGAAATTTGACCTACATGTTTCCAACTGCATTAAGAAAACTCACCAAAAATTAGGCCTGCTTACAGAAATAAAAAGTTCCTCACAACCAAGGCAAAAGCTTTTCTCTCTCATGCCTACCTTCTACCCAGTCTTTTATATAGCTCCCAAATTCTCACAGAACTGAACAACTCACTGCTGGGCAAACTCGAGGCTACCTGCAACAAGGAAGCTAGATTTGCAGCTCAACAAACCTATAAATCCCATCATTGTCTGTCTCTAAAACATCTAAACTGGCTCGAACTACCCTACCACCATCTCCTCTCTCAGCTCCAGATCATTCACTCTGTCCTATACCTACCTTCCTACTAACTAGCATTATTCCCCTCATCTCCTGCTATTCTCCTTCTAGACCACTCCAAAGCCATACACAAGACCTGCTGCAAGTATATAAAGCCAAGACCAAATCAGGATGCAAAATATACAGTTATCATCCAACAATTGCCTGGAGTAAACTCCTTCTAGAAATCAGGGCCTTCACAAATCCTAAACAATTTAAATCAGCCAGTAAAGAGTAGTCTCTGTGCTTGCACTTACCCTCCATAAGCACAATTTGTTAAAACTACTATAAATACTCAGTACTACATCACCCCTCAAAGGGTTACTGTCAATATGTATAGTGCTGTCTTATAAAACCTTATACTTTTGAATTTATTTCTTTTTATTAATCTAAAGCACATTGTATATATTGTCATATTTGACACATTTGTATATATTGTAATTGTCTCTCAAGACCAATGAATTTTGTTTGCTTTTTAATTAGTCTCTGAACATATCAATTGTATGTTATGTGGAGCTTTTGCCCCTGGGCCTCCGCTGAGAAAGGGCTACTCAGCTCGACATACCCGGTCAGCAAATGTAAAATAAAAATAAAATAAAAAAATTTGTGTTCTTAGCCATTTATTTTCCTTTTCCAGGTTCAACACTTACCTTCATAGTCCAGCAGTTACAAGTGTTTTAATTTGGAGCTGACTCTGTGTGATGTTAGCAGTACACAGCCATTTCATGGGTAAGTAAATGTTGTGAGCAATGCCTGGCATCAGTGTAACTGCATGTATGTGCATAGGATGGGTCTACTTTATTCCTGCAAAAGCAGAATCGGTTGAATACAATTTGCGTGAACCATAACAAGCAAAACACGAATAAGTCGAACGCACTAAACTGCGAAATTCGAAATCTCGATCTCTCATAGTTGGCCAACCCCACCACCCACAACATACTACCTACCGAAACACAGTAAAAAACAACACATACACACACTAACCAAAACCCTACTTCTAACCCTAAAGTAAAGCACCAAAACCCTACTTCTAACCTTACACTAAACCCTACATACACAACTATCTATGCACTATCCTTAACCCCTCCCTAACCCTAAGGTCCGTAACTACCGCACACTTACCCTACTGAGCTATACCCAAACAAACTAAACATTCCACAAACATACACTTAACAAAACCCTACACTAAACCTTACATACATTAACTATCTATGCACTTACCTTAACCTGCACCCTAACCCTAAGGTCCATAACTATCGCACACTTTACCTTACAGAACTATTCCACAGATGGGCCAACTATGCAAATTCGATATTTCCACTTTTCCGGTTTAGTGCGTTCGACATACTCACGTTTCGCTCGTTATGTGTCGTGCTAATTGTATTCGACCAATTCAGCTTTCACGGGAATAAAGTAGACCCCATAGGATGAAGGGTTTAGCCTTTATTTGGTGAATATGCATGCTATCTGTTGCCTCTTGGCCAGGGTGAGGGCATATTTTGCATGTGTACGTCTACCTACACTCACAGTGGTGGGTGGTTTCCCCCTCTGACTCCTCACCTGCATGTAGTTGTGGTGACCTTGCCAGGGGTGGTAGTGGGAATCTGTGCCACTTCCCCTTGGTGTTCCTACTGAAGCTGTTTTCTCAGAATAATAATTGTAAAGGATGGCACGTACAGTGAAAGTTTCAGCACAAGGACAGGGATTGTACTGCAGGGCTCCCCCTTATTTATCTAGGTACCAGAACCATGACTTCAGCAGCCCAAACACATGCTGTATGATAGTTCTCATTTGAGTATGTGCCTCATTATAGTGTTCTTTGGTATGTGTGTGTGTGTGTGTGTGTGTGTGTGTGTGTGTGTGTGTGTGTGTGCGCTTTTCTGATGGGTGTCATCAGCCATGGCTTGAGTGCATAACCTGCATCCCCCAGTAAATAACCTTGTGGGATAACCCCCATAGAAAACCTCTGATACAGTTGTGAATTGTGCCAAATATGGAATTGTGGTAACTTCCCTGGGTTGCCAGCACACAAATTTAGGATGATTCCCTTAGTGTTACACATGAACTGGCAGCTAATGGAGTTGAAGCGCTTTTTGCTTATGTACACCCTTCCCTGTTCCCAGGTGGTGCTCTGATTTCAATCTGCATGCAGTCTATGGCATTCAAGACTTCAGGGTAGTGTGCTACAGGGTAGAAATCTGAATTAGGTGTAGCTTTGTCCTCAGGTGTGTGGGGAAAATGCATGTAGTCATTGGCATGTTGTAGCATGACATTCAGGAATTGATGCAGGATCCTGGATTCTGATGCCTGTGAAGCCTTAAGCATATTCCCTGTTCATACCTCGTAACTGTCCAGATTTTCACAGAATGTCCAGATTTTTGCCTCATACTTTTGTCTGTTCCTTATAAAATTTGTGGTTTTCCGGCAAATCACTGGCATGACCTGAGGACTGACATCACCAAATAATGACATACATTTGCGTTTCAGACATCAACTCCTTCATAAAATGTATGTTAACACAAACCCTATTCCTTTAGCAACTTTCTAAGTTTATTATAAGAGCAATATTTAAAATCAGTCCCTATTTTTGGGCCTTTGTCCCCCCATTTTGTAAGGCTTTTTCCAAATTTCTTACATTAAGAGGTTGAGCGATATGCCACTGCTGGTCTCTGGAACATTCCTGTAGCTAATATTCTAAGTGTTACACATAGCTTAGTCACCACATCTATTGGTTCTCCACTGGTTGCCCTTGCTCTCAGTTGGAGATGACAAAGGTTGCAGGGTTCCTGTAGTTTATCTCTGTCCACCCTATAGTGCTCTACATTTTCCACTTCATGCAGAGCCAGAAAAGTTAAGTGGGGTCAAAACACCCTTCTCCTCCTTGGCCAAGGTCTATTAGCAGCAGCAGCATAGATTTGGGCCTGTTGAACATACAGATGTACAAGAACAGCAGCAGCTAACATTGTTTCTATGGAGAGTAATTTCAGTGGCTGTATTCCAATAGATTTTGGAATTTGTAGGCTAAATCTACACTGAGTCTACACAATAGCTTTATAGCTTGTTGAATAGCTCCTACTTCTTGGATTGTTTGATTAGAACAAGTAATCACCATGGTATCCCCAAAGTCTCAAACAACCCACTAAACAAGTATAGTGGGTCCAAAAACAAAACAGTGTAAGAAACTTCTCTGTGTGGAAGATTTTCAATCCATATATATCTAGTTAATCACTGTATATTAATCAGATCAGATAATGGTAGTAGAAGTAGCAAACTTAAACTTGTCCTATGTCAAGAAAATAATAAAAATATATCATTTGAAATATTGTACAGAATTATTAAGTATTCAAATGAAATGCAGCAGGGTAGGCAATCTGCTTCCAGTTGAAAATCCTTTATTAAGTACACAGACAAGTGATCCAAGTAAAACAAAAATAACAGAGTAATAGTTTCCTCACAAGCTTTCTAACTATATATATACTTTTTATCAGGCAAGGGACTGATTTATTGTGTTGTAAAACAAAGTGTTATTGGTATACATGTTAAATTCACATCTCTTCCCTCATCAGTGTGACATTCGAGCTGATTCTGCCCTACTTAGTAGCCGTCCTAATAATATAACCCTTATGTACTTTAAATATAATTAATAATGATGTAGTACCTCTAATTCAACCAGATTATTAAGTAGATTATTAAGTCTGTGATTTTATCCAAGACAATATACTACATGGCTGGAAATATATAAACCTTAGACCATTTGGTAATCAAAAAAATATTTATAAATATATACATATACACTTTGCATGTCAAAAATCCATTATAAAAATCATATTCAATTTTCATAACCTATTGTTAACAAAGATTGCTTTCATCCTACTAGACTTCTTCAGGTCATACAATAATATTTTTATAGATAGCTTTTAGGGTTCTTGTACACAGACCTGAATACAAAACAACGCACTACCATTTGTGCATCATGGCACGAAGTGCATATGATTTTAGTGCACCATGTAGGCTTTATTGAATCTAGCCTAAGCTTTTGTGGATCCTGTCTAATTTTATGAAAGTTTTAACTATAGAATGCAAGTCAGTAAGTGTCCAAGGTCTATGGACTAATGCCATATATCATCTGGTGCTTGTACTTCTCTGTGGGGATATAAAGACTTCATGTTTGTCAGCCTGTCTTGTTCTTTGGTGAGTAAAATGTACCTTTATACCTGAATTTTCTGCCTCACCATGGTCTGACTGAGAGTGATAATAGGGTCAGGATGCTGAGCATGGGGATGCAGAAGTAACTTATAAAGATACAGTTTTCCATGGAGTAACAGTGTGACCTATGTTTTGTTGGGATGAGTGGGAAACCTGGTTGTTCCTTCAATGTGGAAAGAAGGGAAGTTGAGAATCTTCCCCTGAGGACCCCCCCCCCCCCCACCAACCACTGCAGCATACTCATTTGAAATGGTTGGACACAGAGGAGCAGTTGGAATTGTATTACATGCTTTAACTGTATTCTTAAGTTCTTTCACTTGCTGTAACAATTTATCATTGGTGTCTTTTAACCTCTTTATAGTCGATTCTTTATGTCTTTTAAGTTTCAGTATACCAATCATTATAGCTATTTCATTAATCGTTTTTAATTTTGTCACCTTTCTGTTCTAACTTGGTTTGTAGATGTAGCATTTTAGTTTTATCAAAAGTGTTATTGTCAGGAAAACACAAATCTTAATTTGATTTAGTTAGTTTATGCCAATATGCTATATAGTGACAAAAATTTGACACAAATGTACGGTGCATATAATGGGCTGCAGAACCAAAAGAAGGTCCAACAGTCTTATTGTCTAACTTACCCATAATAATACAGAATGCATATAGTTAACTTCTCTCTACTTTCCCCCTTTTTTTTAAAAGGCTAAAACAAAATGCACTCATTCATACTAATACATACATAGCCAGTGTCTGCAGGACCCTTCCCTGCTATGCATTTATGACTGAAACCATTTCCTTCTGTGATGTGGAGCCCCCTTGGTTAATGTATGTAGCTTAAGCGTTAAAAAAAAATGCATGCCACAGTTGTGCATATAAACCTAAAGACTGAATGCAGTTATCAGTCTAACAAAATGTGTATGCAATCCAAAGCTGCATTACATCACTAAATTCCTAGAGGAACGCTAAGATTTTGTGGAACATAACAAAAGATGCTGACTAGATAGTAGTAAAAGACAGAATAAGAAATTCAAATGTACAGAATATGAAATGTGATGAAGTAACTGCCAGAGAGATTGAAATAAAGTTAAGAAAAAGCTCCTAATTGGAAAACTCCAAACCCAGATGCAGTACCTAACATCTTCACATGAAGATTTAGCCATGAGTAAGAACTATTTATATGTGCATCCTGAACAGACACCAACCTGGTTAACAGCAGGAAAAACAATACTCCTACTTAAGAACGAACCTATGAACTCTCTGAAAAACTGTAGACCAATAACTTGCCTTCCAACAATGCATAAACTATACATTGGAATTGATGACGACAGAGTTTATAGTCATTTAGAAGAAATCTCAATCATGGCAATAGAACAAAAGGATAGCAAAAGAAAGTCATATGGAAAAAAGGATCATTTGTTGTTAAAGTCATATTGGAGAACTGTAAAAAAAGAGTAATAATCTAAGTATGGCATGGATAGACTACAAAAAAGCAGTTGACTGTATCTCACATTAGTGGATACAAGAGTGCTTAAAAATGTGTATGATACATCCTCCACTGATTGATTACATTACAATGACCATGAAACAGTGTCAAACCACTTTGCAGTTAAGCCATGATGAAGGACAATTTATTATTTCAGGGATAAAAATTCAAAGGGGGATATTCCAGCATGACTCGTTGTTATCTTTGTTCTTTTGCCTTGCCCTTTACCCATTAATCTGTCTGCTTACCAGACTAGGTTATGGCTACAATTTGCTCCCAGAAAACAACAAAGTGTAACGACTTCTCATCTTATTTTGTCAATGATCTAAAACTGTATAGTTCATCAGTTGGGGAACTGAAAGCACAACTGCAAGTGGTCCAAACTTTTTCAGATTATATAAGGATGTCATTTGGTCTTGATAAAGCTGCAAAAGCAACCTTTAAAGCGGGAAAGCTGCAGCATCTAGAGAACCCATGTATAGATCTGCAGTCATAGGACTGCATACATATCTGCTGATCTCATAAGATCCAAATTTCATGAAAGTTTAAAAACACGAGGAGAATAAGTCTAAGGTGACTTCCCTGATTAGTTTAGCACAAGCATATTGGTGTCACGCGGGAATGGAAATCATACCAGAAGTAGATAAAAATCAGGCAGCAACTGAATGTGTCAAAAACAAAAGAAAGACTATAAGGTGAAGGATCAGATGAGAAGGCAAGAAATGTGGAAAATACATAAATATAGTTGCAGGTACAGGAAACTCTTGGAACAACCATGTGTTGATCAGGATAGAATGTGGGAATGGTTAAGGAGAGGTGAATTTAAACCAAAAGATGAAAGGTTAAGATTGGCTGCCAAAAATAGTGGGCTATGTACACGTTAGTTTACAAAATCCATTGAACATGTGGGAGAAACAGACAAATGTAGGTTTTCTAAAACAGAATTGGGGTAATTGGGTAGGGTTAAAATAGCCCATAAGTATTAAAGCCCCAATGATTCATTTAGGCTCAATTAACCAGAGCTGATAGGCATTTGGTGTCTTTTGCCAGAGGTCCAAAGTGATTTTGCTTTAATCCAAGGCATCCAAGAGAAAAATCAAGAAAATAAGTATATTTTGTGTCTCTGTTGCACTTTTTGAAATTGAATTGTACCTGATCACTACATGTTTTCTGCTTTTTTTTACTGTTGTGACTGCATTTTTCTGCACTTGTTTTCAACTGTATTTTCAGCCTAGATAGCATAGTCTAGAGTCAGACTTGCTGAATCTAGCCTGTTTTGTTACATTTGAGCACTAAACCGGCCATCTTACATTAGGAAGTGCTCCTCTGCACATTTGTGGTGGAAGAGTGTGGATTCAGCCCTGTCTGAGCTGGGGATTGCTGGCGGAAGGTTTGTTGTGAACTTTCCTATTGATACATAACTTAAAACTGTTTAATTTTGCCCATATTTAAGCCTCCACATTTGGGCAGGTTTGTGCTCAATTAACCAGAGCTGCTCAATGTTTGGCATCTTTTGCCAGAGGTCCAGAGTGATTCTGCTGGTGCAAGTCCTGAACACAGGTAGAAAGAAATCTGAACTTTGACCAACAAGCTTCCACTGTGATGAGGAAAGAATTCTATGTCGTGCAGCTCTTAAGTAAGGGCATCGCATTTAGGTCTAAAGATGTTATAGCCCTGCTGTAATTGACCCTTATCAGACCACTAATAGAGTACAATGCTGCCTTTTTCATGTACCTCAACAGACACCTGAAGCAGCTGGAGAGACCACAGAGGTTCCTCCCCAAGAAAATACAGTGCCTCCAAACCATGATGTACGTCGCTAGACTAAAAGTCCTGTCACTGTATTCTGTATCGTACAGGATACCCAGAGGAGACTTGTGTCTGGCCTACAGGGTAGTTTCCCATCTGGTCCTGATGGATGTGTTTCACATCTGCAAATCTAAAGACAAAGGGTCACTCACTCTAGGGATCTTAACATAGCCTTTGATATTAACAGAACAAGCTGGAGAGACAAATGTTTCCCAGAGACTGCTGCTCCTCTGGAACAAACTTCCAATTCACCTGCTGAGGTCATCACTGACCCTATTCAAGCACAACTTGGACAAATGGATGGGTGACCGCAAATTCACCCTGGGGTGGAACCCATGTCCCTCATGGACAGGAGGAGTCAGTATTGACCATAAACTAGCTCTGCAAAACATGTTCACTTAATAAGAACAAATGGGGTAGCTTGGAATTAACATGGCTAGGCTTGTAAGAGCTCTAGGGCTGCTAGCCTAGTAAACTCCTATCAACCTAAGAACATATGAACAAGGGGTGGCATGGGGGTAAAGTTTAAGCTGAAATTGTTGGCCAACAGATTTGTTATGTCATTATGTTCTCTGAAATTGTTACCATTTACTACCAGTACCTCCCAAATGTCCCAGATTACTTGTTTTTTACCAAGTTTTGGGGTCCAAATAATGGGGTGCTATGATTCCCGAATGGCACCCCTTCATTTCCGATTTTTTTCCTTTTTTCTAATTTTTTTCGCTTTGTTTTCTTTTTTTTAAATTTTTCGTGCTTTGAGCTGACGTCATCGTGCATGCAATGACGTCAGCTCATCAGGGCTACCAGCCTGTTGGAATTGAGCTCACGGCGTATTTCCATGTGGTTCAAATGGTTTGCGAGCGGGAAGGATTTATTTTATGGTGAAACCCTTTGAGAGCAGGGAAGGATTTATTTTATGGTGAAATGGCCAAACGGCATGGATTTATTTTATTTAGAAGGCTCCAAGGAATCGTTTTGGTGGAACGGAATTATTTTATTTAGAAGGCCGGACAAACGGCAAGGAATAGTAAGGATTTATCACTCGAATTGCAATGGATTACATCTTCTGCTATGTGTAGTATTATGGTCAAAATGAAAGGGTGTGTGTGATAGTTGATCATATATGGAACTGCAGCTTGTTCAGTGCAATCTATTTTATTGTTTGCTTTTAGGATTTAACTGCTGAGTTTATAGACTGTAGTTGTATCAACAGCAGTGGTTTATAGAAAATTATTTGTTGAAAAATAACTTAGCAATATTTCCAGCACTTGCTGCATTAGGATTTCTAGATTACAGGATTGCTTGTAGAGTAACATTTTGTTCTCTTACAGATAATTGCAGCTATATGCATACTATGTGTACTTTCAAGTGAACACATTTTAGAGCACTCTACATTTTTTTTGCTTTTACAAACTATAATATATGAGTACCTACATGGATGCTCAAAATATACACCTGAGTACAACTTCTTAAGAGCTAAAATTGCTCTTCTAAAAAACATCTTATGGTGCAGGGTAGTCTAGCTGAAAACGATGTTCACATTTTTTTCAAGTGTAGGGAGGTGGAACAATAAAGCAACAGCACAAGACAGTGAGTACAAAATGGAAATTTCTGGTTACACTCCTGTTTTTCCCCTTGAACACAATGATGCTTCATATGTTACAAGATGACCAAAGAGATTTTTATTTTTTAGTGGTGCTGCGGTAGCGATGTTGCCTCGCAGCAAGACGTTGTCCTGTTCGATTCTCAGCTAGAGCGTCTTCTTTGTGGAGGCATGCGTGAATGAGCGTGCCTTCATTGAAGGTTGTGCATCAGGGCTGGTAACTCGGCACGTAAGAATCCACTACCAAACATTAGCGAACCGGAGTTCCGCTGTGGCGACCCCGAACTGGGATAAGCCGAAAGACACAACAAGATTGTTGAGTCCTTCATAGTTTTGTCAAGACTTCATCATATAAAATATTTACTTATTTAATTTATATTTTGGTATTATATGGTAGACATGCTTGACAAAGTAAGTAGTTAAAATAAAAGTATTGGGGGTGTAACAGCAGAAAATGCTTCATTGCTATGCAATAGCTGGTTTGAGATGTATGTTTAAAAGACTACCATCTTTCATAAATTACTGGGAAAGTAAGCTCCACGTTTCTGCATAATTATCTGAAGCATAAAGCAACATAGCTACTGATGTACCAAAAGAGGTAATAATCACTGTCCTGTTAAAAAGGTGTGAACACAACACTGATGCACCCAAAACCTGCATATCAGAAAGACTGATATGTACAAATGTCTGTGATGGCATGCTTATTTTACAGTATAATTTCTGAAATATTCACTTGCAGAACATAATTAAACTTCGTCAAGCATTATTTGTGAGAGCTTTCTGTGAAACAATCATTGTTTTTGTTTCCTTTCTATATTTGAATGATTGCCTTCCCAGTTATCAATCACTCACATATAAGTATATTACAATTATCGATTTGTCCCTGATTCTGTGTGTGTGTGTGTGTGTGTGTGTGTGTGTGTGTGTGTGTGTGTGTGTGTGTGCGAATGGCCCCCATTTTAATACACCTGGTGGCTAGAGGTACTAAGGCTCAAACCCTGTACCTTGGGTACAGGGTAAAAAAAGCCTAAAGTGCCTAGCCACCACTACTTGTGAGCTTTGACCAGGTTTTTTGTGCTAAGAGTTGAGAGCTATGTAAGTGAGAGCTGAATTTGTATTCCCCCATTATTGGCTTTGTCCAGGTTTTTTGTGCAAAGAGGTTGGGAGCTATGTTAAGAAGTGAGAAATAAATTCACTAAATGATAGCCATTAAGTATCAGTCTTCCTTTTTTTTAGGAACCTGCTGATTTGGTATAGTGGTATGTTGTTCTGCCTGTAGTGTATAGGGTCCTGGGTTCAAAACTTGTCAGTGAAATGCATTATGGTAACACAACGTTTTATTCTAGCAACTTTACAAAATTATACAAGCAATGTTTAAAATGTGTCCCTGGTTTTTGACCTTTTGTCCCCCCCACAAAAAAAAATGAAATTGAAAATAAGTGTGAGACGCTGTGCAAGATGCCTATGGCTTACATTACTGTCAGTCTATTTATAGTGTGGGTGTGGACGTAGATGTTTATGATGGAAATGTTCTGAATTGGGCTTGGGCAGTTTTGTCATTATTGGTTCATGTGTTTTGTTTCATTGCCTACAGTACAGCCTTCTGGAAAAATGTTCAAACGATAAATTTAAAATGCGCTCTGTCTAACAAGTGTGTTGTATTATACAAGGAATATAATTTAATAAAGTCAGGAAGGTGTATCAAAGAAAAGAACCCATGTATGTTTCTTGTTTTGTGTGCAAGGGGCCAATGATTTGAAAACAGCCCAAAGGTAATCTTTATCCACCACTGGCCAGATGCATTTTCTTTGGATGTGGTGTGGGTTTCAATGCTGTTTCAATGAATGTGAGTTTCAAGGGCAGAGAAGTTTTAATGCCAAGCCTATTTTCATTGTGAGACAGTATTGCTTTGTTTACCTGATGTCTGTTAGTGTTTCTGCATTGTTGTGCTGTAAAATGTAAAAATAAAATCCAAATAATCATTGTAGAAGTAAAGCAGTATGCACACATTAGTGTTTATGGTAAATGGGGCAAAATAGCCAGATAATGGGACATAGGGATGGCTGCAGGAGGACTCTGGTGCCATATTTTGGTTGTCTGTTCTTCAGTTTGCATTTGAAAGTTGGTATCCCACAATTCCATTGGAGTGGTTGGGGTTACACAATTATGTATGCAAATTAGATGTTAATCAGCGTACAGATTTGCACCTATTTTTCATGGGCCTTGTCCAGATTTTTGATGTTTCCAGGTTGGGAGGTATTACTGTTCAGCTCTCTGTTGCATGTTACTTTTGAGGTTTTGGACATAGATATAAAAGGCCTTGTGGTTGTCTTTAGCCTGAGAAGCTATCTTGACCTCATAATTGGCCTTGTTAGATTTAATTAGTCCTTTTAATTTCCTCTTTAGTTTTATTAGTGAGCTGTTGTCATTATGAAATTTGCTCTTTCTGATGTTGGCCATGACTTTTTTTTACTTTTGTTATATACCCTGTTAAGATTAGGATTCTAGCAGTGTGGTTTGTTTTGGGACTTTTTCTTTGACTTATTTCTGGCAGGTGTATCAGCCTCTATGCAGCCATTTACAATTTTTTACATTGTTTCTGTGAATAATTTTGCATAAGTTGTTGTGAACTCTGTGTTGAGCAGGGTAGTGAATTTTGACAAACTGTCACTTCATATGCTATAGTTTGCTTTGGAATAGTTTCTAACTGTAACAAGTTTTGATTGGTTTTCCAGTTCATTTTGATTTTGAATGAGACAGCTTTCTGAGCCAGCCTCACCAGTGAGGATGTGACATGAGGAGGTGCGACACTCTCCCATATCGGTGAAAACAATGTCCAGTATGTTTGAACATCTAATTGAAGTGCGCATTAACTGAGCAAGGGCATTTGTGTTAATAAAATCCAGCAAATGTGCCTGCAAGTTGGTGGCAGTGTATGTTTCCCAGTCTATAGAGGGGTAATTAAAGTCTCCCATGAAGAGTATTTGGTTGGATGGAGAGTGCCTCCTGTACGTCTAGGTAAGAGTTATGGGATTCTTGACATGTAGATGGTGACCTACAGCTTATTAAGATATAGAAAGGGACTCTGTTTAAACAATATTTACTCACCCCCTCAGTCTCAAGCTCTTATGAGTTACATCTAACTCCTGGAGTGATCCTGCAGATAGCGTCTGCTATACCTAGTTTCATGCCAACACACAGAGAAATAACCAGCATCCCTTACACAAATGTTACATGCTTATACTTGCACAGAGTACCACACAGAAAAGCAAATTAAACTGCTCAGACCAAAGTGCTTTACATTACTACATTTTCATCATTTATTTAGATGTACCCCAATACTTATTTAATATGCTGTACTTTGTCATATGCGGCATCTTATTTAAGTAAAAGCTATATGTTACATATTCAACAGCATTGGCAAATTTGCTGCATAGTGGCAGAGCTGCAGGTAGAATTTGTTAGAGACTAATATATTTTTACATGCTCTGTAGTGTGATCATATTGTTTCCTTTCTGAAAAGTATTGCACATTTCATAAAGTTATGAACTTTACTTATCACTTAACTTTTTTTAGATTTGCTGAATGGATTATACCTACTAAACCTATGGCATGTTTTCAGGGGAGGCCTGAGATGTTATTCATATGAACTATGAATAATTTTGCTACTCTGTCAGGAAAACTCCCCAACTCTTTTCAATAAGTGAAAAAGAAACGTTTCTCTCACTTCGGATACCACTGTCTCAGTAGATGGAATCTCAGTATAACATCTTAGTAGGGCAGTAATTGAGAAGTACAGCACCCCATTATGCTGATGTGCTAGAAAAATGAATCCAATTGCCTGGTGTAGGAGAAGAACCCATGTCTTGTGATTGTCACAGCTTCAGAAGTGAATGTGCTCCCTACTTAGTCACTGACACTCACTGTTAAAGCTCTTCATTCAATAGTTGTCAGTTTCATACCTTTAGACTCTACTTGTGTACTGTGTACCTCAGAATTCCAAAAAAAAAAAAAAAAAACAGATTACTGAAGCTGTCTCATATCTAAATAAAGCATGCAGGCCAACTGGGCCCTATGTGATAAACAATGAATAAACTATAACATTAATTTCAGTTAAAAATTTCAGTTTTTGTGCCGAAAAGGCAAAGTAGAGAAAGTGGCCAAATAAATTATTTCCCAGGGAAAGAATTCGCTGAAAAGCCGCTTTGCTATTTTGCCTTTTCCCGCTTTTCAGTTAACTGAAAATTCCAGTCCATTCCAGTACATTCCAGTCAATGCATCACATAATAAAATCATAAATGAATGACATTTGGATGATTTCCAACATTTTTTGCAGAATTCCTTTTCTGTGAAAGAAACTGAATAGAATAATGTTCATCCAAAGTACCTCATCTTTGGTGTTGCACTTTGCCCTGGGATGTGGTGACCCTGGTGGGCCTCATTTAAATTAATTGGGGCACATAGGAGGTATTCAACTGGATGTGAGATGGAACTGTTTTGCCCTTGCATAAAATGCTTGTTTCCAGATTTATGCTTTTTTTATTATTTTTTTGCTGGAGGTTGTTTTACGAAATTGTATTTGGTAAAAAAGTGTCAGGGAATCAAAGCACAGTCCAAAATCTTCAGTTAATACCGATGAAATTATAATGCAAAGCAAATGCTAAAGAATTAATACATTGACATTAACATTTAAATAGGAAGAAAAATGACTTAAATGCAATAACACTGAATTAAACAAAACAAAACTGTATTTCAAAATGGACTTAGCATTACATATAATATGGTAGATGATTTCCCAGAGTAGGACTCATGATGGCAAAAGGCTGGTATGCAAACATTTCTAAATACATGCTGTAGAATATTAAAGCTACAAACTCCCCTACTGAAAGATAGAAACTGGAAGGGTAAAGTCCATAGCGAGGAAACGAAAAAACAGTTCAAAAGGAAGACAAAATGTTTTACAGAAACAAAACACAGAAAGAAAGACAGCGCAAAATAAACAAAATAAATATAAGACTGGATGAAAGTAATGGTGAAAAACAGGCTGCTACACGACTGTAGCTTCTTAGTGCTTATGAATGAAGAAAATGAAGACTAAGCTACTAAATCTAGCCAGTATAATAAATTAGGAAAAGAGAGTTAATCCCCTTCGATTTGCAGAAGAGATGGTCATGAAAGAATGCAAAAAAAAAAAG
Organism: Protopterus annectens; assembly: GCF_019279795.1. Lineage (NCBI taxonomy): Eukaryota > Metazoa > Chordata > Ceratodontiformes > Protopteridae > Protopterus > Protopterus annectens. Next base: position 445,695,403 of record NC_056746.1, on the reverse strand, counting down.
AAAAGTAAAGGTGATTTATCCAAGAGTACCTTGAAATTTGAGGAGAAAATATAATCATGAAGGAGGACAACGTCCTTGACAGCTCCACAGAATCTAATCCCTCACACATTCATCTGGGGGCTTACTGATTTCCAGGTGATATCCTACCTATATAAAGTGGGTCTATATTATGATATTGCATCAGAACCGCAGAACAACGATTTTTTTCCAAGTGAAAAAAATCGCTGTTCCGAGAAAAAAAACCTATAAAACATTACATAATGTGGAGTGCTTTGCCCCCACACCCCCTGACGTGGGGGCTGTGCCCCCCACTTAAATATACCAACTCCGAGATTGCACTATTGTGCCGAAAAGGCAAAGTAGAGAAAGTGGCCAAATAAATTATTTCCCAGGGAAAGAATTCGCTGAAAAGCCGCTTCGCTATTTTGCCTTTTCCCGCTTTTCAGTTCGACAAAGACACATTCGACAACCTGTGTTTGTGACATGACAGTGTAATAGGGAGCCTATAAAGTTAAATAACAACCACTAAAGCTTACTCTCTGGCTCTCTTTCTTCCTTCTTCTCTCCTTCCTATTTTTCAGTTTTCTTTTTTTTTTCTCTTTTTCTTGCCTTTTCACATGTAAATATGTGCATGCATTTTCATTCTAAAATGTTTATTTGACTGCAACAAATAGGTAAACCCCTGCATAAATGCACAGTCTCCTGCATTCATAGATTATATTATAAATGTTGACCTCTATGTATATGCACAGCTCCCTATGCGTATGCATTTTATATGTTAATGCCATGTTGATGTACAATTTTCTGTTTCTATTCATGTAATCCTGGGCTGAGCCTCTGATTGGTCAAATATGATCAGTGCTCCTCCCTCGTAAATAAATAAATAAATAAATAACAAAATAAAGCCGAGGCTGAAAAGTATCTACCTCTAAGTTTGACCTTGGTAGGAATACATACTGTAAAACCTCTACTGAAGGATTCATTTGGGAATATTTGAAAGAGTAGGCTCTGGACCCAAGGCAGCATGCAATTACAACCAGAAAGGCAACAGACTCATACAACAATGTCATAGTGGCATAGGTCTTAGGACTACTGCCTCATAGCTATAGGATCTAGCATTCACTCCTGATCTCTGGTTACTGTGTTTGTACAGTTTGCATATTCTCCCAAAGTAGGCAGTTTTTCCCCCTGGTACTCAGAGTCTCTTGAAAATATACTGATTGCTATTCTAAACTGCCCCTGCACACTGTATCCATGCAATAACTTGTGGCATAGGTGATGGCAGAAAATGCCTACAAAATAAGTAAAAATCATTAGATGAATAATGTTATATCAGACTAATCTGAATTTTGTACCAAGTGGGTTTTTCATGCAATGTAGCTATAAACATATTTAATAAATAACATCTATAAATGGAAGTTTCTTGAAATGTATTTCTGTATCATATTTTGTGAGGGTTTATTTACTGTAATTGTTTGGTTAGGGGATTAGGGTATTAAATCAGAAAAAATGCTGTAATCATGACCCAGCTACGTTTTAGCAATGCATTTGACAGACTACAGCCCACAGTGTGGCTGTACAAATTTTTAAGACTTGGAGAGATGGCTGGGGTAGACTAGACGATAGTCTATAGAGAGGCAGGGTAAATAAAGTCCACTTTGATGAAAAAAGGATGATTGTTGCAGTTGTCAGTGTCCCATTCTTGCATATAACTTTCCTAGATCTGTTTCAGAGCTTTGATCATTTTCTTCCCTTTGGCAAAATAGCATTGTTCTATCAAACATTTTATAAGACAGGAGTTAATGGCTAGAGCTTAGAGCATGATACAGAGTGGATTATTATCTGACTAGAAAGATGGTCTTCAGTTGTGCTTCTTCAGGTTTTGCCTTAATATTAGTTTTGCACATTTGCATATTTTTTTGACTTTAATTGGATTGTTTGATAGCTTTTGAGTTTGTAGGGTTATTGGTGAGTGGAAACTTAATTGTACAATTTCTGACAGTTCATATATGTGCTCATCTGAACATTATTTTGCTAATTTTTCAAAATGGTGCACTAGCAATTGTATTTACTTCAACAATAACAAGTGCGTTTTATTTATAATTTGTTAGAAATTAAAAGAACACACCAGTTTGGAGATGGACCTAACTCAAGTAGGTTTTACATATTATAGACCCAGACAACATAACAGATAACAATTTTCATTTGGACTGTGATACAGCTTAACTTAAAAGTGCTATATTATAACCCATAATACTTTAAGAACAAAGATCAGTTAAAACAGGGTAGCTTAGTGATATAGCAGTTAGCATAGATGCTTCACGCTATAAGGTTCTGCAGTTTGGTTCTTTTGGGGTGCCTTTCTATGTGGAGGTTTTACACCCTTCCTGTGTCTTTATGAGTTTGTGCCAGGTGTTTTAAGTTTCATTGGAAATCCCAAAGATATTTCACAGAGTGTGCATGTCATGTGAGTGGGTGTGTGTGTATTTTGTGCCATTGAGTGTGGGGATAGGCTCTGGCTCACCTGTGACTAAACTAGATTAAGCAGTCAGTTGGAGAATGAATGAATAATTAGCTAAATATTTTCTGCTTCCCTTGTATATATAGCCTAACTAAATCCAATCTAGAATACATCAGCACAGACTGTTATTACACAGTAAACCAAATAAAGTAGTTGAAGCAGATCAAACTGTCATAGGATGGTGGGATCTTTCTTGGCTGACAGTTTCTAAGACTGAGAATTCATCAGCAGAGAATTCAAGTTTATGAAATGATACCCTGACATTTTACATGGGCGTAACACTTCCAGCGGTATTTGATGCCATAGTGTCCACTGGAAGTATGTCCTAAAGCCTTTGTGTATTAACTCATGTTACAAATGGTACGGATAACTAGTCTGGTTCACCACTGGAAATGATGATGTATTAGGTTTGGACCTAGTGCTCAGTGACATAATTAGTTGGCATGAGTGACACTTCTTAAGAGCAAAATATTTCGTTATTTTAATTATTACTTCCAAGATTTATCTCCCTTTCTTCTACTATATTCAGCACATTTTTTTTTTTAATCTTGTCTCTTAGATTCTGTTTCCCACTTACAGCAATTGCTTTTTGCAGGACTCTGCACTGCCTAAATTACTTCTTGATATTTGTGATCCCTCCTGAGAGGTATGAACATGCTGCAACATCCACTGAAATATACGACTACCTATCAAATTATCAGATGGCTTCATTTTCTTATTCGCTGGTCGCTGTCAGGGATTGGACACATGAAGGCTCGCCTTACTCAGGATAGTAGGAAAGCTATACAGTAGGTGTGGGGACATCTACCAGTAGCTGAGCTATTATTTATTGGAGTAAGTTTCCAAATCCAGGTCACTAGTAGCCCAGATCAGTATCACACCCATTGCAATAAATGTGCTTTGACCATAATATGACATATTTGTTTTAGTGCCCAATGTCTGACAAGTGTTTCTGTAACTTAATGCTATCTCCAGTACTATGGTACATTAAATAAGGGCTATGACATTGCACTGACTGCAGTACTCCTGTGCTGTGTGTTATATTTCATGTACCTATGGCAATAAAGAAAGATCATAACAAGTTGGATAACGTACTTTTTTTTAACCATTCTACCTGCAAACAATATATGTCTATTTATAGAAATCTGCAGTCAGATAATACCAGGTAACTATACTTCATCTACGACTTGACTGCAGCTGTACAGCCATTTTTCCACTGGAGCAGTTTGACATTTGAGTATTTTGAAACTCGCAGCATTTTTCCTAATGTATAATTTGATTCACAATATAGAAACTTAAGAAGGTGCACTCTTCTCCTTGCCATATTACATTAGTCCTTCGGAAAAATGACTTTCACTGAATTTGGACGTAAAAATGAGATATAAAGAGCTGTAATGTCTCTGTCTGAGTTAATAAAACTGCACAGTTATGCTTTATATTCCTGTCATTCCTTCCCATTTATTTTTATGAAATATTAAATACCTTATAAATTCAACTGTTCATTTTCTTACCTGTACAAAACTCTGCACTTCACAAAAATATTGAATAAAAACAGTTGCATTCTTTTATTTAGAGGTTTTTTCTTCCCATCAGTGCTAGAGAATAATTGTTTGTTATCAGTAACACTATGTTTATTCAACTTAGTTATGATTGGTTATCATATTTTGCCTCAGGAAAGCAGCAGTATCAGATTCAGTGGGGCACCTTGCCTAATAACATTCAAAACTGGAGAAAATATCCATAAATCTTGAATGGATTTGTAAGTGGCTAACAAAAGCCTTAAAATAAACTTTGCTATCTGTTGTCTTTTTCTTCTTCACTCTAAAGGTGTTATGTTGAATGCAATTTCAAGAGAGGCGTTCAAAAATTGCTTTATGAACAATTTTAATAGCATATTTTAGAAAACGTATTTTATTTCCTATCAGGCTCTGCCTTAGCTGAGTTAGAATATAAAACAAAAGGACAATATTTTTATGCTTTCCTTCAGATACTTCAATCTAAGTTCCTTTCTCTGGTAACTTTTCTGCAGCCTGCAGTTTGTTTTCAATGACAGAGTATCTGAAGATAGTTGTTGTTGTGTCTTTCGGCTTATCCTGGCCAGGGGTCACCACAGCGGAACTCCGGTCCGCTAATATTTGGTAGTGGATTTTTACGTGCCGAGTTACTAGCCCTGACGCACAACCTTCAACAAAGGCACGCCTATTCATGCATAACTCCACACAGAAGACACTCTAGCTGAGAATCGAATGCCACAACATCTTGCTGTGAGGCGACAACGCTACCGCAGCACCACTACTGAGAGTGATTAAAAGAAACTTGTTCTTCTTAACTACAAGATATAATTTTGGCAAAGTATATGTAAATATGGCTGTTTGAGATACAGTAATTGTTGTAGCATGCAGCACAAACCATTTATTTGACCAGACTGCCCTTGTGCAAAATAAATCACACCATTTAGGGTAAGGTGATCATTTATTAACCATAACATCTAATTAACAAAATATGATGAATTCCATAAAACTCAAGTGTCATAAATTACAACAAAATATATATTGCAGGCAGTGTTACCTGCTCACCTTCGACCAATTATTACTAAAAGCAGCCTTAATCAATCCAGTCATGTATACCTAACTTCTGTTAGAAGCAGCATAATACCATTCACACTACACCAAACCACACCATACCAACCCAAACCAGCAAACAAGAAGGGCCTCATCACAGCCCCTCTTCTCTGCCTTCACTCGCCTCTGATATACTATCATGAAACAACAGCTGGAAAACAGAATGACAAAACTGAGGGCTGGAAGGGTGGGCTCAGCTAGTCCACACCAAAATCAGCTCTGCCCAACTAACTCCTTCCTACCCCTTATCTCACCTCCTGCCTACCATTCCTTTCCCCTCCCTTAGTTAGCCCTTATCTCCTGATTGGTCATCTTTGCTCCCTACCTTCTACCTAACCCCAAATATCCAAACAATTTCCCTCCTCTCATCTTGCAGTGTCTCTGGACAAATTAGTCTGTGTCCAAACTTCATTTGTCCAGATCCCCTTGTGTAAAATAAACCACACCATTTAGGATAAGATGACCATTTATTAGCCACAATATCTGCTTAACAATGAAATATGATGGTTTCCATAAAGCTTGAATGTCATAAATTACAGCAAAACAAATACTGTTGTCAGCATTACCCGATAACCTTCATCCAATTATTACCAAAAGCAGCGTTAACCGATCCACTTACTTATACCCAGCTTCCATTAGAAGCAGAGTGATACTGCTCACTTCTTCACCAAATCCACACCATACCAACCCAAACCAACTAACAAGAAGAGGGAACAGAAGAGGGGCTCATCACAGCCACTGTTCTCTGCCAACCAGCCTGCTAACAGGCTGTTCCCCCATTTCCAAAAAAAATACACAAATACACCTATAACAAACTCACTACATTTTGCATAAAGAATGTAATATGCACATTAAATAGGTCCAAACTCAGATCACTCAAATGCACCCCATCCTCCCAAAACCAAATCCGATCCTTATCATCAAAATCTCTATGATCAATAACATACACCTCCAGCTGTCCCAGGGCCCTCATAAGTTGATGATTAACAAAAGGACAAGCTCATTCAATACCCATAAACATAATGGTATGCCTCCACACTAACTGTGGTATTATCTCTGACCAACAATAATCATCAAAGGAAACTTACTTGTAAGACTTACCAAATCCCTCACCATCATAACTAACAACTGCTGCATTGGGACTTTCCCCAATTCATTACAGGCCAGAGGAATGACCAAAACACATGGTATAATAATCTCAAAAGGCATGTCTTTAACCTTGTCCATAAGTTGAAGCCACTGTAAACTTCTAAAACTTGCCAGATGACCATCAACCCATATTGCAACTCAGCTCCATGTAATCTAACTGCTGCTCACTTTGCCACCCAATAGACAAATGAATGGCTTAATCTGACAATGGCTACTCCTGAAAAAAAAAAATTAATCACCAAACACAATCCTCCACTTCACCTGTTATAAGACAAAAATGCTCCCGATCACCAATACCCTGCCATCTTTATCACCTTCACTGACCTCCCTTTTCATGCCAGATCAGATGCTTTGCCTATTCTAAATGAATGCATGGAACTTCTATCACCTTGGAAACCCAAACATTGAAAGGCCTTCCACATTAAGCATAGCAACTGATCAGATTCTACCACCTTCCCACTTTGCAGCTGAAGAACTAATTTCTGAGGTCTACCTTCATGCGATAACTGTATCTTCCTTCCCCAAACAAACAAACAAACAAAGAAATTCCTGTACACATGCCTGCAATACAACCTGCATACCCCTGCCACAGCCAAATCAGTACTACAGACAAAGAAATAAACACATAATCCCACAACAAGGAGCCCAAAAGCTCATGCACTCTGCATGCTCCTCTATACATCCACACCTCCAGCATAGCCCAATGTGTATAATCAACTGAATTTACCACTAATAACTGCATCCCTGACAGCAGTACCCTAAGAGCCTGCTTCATCATAGTAAACCTGCCATCATTCCTCTTCCTCCCATGAATCCACTCCCATCGTTTCAGCATCTGTCTTATTGGCTATGATTCTGTTATATCCTCAAGCCCAATTTCCAAAAAAAGATACTAATGGCTGCCAACTTTACCCTAACCAGTTTCACTGCCTGCCCATGCAACCAAGTACTAGCCAAATACTGCAACAATAATTTTAAAGACCATACCCTGTCATCCTTCTGCAGATTGGCTACAAATTCACCAAACGTAGCCAACACCCTATAATGAGTGTTACTTGCCGATACTGCCCACAATTCCTGAACAAGCCACCTAATTACAGCTGACCAAGATTCCACATCTCTGCCAGCAGTAACAATGGTACGACCTGCTCCTCTGGAGGCAATTGCAGAAACCTGTGAAACTGAAAATGAGAAAGGCTGTCAGCTATCGCTTTGTTTGTACCTGGTAAATGTACATCTGAAAAGGAAAAAATTATTCAACAAACTTTGTAACACAAGCTTCCTCAAAACTAACAAAAGCAACTTTGATTAAGTAGTTTTTACCTTCAGGACCTGTACCACACCACAGTTGTTGGAATGGCAAACGACCTTCCTGTCCCATAGCCTATCCTGCCAAACCAGTGAAGCTGCCCAAATTGACATCAACTACAAAAATGCCATGTCTCTCTTTCACTCTTCAACTCAGTCCTCTGGCCACCATGCTGCAAACCTTTCTTCATTAAAATACACACCCATTCCCTGTCCTCCCACAGTGTCATTGAAGAAATGCAACTCATCCTGCTTCCCCGAAGCCTTCTGTTGAAACAAAATGCCATTGAAACAGTCAATGAATGTTACCCACAAACTCAAATCTGCCTGTACTAACTTACCAACCCACACCTGATGGTGTTTATTTTTCTCCCCTTGTAGCAAAAATGCCTCTGATCTGCAAAAAGTCCTGCCTGGACTAACTGCTTGACATGCAAAGTTCAAAAGACCTGAAAGTTCCATAACCTCCTTGATGCGCACTTTATCCTTAGTCTAAAACCACCAGACCTTTTCCATCAAACTATCCAGCTTCTCTCCTGGGAGACAAAACAAACCTTGACTGGTGTCTACAACCAAACAAAGAAAACATAAAGCCTTAGCCGGCTCTTCCAGCTTCTTACCAGCAAGAGGAATCATCAACTCCATGTACAGCTGAATAAAAGCCTGCATCCTTTCCATAGCTCCCTCGTAACCCTCACCTACCAAAAGGAAGTCATCTAAGCAGAAAACAGCCTGCTGAATACCCATTCTTTGTTACCCTATCCAGTGAAGTGCAGAGTTAAATTTCTCAAAAGTGGTACAAGCCACTGCCTAACCCATTGGCATAGCCTTATCAAAATAAAACTTACCATCCACCACCATGCCCAGTACCAGCCCCTCTTCCTCTCACATTGGGAACAAATGAAAGGATGGCTCAATATCAACCTTTACTTACCAAGGATTCACAAATTCCATAATCACTTCTACAGCATCATGTAAGGACACATATCTGACCTGTGAATCTTCCTTATAAATATAGTCATCGATGGATTCATCTTGTGAAAAGGATAAATGGTGTATCATATGGAATTCCCTGGCCACCTTCATGGGTAATAAACCCAAGGGGATACCTTAACGTTATCAAAAGAAGGGGAATCAAAGGGGCACACCAACATTAGTTCCTCCCAAACTAACTGTAGTGTATAACCCAACTAATTCCTCCCTGCCTCTTATCTCTCTTCCTGCTTACCACTCCTTACCCTTCCCTTAGTTAATCCTTAAAACCCCATCACTTATCATTATTCCCTACCTTCTACCTAACCCCACATATCCAAACAATTCCCTTCCTTTCATCCTGCAGTGTCTCTGGAGAAATTAGTCTGTGTGCAAACCTCATTTCCAAAATAATGCACTTATGGTCATCTGGCAGCTATGACATGCCTCATACTGGCAACACTGAACCATATGTATTGTTTAGCAGTGCACTACATGCAGAGTTTTTGGTGATAGTACAGACTTTTATACAACTTATTGTCAATGCATTAGCTTTATTGCTGTAACTACCCCTTACAACTACAGTGAATATTAAATTTGGAGTACACTGCAGAAATGATTTTAAGTAATATTACCTCATTCAGTATATGCTGAGCTGCAAAAAAGGCAGCTTCCTCATCCTGATGCCATGGCAATGTCAGTGCTAGTCAGTGGCCCAGTGAAAGTATACAACCTACTTAATTATTCATGAGAACTCCATGTGTTATTCCTTTTTAAATTGCACTGATTCGATCCTGTACAAAAATACATAATGATATTTTTCACATATATTGTATTATCAGGAACTTAGACATTATCATTATAGTACGTATTAACTCTTAAGATATGTAACTTTTTGTTAGAAACAAAACATTATTATGATACTGCCGAACTAGCCACCCCACGTTTAATATGATTTGTAGTTTTTGCTGAAGTCAGAGCAGCTGAACTTGTAAACTTTAGATGATATATTGGAATATTTATATTCTTAACAAAACAGAAAGCTGTTTCAGATTTAAAACATTCAGACTGTACATACACGTATTGCAAAAACCATTCAAAGTAATTCCATCTAAGTCTAAAACATTCCAGTCATTCCTTTTATCCTAATTCAAATTATTTCCCCAGGAAAAATCTACATTATTGATGGCTCCTTCCATTTTCCTTGTACTTGATTTATTTCATGGATTGTTTGGATTTCTTAGAAGAACAATTTTTATATCAACTTTTTATGCCATTGTTTTTGCAGGAGTTTGTGGACTGCAGTTTGGTTTAATTCTGGTCTTGTGATTGTTTTGAAGATGATGGTGTTTTGTTTAGTTTGATATGTATGTTTTTACTTGAGTATTTGGTATAATTTGCATCAATCTGTTTTTTATGTTTTACATGCAGCAGTGGGATGCATTTTGGTTCATAGGTTCATAGGTTCATCGGTTGGTACTAGGCTATCAGCCCTAGGGCCTATACAAGCCTAGCCATAACAATTCCCTGGATATTTCTTCCCACAATATTTACTTCCCTGGACCCCTGTCTAGCACGGTGACTGACATGATCCCCGGGGTGAATTTCCTATCTCCCATCCAATCGTCAAGATTCCTTTTGAAGAGGGTCAAGGAGGCACTCTGCTTGATAAGTATGGGCAGTCTATTCCAGAGTATGAGGAGGCTCTGGGTCAGGAACCTATCCCTCCAGCATATTTTGTTCATTATGATGACAAGGTTTAGATCCCTGGAGCATGTGGCTCTGAGGGATTGGGATTTCTTTAAGTGGAGCATGTCCAACAGCTCAGGGTTTGACATGGCCTTGTATGTTAAGCAGAGATTGCCTCTGAGTAGATGATATGCCACAGAGCATAGCTGGAGTTTTTTTTAGACGGTCAGCATTGGGAATCTGCTTTAGGCCTGTGATTCTTTTAGTGCGGTATTTCTGCTGCCTTTCCAGCTGTTGCAGATGTCTTGTGAGGTCCATACCAAATGGGGCCATGTACTCTATAATGGGTCTAATGAGGGATGAGTACAGTGGGACAATGACCACCTTTTTTCTGGATGAAAAGTCCTTAGTGATGAGGTGTGCCACATAGAAGGATTTCCTGACTGTTGTGGTGATGTGGTTATCGAAGTTGAGACCACTGTCCACCTGTGTCCCTAAGTCTCTCATCACACTTTCAGTGTTTAGTGCACTGCCACCTATGCGACTTTCAAGTTTCTGATTTTTAGTTTTCATTTCTGATGATTTGTTTAATTTTTATACGGATAGCAAGATTGTTGATTATGCAAGACCACTGTACAATATTTTACCTTTATGCCACTGTTGTGTAACTATGGAGTTAGAGTTGATATATATATATATATATATATATATATATATATATATATATATATATATATATATATATATATATATATATATATATATATATATATATATATATACACACATATGTGTGTTTGTGTGTGTGTGTGTGTGTGTGTGTGTGTGTGTGTGTGTGTGTGTGAGACACACACACACACACACACACACACACACACAAAATGGGTTAAGGTGGGAAAGGCCTCCTCTACATAGGGGTTTGTCTCCCTGTAAAACCTTTTATTTCATTGTTTTGTTATTAACTTCAATCAAGCATTCCTTGTAAGACAGTGGCTGGTATTCAGAAAGGCTTTCTGTGAGGGGGTGGGAAGCCTTACACTGACCATTCCTCTCCCCTCATGGTAACCCTTTCCGATTCTTAGACTACCCAACTACTAAGATTTCCCCTCTAGCAGGGATATCAATATGAAGGGTGGTCTCATGGGCAAAACTACATGATAATGTTGCAGTCTTGAGGAATAGTTAATGCTAATTCTCCACGTACTCTCCCATGAAAATGCCAGTAGTTCCTAATTTACACCGATAAAAGATTAAGAGACTTGATCAGGCATGTACAATTTCACTGTTGGAGGAAAAAGTTATCGCCATTGAAAGACAATGGTCACCCATTCAATCCTATGGAAGTTGTCATGCTACGGGTAAGTTCACTGAAAATATGGGGGTGAACATGTATATCAGAGCTTGTTTGCATGTAATATATGTGCCCTTATGTCTGCAAGGGCATGAATGAAGCTGCATGAATGTGAGCTGAGTGTGTGTCTGCCTGGGTGGTCACACTAGGTGGGGTTAAGTTAGAGAATTAAGAGTCCGGATGTGTGTGAATATGCTGGGGCATGCATGTAGGTGAATGAATGTTTATGTGACCCTGGTTGAATGTGGAGGGGGCTTTTTTGTGATGGGTGGATATGTGTGTGTGTGTGTGTGTGTGTGTGTGTGTGTGTGTGTGTGTGTGTGTGTGTGTGTGTGTGTGTGTGTGTGTGTGTGTGTGTTTGTACATACAGGAGTGCATGAGTGTCTGTGAATGTCTGGGAGTGGGGCCTATATTACTTTGTTGAAAACTAATTACAGCGAAAAGCTGTTCATCGAACACAAAGCATCAGCCATTCATTGCGAGTGTTTTTCATAAGGAGGTGATTTAGTTGGCCATAATTAGAAATGTACCCTTTTCTCCACTGTAGAGAGATCTCATACTTGGTATGTATAAGTAGAGGGGGTGTGGGTGCTATGTGGGGCATAGCCCCCTCCTTGGTGGGTTTGAAATGATGCAGTGTGTGTGGTGGACAAGTAATTCCCTTCCCTATGAAAAACATTCGCTGATGTGAACATTCGAATAATGGCTGTTTGATGTTTTGTGCTCAATGAACAGCTGTTCACTGCAATTAGATTTCAACAAAATAATATAGACCCCTGGGAGTGTGTGCATATGCACAAGTGTATGAATGTGTCTGTGTTGGGAGTGAGGGGATGCCTTTACTGATGCGATGTATGGATTGCTATGGATAATACTGCTGTATTAGGTCAGACAGCATGATTCAGAGATTTGCTGAGGAACTGGGAATATGTTTTTTCATTATGGCTGTAGCTGTCTCTGAATCACTTTTTCTTACCACTGTGGTAATTGACCTTCTTGTGGCAAGCAGTTACTGCAAATGGTAAGCCTTTTTCTGAATTCTAGGGTGTGACTCAATAAAACTCAAAGGAAGCAGTTCCATCCTCAGAAATGCTTTTTCTATTAGCTAATTTTCTAGTTATCCAATAATAATCTGAAAAAAGAAATGAACTTTTAGGATTATGTATTTTGAATGGTGAAGTTTGCTAATAAGAACAAATCATTAAAAATGATTTTATTAAAAAATGGTTTTCATTTTAATAGAAATTCATATTCCATGTTATTTGTAGAAAGTGTAAAATATATATCAAACATTATTTGTTGACTAATGCCTCCCACATGGTTTATAATTTAGACATGAGAAACAAATAAATGTTTATACAATAACTTAATTTAGAGGAGTACAATTTATTTTCATGCTTTGTTTCATACATACTGACTATACCAACAGTTTGCTACCTGCTATACTTATATTATAGAATAAGAGTAGATAACCTGTAAAAATGTACGTTATTTGAATAAGTTGAATGATAACATTAAAGTTGTACATCATGTAGAAAAAAAGTTGACCAATTATTTGAATTCTACCATAATAAAGACTGAGAAATGTATTGGTACCAAGCTGTACAGAGGCCATTACAACAGGAATAATGTCACAGCTGATATTTGTTACACATTACATAGAAGCCAATAACTGCCAAAATCGCAGCTCTTACAGGCTGAAAGACTATACGGTCAAATACCAACCTTTCTTAAGAGGAGCTGTGACTTATGATTTATAGATTGTGTGAAAGGTTCCTCTTGCTATACAGTAAGAATTCATCCACTTAAACTACAGAAATGGATAGAAATATAGCATAAAGTGCCTGCTGAAATTATTAGGACTACAACTGCACTTTTCAGTATAGTGCAATTGGAAGCAAGAAAGCACAGAAATATATATTAAGTCCGATGCGGTGGTATCTTGGAGTATTCCCAGTTCTATAAGAGTGAAAAACTAGCTCAGGAAACTATGAAAATCATCTTTATTAAAATGTGATAAAAACAAGCTTTCACACCTTATGCATCATCATGTTTACATCAAAGGACTCCAAAGTTGAACATTAAATACTGTCAGATTCAATCAGATGATTATATCCAGCCATTTAATTGGTAGAATTCTACTTGCAGAATGGTTGCAGTTTTAATGCATGTTTAATACTTCTTTAACCAATGGATGCACCCCCCCCCCTTTTTTTTGCAAGGAGATGATGGTAGCTGTTTTCCATTTCTCTGGGAAGAAGCCAGTGCTTAGTCTGTGACTGAAAAGAGTACCTAGTGGTGTTGCTAATTCCTGTTTTAACCCATGCAGAACACAGCCTGGGATGATATCTGTTCCCACAGGGGCTGTATTTTTAGCCTTGGAGAAGGTGTTTAAGACCTGCTCCATAGAGATACTAGGTGGTGGACAGGTGATAGGGATGCTTTGGAGTATGTGTGGCAGGGACAGGGAGGATGAAATTTTCACTGAATCTGTCAGCCA
>NC_056746.1:445301292-445378792 GCF_019279795.1 Protopterus annectens | reverse complement strand
TAAAGTTTTGATTTAGTGTTTTAAATCTCATTGGTTCTGTTTTAACATGTCATCTATGATGAGGGGTATTTATAAGTGTGTTTTCTTTCAAGTTTTGCTCTGAAGAAGTTCCTTGAATGAATGTGCTCAACCAATAAAATATTTTGCTCCCTGTAAGAAGGTCTACTGTTTTTTTACTGGTTCTTAGTTTGGTGTCATGGTGCTGTGGATGATGTCTTTCAACACTACTGGTGAACCTCTTTCAGCTGGAGTTATTCAACAATCCCAAAACACTGGGGATCTTTTAGCACTTTTAATACAAGTGAGTCAACACTTATGCACCCTTGCTCGGCAGATGTATACAACTCCTTCTGCTTTAAATGCTTCTAACACAGATTCGCTGGGACTACCTCTCACCCAGCTATCGAGCAGGGAAGTTACTCATACAAGTGGTGTTCAAGATGGTAATTGTGAACAATAATGACTGGAAGGTAAATCAATTCAATTTTGGCTTGGACAATGGACTTACCACTAATAAAAATCAACATAATTTGACATTAGTAGAACAAATCTAAAAGTTTGAAAAGACTCTGTTTGAATATAAAAAATTACAACTGGACAATAGTTATCTGTTAAGGAACATTGAATTATCCCATATTCCTAAAGGGTTAAATTTTTGGCATTACCCTAGTGCTATAGCAGGTAAGATGGAATTGCTTGATGAATTACATTGTCTTTTTGACAGAGCGGGTTGTGATTTAATGCACTTAATTATTAAACATAATAATAAGTGCTTAGAGCAACTTGATGTTGAATTAGAACAACTTAATAGGAACATCCACTCTGATATACTTTCTGAACAGTATAACATGAACTTTGACAATGTTATTGCATCTGTTAACAGCTATTGCTCCAAAAGTTTAGAGCATAAAAACAAAAAACTGCAGAGAGATTCAGATGCTTATGGATGGAAGAAGGTATATCCACTACCAATGGGTTTCCACGGTAACCATGAATGGAGGACCAATCATAATCAGAGTTCTGGCAATGATGTAAGAGGTCGCACTACCGAGGTTTCAAATACAGCTGCCCCTTTAGAAGAAATGGGTCAGAGGAGATCCGAGTGGATACAAAATCAACAGAACCGGCTTCCATCATGGAATTGACAGAATGGCTGGGAAACCCATTTACAACAGGGTGCATGGCCCAAGAAAATGAACAGCTACTACAGGAGGTAGCTGACATTTTTTTTTCTTTTTCTCGTGCAGTGGATGGTTACTTCAGTGCATTGGATGTTTCAGAAAACAATGTATTTAATGTATCACAGGCTGAGGAACAGTGTTATTTTACTGACTTATCTACAACTTTGGAAATGGTGGACATTTCATCTGAGGACAGATTGTCAATGGTAAATATCATTGTTAATGAAGCCAGTGATTACAAATTGTATAATTATTCCAATAAAACTTTAAATATTGACCATGCAAATGTTTTATCTAAGGGGTTGACATTCGTACCTGCTAAGCGGACCAATTTGGTCAACATCATTTGTGATTTAAAATTATATACTCAAAAGTTAAATTTTAAATCAATGTTTTCTAATGACAGTAATACAATCAATAGTGATGTATTACATCATCCTAGTGTGTTTAACCCACCCCTAAATAAGACTATTCAGGTTTTTAAAAAGATGTGTGAGTCAGATATTCATTTTTATTGAAACAGAAGGATAGGATAAAACATATAAATGTAACAGAAGAGGAAAAGAGATTTTTGATTGATCTCACGGATGACCCTACTATTAAGGTGATGAAACCTGATAACAGGGGTGGGGTTGTAATTATGGATGTAGTAGATTATCAAAACCAAATTAATTTGTTATTGTTTGGAGAAATATATTGTGAAGTATCACATAATGAAATAAATGTAGCATTACATAGTATTGATTTGGTGTTGGAGGACATGCTATATTGCAATGTAAAATAATGAAGAAAGATTATGATTTTATGTACAATGAGAAGCCAGTTTTGGCCAGTATTTTTGGTATTCCTAAAATTCACAAGGGGCTAAATAATCCACCTTTTATGCCCACAGTGGATGGTTCTAGGTCCAAAACCTACTTTATAGCTCAGTGGATAGACCAACATATAAAGGGAGGTTTAACTAGTTATAACCACATTTGTAAAGATTCCTGGCATTTTTTGGAATTAATTAACAACATGCCATATAAACAGGAGTGTTCGTCACCATTGATGTGCATGATTAGTTTTCTGTAATACCTCAGGATGTAGGATTACAGTGGTTTGAACAACAGTTGTTCTCCGTGGTTAATTTGAGTAACACCACCACAAATGCATGTGTTACATTAATGGAGGTGATATTAAAAAATAATTTCATATAGTTTGAAGGGCAAACCTATAGACAGACAACTGGAGTGGCAATGGGTGCTGCATGTGCCTCAAGTTTTGCAAATTATGTCATGGCTAAATGGGAAGTTGATTATATTTTTTCTAGTTAATTTGTTGGTAGTTAGTCACTTTATGTTAGGTTTTTGGATGATGTATTTATTTTTGGGTTGATACAGTGGATAAATTGAGGCAATTTTTGGAATGCATCAATAACACTGTTTTTTTTTAATTTTCTTCACACTTTTATGAGACCAAGATTTCATTTTTAGATGTTGAGATCAGGAAGGACACTGCAAATAATTGTTTTTACTTTACCATTTTTCAAAAACCCACTTTCTCCAATACATATTTGCATTTTTCAAGTTGGCATCCCAGACACCAAAAGAAGGCAGTTGTCAAGGGCCAGTTGGTGTGTATGGCCAGAATGGTGTCAAACATGGATATGTTTTATGTTGAAACCAAGTACTTGACATGTTTCGAAAAAGGGGATACCCAGAACGTTTTTTGATAGGTATATATGATGAGGTTGTAGCTAAAAGAAAGAGTGGTTTCTACACTCCTATTTTAAGGAAAGTAGATTTGGATGTAGAAAACTATGTAACAATACAACCTACAGAAGTACATTGTAATAACTATAAAAGTAGTTTTATTACAACTTTTACAGTAGATAGCCATCATATATTTGATTGTTTATGTAAAAACTGGGAGGCACTTTTAAGGGATGCTGATTTAGTAGAAAAGGTGGGGGATAAACCACTGGTACTGTATAAAAAGGGAAGATTGTTCAAAAGTTATTTAGAGAGGAGATCTATTACTATTCCCCATACATGTAGATTTGGCACTAAAGAATGTGGAATGTGTTCATATCATTTGTTAACACTGCTGACACTTTAACCATCAATCAATGTGTATATCACATAAAGGGTTGTTATTCTTGCAACACATCTAGAATTGTGTATTTAGCACAATGTAACCAATGTGCTGCATTTTATATAGAAAAGAGCAGTAGGAAGTTCAAGAGGTGGGTATATGAGTAGATTTTAGATATCAAGAGCAAGAAAACTACAAATGGATAATATAGGCATATAACTTTTTATTTATTGAACAAGTTAAAAAAGATACTCAGGGATGGGTGAATATTTAGATAAAATAGGTATGGCAGTTATTGCTCAATGCCTGTAACCACTATGGGCTCAATGCTTTTGGTTCTATTACTGCATTGCTAAAATTGAAAAATTAAAATTTTATGGTGTTTGACATTTTAAAGTTTTGATTTAGTGTTTTAAATCTCATTGATTCTATTTTAACATGTGATATATGATGAGGGGTATTTATGGGTGCATTTTTTATTCAATTATTGTTCTGAAGAAGTTCCTTGAATGAAAGGGCTCATCCAATAAAATATTTTGCTCCCTGGAAGAAGGTCTACTGTTTTTTTACAAACCCATATATATATATATATATATATATATATATATATATATATATATATATATATATATATATATACACACACACACACACACACATACATTTTATTTATAATCATGAATCTAAAAATTTTAAGTTGGTTTGTTAATTCAATCCAGCTATGAGATGGTGAGAAAAACAATGATGACATTTGGAAGTGTTAACAGTAGTAAATCTAGTTGCCTTGTAGTCAGGGTATTGTACGTCAGTAGTGAGACCAGAAGTACAATTTGTACATAGCTCTGTGCCATAGGGCAGAACTAATGGCAATCCTCCACTAATATTAGCTTGGCAGTATTTTGTGAGGTATTGTCAGGAGTCTACCAAAAAGGCCAAGGGTTTTATTAGCTTTTTTTCCATTTTAAGCTTCAGGATGCAGGAATTTTCAATGAAGATACAAAAGCACTGTTGACAACCATTTCCTTGGAACTTTCAAATTTAGAGCTGATTGTTGAATGGTGGACTTTTAGAACTGACTTTTGAGACATTCAGAGCAAGGTCTGAATGTTTTTGAATGTTCTGTATATGTTTCTCATCTAGCAAGTATCCTTTTACTGTGTGTTTTTTACAGGCTACTGTGTTACCCATAAGTAAAGTAGAGAGTGCAAAGTTGATCTCTCTTTTTTAATTTCTCCAAATCTTTTGAGTTTTCAATACCACAATGGAAGTGGACCCCATTCTTAAGTTAAAGTGCTATTAAAGTTCATGAAATTAGTATCTTTTCAATCTTTGATGTCTACCAAAAATGCTCTTCGCAGCACCTACAATGTGCCCAGTAATGACTCCTTCTGCAGTTTATAAGGAGTTACATGTATTAATAACATATCTAAATATGATTGTAGATTCTTTTTCATAAGACTCATTGCTCCTACTACTATTGGATTGTATGATGGATCAAATGGATTCACAGGCCAAGTAGTTAGTCTTGGCAACACCTTCCCTTACTAGGGCATGTTGAATATAACCATTTTTATTTTACTAGTTGTGTCCATTGCTCAGGTTATGGCAGAACCATTTAAAACTCATTTGAGACTGTTTGTAAGAAGACTGAAGTGGTGGTGTAAAGAACTTCAAGCAAGTCTAAGCACAGGGGTCTTTCAAAGATGCTCTCTTTTTGGCATTTTCTAATGTTCCACGGTATATGTTCACATGAAGCCCTTACTTTAGTTTTCCTGCCAGACAGTTGTTCTTGAAACTTTGCTGCCTGTGAACTGATATTTTCATTACAATGGAAGCATGTAGAAGTAGAGATGGAGTTAGTTATAATAGAAACGTCACCATAAATGTTTATATCTGATAATAGCTACATCACTCTGTAATTGACAGAATCAAATCATTGTTGTGGCATTGTACTGCATATTTTATAAATGTATTTAAGCTAGATGCACAAGGTGTACATTTTTTTACCTTGGTTAACCTTGCGCCAAGGCTCTTCAACAAACTGACAGTATTTAAAATATTGATGTTTCTAATACCCTAATATAACATAATAATTGCACTTTACAAGAAATAACACTAATAAAATAAAATGATATCCACATTTTTCTGCTTGTGCTATAATCTCTTTCTTGAAGAACATCTACTCAAATCACAAATTTGTGAACACTGAGTTTCCAAAAAGTTGTTTTACTTTTGTGAATTTGTCATCAGTGGGGAAAATGTAAACTCTTCAGTTTTATCAAAACCCAATTATTACTTTTACTTGATTGTACTGTTACCACTGAGTCAGTTATATTATTTACTACTGGATTTTGGGGGACATAAATCTACCATGAAGGAGTGCCTTGCTGCCCCTATAAAATATATTTTATAGCTCTAATAGTTACTCATCTTTTAACTGTAAAAATGCATTTAGCAAACAAAAAAAGAGCTGCTTTTGTCCACACTCTTTCTTGTCAAACCTCAATGTTCTACTACTCTGTTGTGTTTTGTTTAATTGCTATATATAACTGAAAATTGTGTTGAATAAACACACAAGTTCATAATTAAAATAATCTTGGTTATTGGTTCTTTGGAAACTGCATCCCTGCCAGCCCTTCCTTATTGTTAATTCTAGTGACTAGGTGCTGCAGATTACAAATTACTTACTAAACTTATTTAGAAAATGACATCACTTTTTCTTGTTTTTTAGCATCTAATAGGATGACCAGTGCTTCCACATTCCAAAGAACTGCTGAAACATATTTACTAGCACAGGTCAAGACATTCACTATTCACATAACAGCTTCATGATAACCTTTACCCAAGTCTCCCACTTAAACTGTTGGCTAAGCTGATACTGTATGACAGCGAAAGTTTGACTATACACAGGTGACACATTCACAAGATTGTATACCTATGTCTTCTACTTGCATTACTTGTGTAAGTGCAAGTGATACCACAAATAACGGTCTCCAACAGAGCAAAAGAGCTTAAAATGCTTTTGTTATTTTTTTTCCTTAGACTGTTTTTTTTTTTTTTTTAATTTGTTTATAGAACAGTAAAAATCAGTTTACCATGTAAAATAAAAAAGTACAGTAAAGGCTGTGTACAGTAAACTACTGTGCATTATAAGGCAACACACACACACACACACACACACACACACACACACACACACACACACACACACACACACACACAAAACATACAGAGTAAACATCACAGAGCATTGCAGTGCATCATAAAGGGTTAAAATTTGGACTGCTGTTAATTAAATTGGATAATGCACAAAAACACTGTGCTATAAAGTCTCTGTAATATAAGAACATTTCTGCACATCAGTTTTGCAGTACCAGTAAATAATATCAATTATAATGTTTTTCAGTAGATGCCATGACACCCTTTTAGAAGACACTCAATACCTTTCCTAGCTCTTCTGCTTAAAAAAAGTGTTACCATACTAATAAATAAGTTGCAGACATCATTAAATGCTTAAACTGTTTTATTTATCATTCATTTATTCATCCATTCATTCATTTACTTTAGTGATGCCTTGGAGTGTCATTTATTTGAACTGCTTATTGCCTAGGGAAAATTTCTGTGCAGTGAAACCTGTGGAATATAAAGTAAAAAAAAATATTGTGTGCTTTAATGCCAGACACATAAAAGTGTACACAAACAACATTGTATATTAAAGTGTGTACAACATGAAGGACAGGGCAAAGTCTGAGGTAGAGAGGAAAATGTTAGCTTTGGTTCTGCATTCTTACTCTTGCCAGAGAATCAGATCTGTAATTTCTTTCCCAATAACCAAACTTTCATTTATAATGGATATCTAGTAAGTTCTCTACAATAGTTTGCAAGCTGTTAAAAGCAGTACTTGTAATTACTCTGTACTTTTCAAATTTATGTTAGATTAAATTAGCTATTGTGATCAAATTCACATTTTGTTACTGAAAAATACATTGATTTTAAATAAAAGACAAACTGCCTTGGCATCTCTAATATTTTGTCACTTAATTAAAAGAGCTCTAACCTACTAATTTATCTATGTCTTATATGCATACTAATTGTGATAGCGAGCTATAGCAGATGTGTTGTATGTGACGGTAAATATGTTCCAACAGTTAACTGGGACATAAGTATAATAGTCCTCCAAATATGCCATCCTGTAAAAAAGATAACAAGTAAGCAATTTCCAGCACTTTGTCATTGGCATTATGAATGAGGAAGATTTGGTGATGGGTTTCCTATCATAGTTTCAAGAACTGAAATTGCATGCCCTGAAATTAACAAACATATTTTTAAAATCTACTTATTCTAGCGGCTCCACTGCAGCCATGCTGGAAGTTTCACCCTAACAACCTTGACATGTGCTACCTATAATATCACTGTACCTCAGAAAAGCAGGCAAAACACAGAAACTTCTGTAATTTCGAGACTTACAATTTAATTCCTCAAAATTAGAATAGACACTCATCCCTTACTCTGAAATCAACATCACAGTAAATGCTGTATATTTCTCAAACTTAAGCATCTGTACACCTTGATATGGGATAAAATAAATGTTTTGTTAAGTATTACTGTATATAACTCACAGAAGAGATTACATGTCTTTTTCCTTAACCTACTTTCATAAACACAAGTAATACTGTCTGATAATCATATCACAAGGATGTTGAAAGATGACACTGTATATTTTTTCATTTTTCCTTGGCGTGTTTTTCATTTCAACTGTTAACAGTATAATAACGCTTTTTTTTTTCAATGTTAAGTAAAAATCACTGGAAAATAAAGTCTGTACCTTGCAAAATAAAATCTATATGCCATAAAAGACCAGATGCAGTTACATAAATCATGTAACATGTAATCATAAATCATGTAACAACTTCTTTTCTATCAACTTAATATTATCCACTCCATCTTCGACAAACCCTCCTTCTGCCCTAACATTTCCAACATATTACATTACTACCTCTCAATCAGAAAACCTAGAAGCACCAGCCAAAACCTCCTTGACAGCTACAAATCTAAAAAATCAATTGGTGAAACTCTCTACAACTATCTTCCCTCTATCCACTGGAATAAGCTACCTTTAACAATCAGATCTATCACACAGCCCCATCCATTTAAAATTGCCCTAAAAGTCCACTTTACAAATACCTGGACTTGCGCCTGCACACAAACACTGTGAATTTAATCACCTGACCTTCTTTGCATAAAGCCCCTTCTCAATTTATACTTAATTTTAGCCACAGAACTCTAACTCCTAATACCTTTTTTCACTAAATGCCTCCACTACTCATATTTACCTCCCTCCCTTCTTTTCCCACTTAGCTTACTGCCCTTTCTCAAATTTAACATGATTCTAACTACTACTACTCTTTTCTCTTATTTATAAATTTAAAACAATCTCTAATTTTCCATCTTTTACCCATAGCCATCCCCCTTTTTTCTCTTGACACTTAACCTTTTTCTATCTCCTGCTCTCTCTATCAACTTCCCCTCTGCTTCTGATTACTGATGTACACTCTGTTGCCTGTAAGAACCAAGATTTGATATGCAGTACTTTTTGTACGCTTATCTGAAAAGTTCATTGTCATTACATCCCCTTTAAATTGTGAATTCCTAATGTTTTGGAGATATATTAATGACTGCAACATATTGTTTTATTGCCTTTTTTGTAAATGGCACCCTTTTAACTCTCATGCTACTAGTGGGAATCCAAGCATTATAAAGCATGATTATATTATCTCATGTATACTGTACTGTTTGTAAACATTTTTATGGTGTATGTAATACTTTGTGGAGCTTTCCTCCCTCTGCTGAAAAAGGAGGCAAGCTCAGTCAGACATTTACAGACAACAAATGTCAAATAAATGAATAAATAAAACATAAAAAAATCACTATGTAGTGAAGTTTGTGTAATATAAAGACTATTTATCTCTACCTTACAGCCCATTAACAAATTGTGTGAGTTGGCTTTGTCACTCCATCTACTTTTTTGCTGAGTGGGAGATGCACATTTTCTGACATTTCTTTTCTTTTTTTGACCAGGGCATGTAGCTTTTTTAGGGGAGATCTGAGGTGGCTGTCACAAAAGGAAATACTGCCAGTCCAGGTATCTGGAATTTTGTAAATAATTGTATGTCATTTGTGAATATTGATATGATTCATACAGAAGTGTGTGTAAAAGTGTAACGTACTGAGCTAAAATGCAACCACTGTATGCCCTGCTAGCTTAGAATAGAAATGTATATAAGCTATTGTAATTGTGTAAATGTATATGTTTTAAAAATATAAACTAGAACACAAAGGGTTAACTTGCAAAACTTCAAGAAAATAAGTTGAAATTAAATTGTTTTATGATTGTGCTATAAAGGCTCTCTCTCACTTTCAGTTCAGTAGCAGACACGATGTCTAGAGCTGGAAGTTTTTGTATTGTCTTGAAAGAGAAGTAATTACTAGGTTTGAGATGCAGAATTGTTTTATTGTTTTATGACTTCCAGAGTCTTCAAACATCTGAGAGATATGTATTTTTGACACAGAGATATCAAATTATGTTAGTTTCTGACAAAGGGAGTTTAGCTTGAGAACTAAAAGTCAGGTGACAAAAGGGTGATATCATCCAAGCTAACCCAGCTGTAATATTTGATATTAATTTAAAAACTATCTCAGAGAGAGATTGTGCATTTTGTATTTTGTCTTTGACCTGGAAACATCCACTCATCACTATCTTCTACACTTCTGCCTGTGTAAGTAAGTTTTTAGAGCATAGTAACTATTTTAGATTCAGATAGGAATATAGTAAAGTATGGCTTAGATGTTTATTTATTTGAGACTGTCCTGTAATGTTGTTTTAAATATTTCCTGTGATTTTGAACTCTGCTGTAACTGACTAGTTACTGAGTATTGTCCTGTTCTTTTGTTATTTATTATTAAATATAGTTAAACCTATCATTGTGGCTGATATCTGTGACACATATTTGAGTTCTTAGAGCACTTGCATATCTGTTTGGTGACACTGTACAGGCCACTCCTAAATAGCCTTGCTCTTGGTCAGACTACAATTTGGATTATTAGTAACATTACACAGTGGGATTGGACACCTTTGTTAAGAGTCTTAGTGTAGCTGATAACCAGTTGACTGGTGGCAGCTGGAACTACCTTATAGTCCGGATAGCAGGGGGCATATCTAGTAAACCTGTGCCAGCTTTTCTCAGGTGTGTGTGTGTTTGTATATAAATCAAATCTCAAAGTGTGTGTATGGCAGCTACTTCGGCAGGGACATGAAACACTGGTTGGACAGAGAGGGTGCTGGAGGTTTTGGCTTGGCTGCTCAGCTGTGATCTCAGCCCTATAGCTGTGCCAGTGGGGAGTCTTATTGGGGATCTGGAGAAAGAGGGACAAATCAGCCCCAAACTGTGATCTATGTGTGCTCTTAAGGGAACTTGCAGTTTACTGTGTATGTGCTTGTCATCCTCCCAGTGTGTGCATTCCTCATTGTTGCCAGTGGTGAGGATCGAGGCTCCTTGATTACTGGGCCCGTGCTGGGGTGTCACATATTAATTCATGACAGTGGTGGGATAGCCACATCACATATTAATTATCTTGTAGTGGTGTGGATATTGAATTCCTTTAGCCTGTAAACAGTGATCACTGAGGAAGGTGTTTGTACTCTCAATCAGCCACACAGTGAACATTCAAAGTCTCATACCACAATTGTTAGATTTTTTTATTTTGTTAGCTTAGTTAGGGAGAGCAGGCAAGCATGTCAGCAGAGGAGTATGACAAGCTGACAAGGAGCTGAGATGTGCTAGGCTAAAGGACTGGTGTATGCCAGCCTGCCTAAGGCAGAAATGATTGTAGCCTTGGGCTTAGCTGCTGAGGACATGATAATCTGGCTAGCTGATAGACAATGCAGTACTGTAAATGAGTTGGGGAGGAAGGGAGACCTAAAGCTTGCAAGCAGGGCATCACTGCACAGGAAAGGGACACCCATTGCTGTTCATGGGTCTAAGGGAACCCATGGTGGGCAGCCCAGACTGCTCCAATATGACCACCAGTAGTAGGGGAAGCCACTAGTCCAGGTCAACATCCAGTACCAAGGGTTAAATGTTTTAAATCGAACCAGTGGGGCCATATAGCATATAGATATCCATGAAGGCAAGGTGGGGAACAAAAGGTGGGAGAGTGAGTAAGTGGGAATTACAGAATGCCAACAGTAAGTTGTCTCAAGACAACAAGGGTACCAAACTACCACAAGAGATTATATCCTTAGTAAATGGGCAACAGGTCACTGTTAAGAGAGACACAGCCTCTGACATAACCATTGAGAGGCCTATAATGGTTAAAAGGGAGCATTGCTTGCTTGGGCAGTCTACTCCAGTTAGTGCTTTAGGAGGGACCCCTTTCCAAATACCCTTGTCTAGGATTCACCTTGACTGGGAGCTGGAAAAAGAAGCAAGCAAGTAGGTGTGCTTGAGGATATCTTTGCAGATGTCCTGACAGAGAATGATTCTGATAATGCAGTACCCTGTGTGCATGCAGTTACATGCAGTCAGGTTTGGAGACAAGCATGTGGATCTGGTAGTCTGGGGGAGACCCAGACAGACCACATAGTTGCAGCCAGGACTGCTGAGGTGGTTACTTCAGGGAGAGAGCTATCCTGTAATAGTGAGACTGAAGGTGAGCCACAGCTGCTTGTGGATATTGATGTTCCCTTGGACAGATTGACTGCAAGGGCAGAGGTGAGTAGTAGTACCTAGACTAACAGTGAGGCACCACTGTCAGATGTTACCAGCCTTCCTGTGGAAGGGAAGCTGGGAAGGGTTACAAAGAGAGAGTTGAGTCAGGCTCAACTCTCAGACCCTAGATTACAAGGCATGAGGGAGGTAGCTAATGAGGCACCTGATTCTCAAGGAAAAGGGGAATATGTATACTGGGACAAAGAGTTACTGTATAGAGAGTGGACCCCTGAGGGGAGGGCTAGAGGGTGAGAGAATACAGAACTTGGTTGTGCTCAAATCCTACCATCTTTCACTCCTAGCCATAGCCCATGATATTCCCTTTGCAGGTCATATGGACATAAAGTGTACAAAGAGATGTATTATGCAGAAACTTTATTGGGCTGGTATTTCCAGAGATGTAACAGGGTACTGCAGGACCTGTGAGCAGTGCCAACAGATAGGCAAGGCAGGAGACAAGGGGAAAGCTCCTTTGATGCATTTGCCTGTGATTGAGGAGCCATTTCAGAAGGAAGCTATGGATATTGTTGGGCCTCTGAGTACCCCAAGTCCCACAGGGAAAAAGTATATCCTAGTTGTAGTAGATTACACTACCAGATACCCTGAGGTGGTGACCCTGTATTTCATTGAGGCAAAAAAGTGTCAAATGCTTTGTTAGAGATTTTTACCATGGTAGGTTTCCCAAAAAGAAATACTGACTGACAGAGGTGCCAATTTCATGTCAGACCTGCTGGCTTGCCTGTGGAAGTACTGTGAGGTGGAGGATCTAAAGACTACCCCCTACCATCCCTAGACTAATGGTCTTGTGGAGAGGTTAAACTCTACATTCAAGACCATGCTACAGGCATTTGCAGACTGGTTCAAGAGGGAGTGGGACAGATATTTCCCCATCTATTGTTTGCTTACAGAGAGGTGCCCCAGAAATCCTCAGGTTTTTCACCCTTTGAGTTGCTGTATGGACATAGAGAAAGAGAACCTCTAGATTTGGTTCAAGATGAGTGGGAGTGTGACTGTGAATTCCATAAGGAGTCTTTTGTGGCATATATCCTAAACCTCAGGACAAGGCTCAGGGAACTCATAGGCATGGCTCAGGAGAACTTGGCAGAAGCCCACCAGCAGAAAAAGGTATGGTATGACAGGAATGTTTGAGCTAGAGAGTATGCTGTAAGGCAGCAGGCAATGGTTGTCATTCCTGTCAGACACAACAAGCTGCAGGGAGCTTGGGAGGGACTCTACAAAGAGGTAAGGAAGGTCAGTGATGTTAACTACATGGTAAAACTGCTAGGCAGGAGGCAGGGGCATAAATTGTACCATGTTAACATGATGAAACCTTACCATGGTAGGGAACCCTTGTGCTGAGTATTTGCAGTGGATGGTAGGAGGAGTCTGAGGGAGATCTGGTGACTGATCTCCTCAGTGAGGCTCATACTGACACCTCATTGGAAGGAGTAGCAATGCCCCAGCAGCTATCCCCTACCCAGGTTCGAGAAATGCGAGCAGTGTTACAGGCGTTTGGGGACATGATTACTGGGAAAACAGGAGGCACTCACCTGGTGCAGCACCATGTGGATACAGTACCCCAAAGGCCTATTAAGCAGGACCCTTATAGGGTGCCTGAAAGAGTCAAACAGACTCTGAGGGAGGAGATACAGTAAATGTTGGAACTAGGTGTAATACAGGAGTCCAGCAGTCCCTGGGCCACCCCAGTGGTGCTGGTAACAAAGAAATATGGCAGCACCAGGTTTTATGTGGACTATAGGAAATTAAATAGTCACACAGAGTCAGATGCTTAATCCATGCCTAGGACAATGAAGCTCTAGGGCAGCTGGGTGGTGCTAAGTATCTTACCACTACTGATCTTACCAAGAGTTACTGGCAGGTACCCTTGACTCCCAGCGCTAGAGAGAGAGATAAGCCTTTGTGACTCCTTTTGAGATAAAAAGTGCCCCAGTGACTTTCCAGAGGCTGGTAGATTGTATCCTAGCAGGAGCAGGAGATTTTGCCCTTGCTTACCTAGATGATATTGCCATCTACAGCCATTCCTGGCAAGAGCACCTTCAGCATGTCAGGGAGGTGCTGGGCAGACTACAGAGGGCAGGGTTGACCATTAAGCCCAGTAAGCATCAGGTGGGTATGGCAGAGATGTCCTACCTGGCACATAGAGTGGGGAGTGGTAAGGTCAGTCCAGAACCTGCCAAAGTGGAAGCCATCCAGGCATGGCCTGCTGCTATTACCAAAAAGCAGGTGAGGGCATTCTTAGGGACAGCAGGCTACTACATAAAGTTTGTCCCCAATTATAGCACCATAGCTGCTCTCCTCACAGAACCAACAAGGAAAAAACAAGCCAGATAAGTTAGTGTGGACCCCAGCATGTGAGCAGGCATTCTGGAAATGTGGAAGCCATCCAGGCATGGCCTGCCGCTATTACCAAAAAGCAGGTGAGGGCATTCCTAGGGACAGCAGGCTACTACATAAAGTTTGTCCCCAATTATAGTACCATAGCTGCTCCCCTCACAGAACTGACAAGAAAAAACAAGCCAGATAAGGTAGTGTGGACACCAGCATGTAAGCAGGCATTCCAGAAACTTAAAGGAGCTTTGAGAGGACCCCTCTGTGTTAGCCAGTCCAGATTACAGCCAGGAATTTGTTGTGTAGGTGGCTGCTTCAAACCATGGGTCGGGGCTGTACTCAGCCAGGTTTCCTTAGAGAGGGAGAAGAGCACCCAGTGGTTTATCTCAGTCATAGGCTTCAACCCAGGGAGGAATGCTATGCTGCTGTAGAAAAGGAATGTCTAACCATAGTGTGGGCACTGCAGAAACGTCAGTCTTATCTGTATGAAAGGAAATTCATTGTAGTTACAGACCACAACCCCTTAACATGGCTACATCGAGCCAGCCAGCAAAATGCCAAGTTACTAAGGGGGAGCCTAGGGTTGCAAGCATATGATATGACAGTGCAGCACCTCAGTGAGGTTAGCAATGCCAATGCCGATGGGCTGTCAAGACAGGGAATGGGCTGAGGTATTCCCAGATAGTCAACCCTCTCAAGCAATGTTTCTCAAGGGTCACTTGAAAAACTAGCTTGAGTTTATGGGGGGGGGGTGGATGTCACAAAAGGAAATACTGCTAGCTCAGCTATCTGGAATTTTGTAAATAATAATATGTAATTTGTGAATATTGATATGATTCATAAAGGTAAGTGTGCTACATGTTGTCCACTGACATGTTGTATACTGTTGCAATGATTATTCACTTCAAAGCTTCAGCTAACATTTGTACAGCATGTACTAACTAACAATGATCACTAGTTCTATCCCATTGAGAGAGTATTTCTAGGCAATCAAGAAGGTATATGAAATTAGCCCATATACGCTACTGAGGGCTTTCAATGTATATTTGCTGTGCTTTTTGCTTCATTTTCAGAGTATAATTTTAATAGGATACAACTTATGTTTGCATTATATATTCAAACTCTTTTAAAACAGTCCTTTTGCTCAGATTTGCATGCAGTTATTTTAAGTACTGGTGTCAATCCAGGACACTTTTTTTTCATTAAAGAAATATGTAAAAGACAGAAACTGTAGTTAAATTAAGACTCACAGTGAGAATGCAGACATCAAGCAGAATAAAATTAATCTTCATAAATGGACTAAATGCTTTTGTGGAATAAAATTTGCTGCTCACTTTTCAGTCACAAGGGCCATTTTTATTATTTTTGGGGGGAAGACTAAATGAATCTATTGCCCTACTCAAACAAGTAATGTGCACCCAAGGATATCTTGTTAACAAGTTTCATATCTTTCATTTTATTTGTATTTAACAACTATTTGCTTTCAGAATTACTTGAAATGCATTTAATATTTGGAATTGCAGTCTTACCTCTGACAGTCACTTTATGGTAATAGGACAGCAGAAAGACTAAAAATTAAAAAAAAAACTGTACTTATGATGATGAGACAGTTTATAAAACTCACTAAATGTAAAGTTTAATTTACAATAAATAAAGTAAATTACCACAACAGTTTCAATAGCTGTATAGATCTCTTACTACACACAGCCTGAGACATTACCCCCCAGACAAATGCCTCAAACAGTGATAACTCTAGTTGATAACAGCCACTGATTAACTGACCTCTAAGTGTGTGACCTCTTGGTCAGTCAGCATTCAGCTAGTGCTTTCATTTCTAGCCTAAAATAATCTGATCTTCCCCTATAAATAGATTTAAACCAGCAGTCTACTAGTCTAAGAGTAGTCACTACAGTAAATCATCCCACTCTGTGTCTATAATAAAAAGCCAATTAGGAAGTATCACTTAGTCAATGTAAATGAATGGGGCTAAAAGCTTCTCAGGGTCTCCAACTATATCAGTCATAGAGAGCTTTGAATGTGACTGCCTGCTCTTTGGAGTTGGATCCCTGTCTGCCTCATTCTCTTTTCAAATATCTTATTTTTCCAAATAATTTAGAGGGCACAAAATGTATTGATGGCTTATATCATGTCAACACCACACATAGAATCCATTTATGCAACAAAAGACAGGATACTTTCTTACAAAATAAGTCCCTATACAAAGATACCACTTTATTTTACAGAGCTGTTTGATAAACCACACTGGGCTGGATTCACGAAGGCTTGCACGGAGTCTAAGAGTAGAGTAAGACTCCAGCAAGCCAACATGTCTGCTGAGCGATCCAGGAACAGCCGGCCGGGGTGTGCAAGAGAGCTCCTAAAATGACTCTTGCATGGACAGGGTTAGTTTATGAAAATTACCTCATTTGCTGCTGAAAGCTATGCAAATTAGGTAAATTTGCAATCCAGGAAACACTAACCTGTCCGAGTAAGAGTAGTGTTATTTGCAGAAATGTACTCGGTTGGCAACTGAGTACCGTTCTGCAAATAGCAAAACGGAGCCATGACAGCTCCAAATCAAGGATGCATCCAGTTGAGGAAGCATGCCAATGGCCAAATATATGGCAATTGGCATTTTTATTCGTTGCAAAATAATAAAAAAAATTTTTTTCCACAATCTCCGATGTTTAAGCATAGCGCAGCGCCGCGCAAACGTGCGGTGCTCTAAAAATCAGAAAAACAAAAAATAAAAGCCACAAATAGGGATTTTATTCAAAATATTCATCTGCCATGCAGGTGAATGACAGGCTGAAGACAACATGGCTACTGAGTAGTGGTTGCTAAGGGGGGAAGCTCAGTCTGAGAGATGTAAACAAGCATTAGTAGGCAATCCTATGCAAATGAGTATAAGGATAGTGAATCCCAAATTTCCCTGCAATGTGAACCATGTCCGTAGAGTGTAAGAGTAGGACTAGGGGAGTAATGGAGTAGAAGATAGGTGACATCATGAGGGGGTATGTATCAAAAAGACTCCAAGCTTATTGGAGCAGAGTGGCATGTGGTTGCTGTGAGTTAACCAGGACTGGAAGAGACGTGTCTACAGTTGTCTAAACTGAAACCCAGAAACCGAAGGTGTACGCCGTGGTTATCACTGAAGTTTCCTGCAAAACTGCTTACACTGTGTGCACACGTGTGCGCGCCAGTAAACCTGTCTAAGCCTGTGTGCGTGTGTGTGTGCCTATGTAAGCCTGTGTAAGGACATCTAAGCTCATATGCATGAATGTGCACCCGTCTAAGCCCGTGTAAGCTTGTGTAAGCCTGTGTGCATGCGTGTGCACACGTATGCGCTTGTGTGCGCGTGTTTTCGCTTGTTTGCTTGGTGCTGCCCCATGTGGAAACAGAAATGGGAAAAGGAAGGAAAGGAAGTAGTAGGAAGTTAACCAAGGAGAACTAGCAGAGCTGCCAGGTGAAATCAATCAGAATCAGCCAATTACTCAGGCAGTACACTAGCCCAGCCCAGCCCAGGACTTAAAACTCTGCAAACAACATTCCCCCATGTTTTTCTCAGAAACACTGCAACAATGCAGTTTACAAAGAGAAGTGAAAACTTAAAAAGCCTAACTGAGACAGAAAAATGTTAGGGGCTGCCATTGCTATTATAAGGTGACATGTGCAAGATGCTGAGGGTGGTGCCATTGCAAATGCTGCTGAGCAACCCACAGTGAGGAGACAGAGAAGAGTGTACAGACCCAGGGTAACCTACCAGGGGCTACATGAGCTGGAGATAGTAGAGCACTATAGATTGGACAGAGAGCTCCTGCAGCAAATCATTGAGCTGTGCAGGCCATGCCTCTCAGACAGAACCAACAGAGGATAACCCATCCCAGTGGAAACCAAGGTATGTGTTGGCCTAAGAATACTAGCAACAGGTACCTTTCAGAGACCAACTGGTGATATGATGGGGATTTCACAGGCATCAGGATCCAGGGTACTGCACCAGTTCCTGAATGCCACATCAGCACATGTCTGTGATCATGTATATTTCCCCAATTCCCATGAGGTATTGGCCAGCAACATGCATCACTTCCATCAAATAGCGGAATACCCTGAGGTAGTGGGTGCAATTGACTGCACACACATACATATCAAAGCACCAGCTGGAGAGCCTACATCAACCGCAAGGGCTTCTACTCCATCAACTGCCAGGTCGTGTGTGATGCCCAGGGCATAATACTGAATGTGTGTGCTGGCTGCCCTGGAAGCTACCATGATTCCCATATCTGGCATCTGTCACAGTTGTACCAGACATTTACCAATGGGGACATCCCTGACGGTCACCTAGTGGGGGATGCTGGATATGCACTGGAGCCGTGTCTGATGACACCCATCAAAAATGCACAGACACCTGAACAAGAACACCATAATGAGGCACATGCACAAACATAAAATGTAATTGAGCATGTGTTTGGGATGCTCAAGTCATGGTTCCGTTGCCTGGACACATCTGGTGGAGCCTTGCAGTACTCACCAACTACATGTACCCATATTGTCATGGTATGTGCCATGCTACACAATATGATCCTGTGAAAACAGCTGCAGCAGGAACAGCATGGGGCAGGGCCAAATAGCCCCCCAGCATTGCCAAGGCCTGCACAGGCACAGCATGACTCGGAGGAGGACCAACCTGAGCCTGCCCCAGTGGGCAGAAGGAGGTGTGCCCGGTATGCCTTGGCCTTGGCAAAGAGGCAACGCATAGCACATACACTGGCTCAGTAGGAACCTTGGAAATGATACCTTCCTCTGACTCGCACATAAAATAATAGGGATGCCTAACTTGACACTACCTGTTCCCAAACATGTATAGGGAGTGTAGCATGTCCATCCGACATAGGCAGCCCTGCAGCACCACCTGAGGCATGATTGCCATGTTCTAAGCAATATAAAGCAGTGCTAAGCAGCTTTTACCAATATCTAGTATATGTAAACAAAATTGCTTGTGCCACCTAGTGCAACGTCGGGCAATGCTGAGCAATGTTGGCCAAGGTTGACCAAAGTCAGTTAAACATGCTCATATCTGCTATACTGTTCCTTAAGCAGTCTGGTCTGCCCAGCATGAAAATAAAACACAATGACAGGGCTTGAACCCAGGATACTGTGCACTATAGTCACAGTACTGAACCACTGAGCCATGATAGCACTTCTGTGGCAAAGACACAGCAGGACAATTGTACACTAATGTAAACACAAAGGAATGCAGTATCATGCCCCTAAAGAGGCAAATGGGTAACCTCCCCCACATGCCTATGCAGACAGAGAACATCAGGCTAGGCAGTGTGATGTGAGTTGTGTAGGTTATGAAGTCACAGTGTAATATATGTGACATTGGACGCTAACATCTGTAGTACAGTAGTATGCCGTAAGACACTATGATAGGCAACAGTACAGACTGAAATGGTGTCCTGTACATAGCAGTGCAGGCATAGCAAATGTGTATAAGTGTCAGGTGAAACCCACATCCTATATACGCCCACAGTAACAACCAGGTGTGCCCCCGGGTAGAAATGTACAAAGAATACCTGCCACCTCTGTATGTAGAAATGTTGATAAGTCTATGCAAAATATTGCATGGAAGCCCTGCAGGCACAGCATGATCCTTGTTGATCTATGACACAAAGGTGAGCCCTGCTGTAAAAATACAACTAGGTTTCCATACACATATAGTATAAATGTCTATACTGGGCATGCTTACACACTCCAACAAATTTAGTGGATTCCATTCAGCATCACACTAAAAGGTCATACTGGGCATGCTCACACACTTGAAGAAACAAAGCAAATGACAGGCAGCAACATATGGAAAGGTCATACTGGGCATGCTCACACACTTAGGCTAAATATGGATGTGATAATAAGGGATCTATGGACAAATGTGGATAGTCATCTCAACTTCCAGAAACACATTCACAAAGTTTTTGGAAAACCATGCTATGCATACACACAAACTGCCAAGGTCTGTGCATGTAGGTGAAAGGAGGTTCCCACTACTCAGCAGTCATCAGACCTGTCAGAGAGTACCACAACACACTTGTGATGAATCCGACTAGGCACGTTCAGCAGCTAGAAAGACCAATGAAGTACCTTAACAAGAGGATTACTGGCCTCAAATAGTCATCCCATGCAACAAGACTGAATGTAACCCAATCTGTACTCTGTTGCATACTGTCTACTCATGAGATCTCTGCCCAACAGACAGGTTCATGTC
The DNA here is from genome assembly GCF_019279795.1 of Protopterus annectens. Classification (NCBI taxonomy): domain Eukaryota; kingdom Metazoa; phylum Chordata; order Ceratodontiformes; family Protopteridae; genus Protopterus; species Protopterus annectens. Next base: position 445,358,156 of record NC_056746.1, on the reverse strand, counting down.
ATGGTAACACTCAGATCTGTTCTGAGCTACAGCTCAATGGCAGTAAATGTACAGAGCCAACTGATATAGCCAACATCCTGGCAGATAGGATCACTGTTAACTTTACCCCCCCTCTCACCCATGAAAGAGTACATCTCCATAATGGAAGACTGCAAAGTTGCTGTCATCATGGCCGCACAAGTAATAAACACTCTCCAAAGCCAGTATCACAGCAGCCTTGGGACCAGATAACTTTCCAGGCTGTGCAGTATCTACTTCCCTGAAGTAAACATTAACATGACAGGTCTGTGGCTGCTGAAGTTTCCAGAGGACTGCAAACTAGGAGCCATAATTGTAAACACAAAAGATGTGGACATCCTACAAAAGGCCCTCACTGAGACAGATGGTTGCTGTCAAAGCCATGGGCTCTAGCTCAATGCCAAAAGGTGCATTGTCATCCCCTTAGTTAAAAACTCAGTAGCCAAGAACTACAACAGAGGTGGTAGTATACTTCACATCAAAAGTGTGACAAGAGACCTTGGGTCACAGGTGGACGGTGGATACAACTGTGATAATCACATTCCCACAGTAGTCAGGAAACCCTCCTATGTGGCACATCTCATCACAAAATGTGTCTCATGCAGAATAGAAGATCCCCTCTACTCATCACTCACTAGAACTATAATAGAGTACAACGCCACTGCTGCTATGTACCTCACAAGACAACTACAACAACTGGAAGGCCAGCAGCAATACCTCACAAAGAGCATTAGCAGCCTGAAATACATGCCATACACAGACCATCTCAAAATGCTCCATCCGTACTCCCTTGCATATCGCCTACTCAGAGGTGTACACTGCCTAACATACAAAGCTATGTCAAACACAGAGATGTTGGATATGCTCCATGTAAAACACTCACAATCCCTCTGACCTGTGGACCCAAAACCACGAGTGAAATACAAAAGGAAGGGGTGTACCCATTTACCTTATGGATACCCACACCTTCAGGTTAGTGGCACAGCATGAGGCCTAGGAGACCATGCAAGTGCAACTAACATTGGCCAAAGCTACCCATCACATTGTAGCCTGCTATAGCTCACATACCTTGTCTCAGGAACCACACTCAGTATTCCAGAGAACAGTGGAAAGTATAAAGGTCCTATCAAACACCATTATATGAGTAGATTACAACTACCCAAATAGTGAGTGGTGGCATTAGTCGTGTACAACATACTTCGCCCAATGTTTCCTAGAGTTTAAAAACCCTAACACCCCAGAACAGCTGGTCACCATGCCCACTAGAGGTGACAACATACTGGACATGATCATCACCAACATGGGGTACCAGTGTTCCACTACAGAGATAAACCCCTTGCTGGAAATATCAGATCATGAAGTATTCACACTGGACATCCACATCCGGCACCCCCACCCAGTCAATGAAACCACTGTGAAGACATTTGCAAAAGCAAACTGCACACTTCCCAAGACCAAAGTGGAACATTCCAAATCCCTCTTGATATAGGATAATGGTATAGAATCTGCAGAATCATTTACAAGTGCATCCTATGAGCATCCACAGGGATGCATGGAATGAGACATCACAAATAAAACCAAGATGCACTTCTCCAAAAATAGGACAACAGTCATGTGGTTGTTGCCCATAAATAAACTAGACAACAGAAGGAGGAAACAAACACATGATAGAGCCAACTTCACTAAAGGAAAGGCATCACTGATCATTATCAGGGAGAAACAATGATCGCTCATAAAATAATCCAAGGACAGTTTCAATAGACAGATAGCCAAGGAATGTAAGAATAACAACCACAAAGACTTCGGTAGCTAAACCAGACATGTAGGTGTCAACTTCCAAATATGCTGTCAGCTACTGATAATAGGAAAGAAATACAATAAAACAACTTTCATTGCACACATCCAGGGGGACAAGTTCAGTGTACACCCCCCCATCACCCCCAAAAGGGCCTGTGTCCATCACAGAAGGATGCAGAGCCCCGGACGTCATAGACATACAGTTAAAGACAGCCCTCACCAAAGCTAAGAACACAGCATCAATGTGACTGGATGGTGTCCCAGGCTGCATCTTACACTAGGCCCATGAGGAACTAGACCCTCATCTACATTCATTGTCCAGACACAAGCGGACCACAGGCTATGTTCCCAAAGAATGGCATACACAAACAGTCATCCAGCTCCACAAAGGGGGTGCCACAACAGAACATGGACACCATTTCCCAATATGTCTACTCAGCCTGGTCTACAGAGCTACTGTGCAAATTGTCATGGAACCCATAAACAGAGACATTTGAGACCTCCAGACACTGGGACTCTCCACATCTTCACCTTGTTAAAGACAGATCCTGGCTCCTAAACCTAGTTGACTTATGTCAAACAGTTACCAAGGACATAGATGGAGGTGAAAGTAGTCCACACAGGCCACCCGGACCACACAAAGGACTTTCCACACCATTCCCCACTCTGTCACCATGGACAAGCGTACCAGCTAGAACATTAACAGCTATGTCACAGGATGGTTGGCCAGGTGGCTCACAGATCAAATGCAAATGTTCAGAGTTGCTGGTGCCATGTCCAACTCCAAGCCAGTCACAAATGGTATCCCACAGGTCTTGGTCCTGGGACCCCACCTGTTCATTAGATACTGCTCAGAGGTACAGGCAAGCATGGGATGTGCATGGCTGAACAGTTCTGCAGATGAATGTTAACTGTGGTCCATAATCGACTCTACGGCTAACACAGACATACTCCAGAAGTGTCATACAGAGACAGATACCTGGTGTCAAAACAATGCCCTGAAGCTGAATGCCAATGAATGCATAGTCATCCCATGTGGGTACAACAAAGTGCACACAAATTACCACATAGGTGGTAATCTAGTATGTATGGAGGAAGTCATTATGGCCCTGGGGACACAGGTAGATAGTAAACTCCCCTTTGATGAACACATGGCCAAGGTGTTTAGACATTCCTTCAATGTAGCCCACCTAATGTCACCTAATGTAATCCACTCTGTATAGTCTTATGATGTCACCATCCTACAAATAAACCTGTGGAAAGAATAGCCCACAGTAATGTGTATAGTGTGGTGTGTCAATGTGTACTTCTTTAGTATCATAAAGTAGTTAGGTAGTGGTCTGAATCCTGCACTCGACAAGTGTGTGGTCTCCTTGGGAAGGAACAAATATTTTGGACAGTAGTGAAACACCTTAAAAGTGTTAAACCAATCTTTGTCAAGTCTGATGATGTCACCATCCTACAAACATACCTGTAGAAAAGAGAGCCCCCAGTACTGTGTATAGTGCGTTGTGTTAATGCGTACTCCTCTAATATCATGAAACAGTTAGGTAGGGGTTTGAATCCTGCACTTGACAACTGTGTGTTTGTGTGTGGTCTCCTTGGGAAGGAGCAACCTTTTAGGAGAGTAGTAAAACACCTTAAAAGTGTTAAAACAATCTTTGTCATGTCTGATGATGTCACCATCCTACAAATATACCTGTGGAAAAGAGAATCCCCAGTAATCTATATAGCATGTCGTGTTAATGTGTACTCCTCTAGTATCATGTAGTAGTTAAGTAGGGGTTCGAATCTTGCACTTGACAGCTGTGTGTGTGTGATTTCCCTAGGAAGGAGCAACCTTTTAGGAGAGTAGTAAGACACGTTAAAAGTGGTAAACCATTCTTTGTCAAGTATGATGATGTCACCATCCTACATATATACCTGTGGAAAATAGAATACTCAGTACTGTGTATAGCACGTCGTGTAAATGCGCACTTTTCTAGTATCATGAAGTAGTTAGATAGGGGTTTAAATCCTGCACTTGACAACTGTGTTTGCGCGTGGTCTCCTTGGGAAAGCGCAACTTTTTAGGGGAGTGGTAAGACACCTTAAAAGTGGTAAACCATTCTTTGTCAAGTATGATGATGTCACCATCCTACATATACACCTGTGGAAAAGAGAACACCCAGTAATGTGTGTAGTGCATCATGTTAATGCATACTCCACTAGTATCAGAAAGCAGTTGTATAGGGGTTTAAATCCTGCACTTAACAAGTGTTTGTGTGTGGTCTATCTGGGAAGGAGCAACCTTTTAGGAGAGTAGTAAAACACCTTAAAGGTTTTTAACCAATCTTTGTCAAGTCTGATGATGTCACCTTCCTACAAATATACCTGTGGAAAGGAAAGCCCCCAGTAATGTGTATAGCATGTCGTGTTAATGCATACTCCTCTAGTATCATGCAGTAGTTAGGTAGGGGGTTGAATCCTGCACTTGGTGAGTGTGTGTGCTCTGTGTGTGTGACAGTGTTGGTCATTATATGGGGGATTTTGCTTTTACCACCGTATGACATATCAGTAGGCATAGCACATGAGGTAGCTGTGAGTCAAATAGATATCCGTACATGTTACCTCAATCATTGCATGTGTGTAAACTCTGCTTTGTCCAAGTACACAGTTGTCATCCTTGCCAAACTGTGCTGCTGCTTCACAGACCTTAGGTCACATCTGTATGCTTGGTAAAAGGCCAGCCACTGCAGTGATGCCTGGCCTAGGTCATCCGTGTCACACACACTCATTACGGTTTCTATTGAATTGTGTGAGTGAGGGCTTATGGCCGAGGCATATGTCAGACCTGTTCAAACACAGCAGAGTCTGTCAATGATGACTATGCATTACAGGTGTACAACAATCTGTGTGGACATGCATGCAGGCCCCTTCTTGCTTATGTGATCCACAGAGGGATTTCAAAATACCTTAGGGAATGTGATTATCAAAGGCAAGATGATGTAACACTAGGTTGCATGTACACATCGGTACCAGTTCATCATGTTGGTGGCTACTATCTATGTGGTACTGTGGGAATACTATGTTCTGTAAAGGTGGATGATTACGCCTAGTTTAGGCTATAGCTTTACAGCATGGGTTTGACAACAGGTATCTGTCTGTATGATACTCTTGTGGAGGATGTGTGTCACCTGAAGAATGCAGTAAATGCCACAGTATGCATTAGCACATGTGGACAGACATATCCCTACTGTGATTGCTTGTACCTAAGAGAGCCATATGCCAAACAGAAGTGGTCCCAGTAATGGGTGCAGCTGAATACCACTGGTTACTGGCATAGTATAGTACCTGAAGGATCCAAATGTTGCTGTGTGTCCTACATCTGTGTGTCAGTTGTCACAACATCATCTAAGGATTAGTTATGGTCAGGTTGTTGAAGTCATGTATACTACCAGAATGCAAAACAATGACAGATAGTAATGGTATCACCCACAGCACAGTGTCAAACCATGTCATACACACATGTGTAGTCATGTTCAAAATGTGTGTAGTACTATGCATACTGGCCACCAATAGAAACTATGCGGTGTTACAGTGTAATACCGAGCATGTCACCCTGCCCATGTGTCCACTATGCACGTACATGCAGACAGTGCACCTCCACCATTACCACACCTGTACACCTGCAAATATGTGCTACACAGATCCCACACATACTGTCCACTCACTAACACATGCTGCCAATACTGCACACATCAGCCAAGTGGCACGTGGGCGGATAATATACAATTGGAACTAACACTTGTGTAAACCACACTGCAATGACAATCATAGCTTTAATGCATCATGCCTGCTCAGATACACCTTCAAGCATATCATTACACTCTACTGCTGACTACATGCTAACATTGCTATACTACTATAAAGACACCTCGTGCATCAGCACCATGGTAGCCTGTTCCTGCAGTGATGTTACAGATGACAGGAGGTGGCACAGGTTTCATCATATGCACAGGGTGTGTTGTTGGTCTGCCCGAGGCCTACAGTGAGCCATCCAATCGACATGTATGTGTGTGTGTGAGGGGCAAGAATAATGGTATGGGCCAATGTTGATGTAATGAGTGTGGGTATGTGTTAGCCCTACGTGTCTGGATTATGTGTGTCTGTGTCTGCATGCACACAGTTACACCATGCGGCTGCCACATACGGGTACTTGTCGGACAGCCACAGACTGTACCTGCGAGGCTTTACAGATCACCGTCTCTGGCCACGGATATGGTGCCTGTGCCTGGCAGAGGTGCTACTGACACTATCAGGCACCAAGCCATACTGGGTAGTATCCCCAGAGGCAGATGGATGTACACTGGACCCAGGTCCCTGCTGGGACTGTCCAGAGCTACATGCACATGGTCTTCTAGGACATTCTATGGACAGCCCACCTCCAACATTGCTGGGGCTGGTACTGGCACTACGGTAGCGGCAGTTGCTTGAGGGACATCCGCCATGACTGCCAGCTGCTGATGTTGCTGGCATACATCCACTTCAATGACTCAACTGTCCCGCACTGTCCCGACACGTGGACATGACATTGCGGAGGACATCTAGTGTCTCTCCCCAATGTCTATCGGTGACCTCAGTGTAATTGCAGATGGCACCATCTAGGTCATGGATACTGTCTATTATGGTGGTGTTATGTGCCCTCAGTCCCTGTCTGGTTTGCCGTTCCATACGTGCCTGTGCCTCCATAACAGCCTGGAACTTGCGTGAGGTAGTTGAACCTGTGGCACGTCTGCCAGTGGCATGATGGGCAGCAGTGGTCAGACGAGAACCCCTGGACATCTGCCTATGTGGTACCCTTCCAGACATCTGGGTATGGCTGCTGTGTCGGGATGCATGTGTCATGGATACCACACAGTCCTGGCCAATGCTGGCTGTACGCTGTCCCTCTGCTAAGGGCATTGGTGACAGATGTATTGGCAGTATGACTGTGTGCACGGATGGGGTGGACACTTGTGTACGTGTCGATTGGTGGCCAAATGATAGACCCTGGCAAACATGCCTTTGCCTCAACACACCTATCATCATTGTCACTATCATGCTCAGTGACATCAGTTTCCCTGCTGCATTGAACCAGCCCAGTATCAGCACCTGTGTGAGGGAGACAGAAAACACACTTTACGACCTGTACATGATGTCAGCACACATGCACACATGCACACATGCACACATGAACACATGCACACATGCACACATGAACACATGAACACATGCACACATGCATACATGCACACATGCACACATGCACACTTGCACACACACACACACACACACACACACACACACACACACACACACACACACACACACACCACCACCAGCAATCCCGAACATACTCAATAGCGTGTGATGTTGGGGTACAGTATCACAAGGCAAACATTTATAGCAAACGTGACAACATGCAGGACGTGTGTTGCTCAGCAGCATGCAGTGTGAGTGTAGACAGCCATTGTTAATAACAGTATACATGGCCTTGATAATGTGTGTTTTGTTCAGTGAATGGCCTCACCCTGGAACGCAATGTGTACATGGACACAACATTGCTGTGCAGGTATTAAAAGCCCTGCAATGTCCTGTGCACCATCAGTCACTGGTATACATACCATGGCTGGATGTTTATCAGTGTGTCACATAGATATCCATTTCTGATTAGAGCATCTGTGTCTTTAGCAGATGATTGTGGACACAGGTGTAGCACATGCATGCTATGTATACACACAGGATGAGTGGTGCATGTATACCTGGTGGAATACCATTGCTCAACATATCCATTGTACAGTGGGTATGGTGAGTGTATGACAAATTGTGGACATGCCAATGCCAGCCATGACATGACATGTTACCACACAACTGCAACATGAAACATCGCACATACACAATGTGTGTCATGTGACCTATACATCCTATAGCATTACAAGACATATGTGTTTCACTTTCTACAAATGGGGATTGCTATGCATATTGTGTATAGGTGCATATGTCTGCATACACACAACATTGAGGTGCATAGCAATTCATGATATGTGTATTACTGTGGCCACTGTAACTGGATGGGGTATAGTACCATGAGCCATCATCATGCAGCATCATGTGGTCACTCAAGGCTAATAATGTGTGCCAGACCAGCACATAGCATGCTGTACCTGAACTGCAGTACCATGGCTACATTCACCATTTCACAGCAAGTTGTTACATGGGTTTGTGAGATGCCCAATAGGGGGCATTGCCTAACATGAATGTGTTATGTGTTGAAGAGTGTTGCACAGCCACATGTGAGGCATCTACCCCTCAGGTATATTAGGTGTGCTGTGTGGATGAAGTTTGAGATACTCTAGTGTGACCTTACAGCGGGTGTCTGAATACGCCACGTGTAGCATGTTAACGTGTACTGCGTATGACAAAGGTGTGTATGTTGTGTGCATGTGTATTGACTCTGCCTATCTGATGTCCACTACAGTGTTGCCACAATTGTGTGGGATGCCCTGTGTATTGTATGTGTTTTAGGCAGCTACCCATGTTACTAGGATGTGCATAGTCTCACAGCAAACATACACAGTATGCATTATGTGTAGGTGTGTTACGAGGTACATAGCCTACACCTCACCTATGACATGCACATTTAATTAGCAATATTAAAGGTAAAACACACTCACCAGCATGGCTCTGCTGCCTTGCTTTTACACCAGAGGGACCTACAAGGATATTAGACACTTTGTCAGTAGCAGCAACTGTGGCATTGCTACTGTGTGTTTGCAGTCTTACAGTAGTACAACGGTGGACAGTCACAGGCCTACAGAATAGATTCCTAATTATTAAAATTGCACAACACTAGGCACCACATCATCTAACTACACAGTACACATCTCACATAAGCATGCTCTACCAATAGAGGTAGCAATATTCTACAGCTATGCCATGTTACCTGCACGCTCCATGTCAACTTGTTGGGTGGCTCCGGCCTCCATGATGATACATGTTAATTGCTGTGGTTGTTGTTGGCCAGGAGCCACCTGGCTCAGGAGCAGCTCCTCCACTCTGGTGAGGGGGGATAGATGGCTACCCCCCCCCACCTGTGGCAAGCTGTTGTCTGTGGATATCAGACGCATGCTGCCGGACATGTCTAATTAAATCACTGCAGTGATGGCATACCTGCTCATATGTCTGGTTATGCATGCCTATGTCACTTACCCTATGGACAAGATCTTGCCACAGTGCAGCCCGCTCATGTTGGTCCTGGCTGGTTTTGGAGAACAGCAGCACATAGTGCTGCACCAGGCTCGCTGTGATGGCTTCCTCCTTGGCCGTGCTATATGCCGGGTTACGATGGTGGGACATTACCCTGGAAGACAATTAAACAATATGTGTGAGCAAGTCATGTGGCACACGTGACATTCTAAAGTACAGATATAAATTAACTGCCATATATAGCAACCTATTGGCTGTCTGAAGATACACACTTTCAATACTACATATCAGTTCTCAACACACAGATGCCTGACAGTGCCTGGCACACTCTATATATCAAACCATGTTTTGCACAGCAACAAAGTTATAACAGTATGTAAGATTATACAACAGTACATGGCACACTGTATGTGACACAATGCACCACCTAGCCACAGGAGGTATATATCATGCTAATGCATCATGAAATATGTAATCCATTGCAATGAATGTAAAGTCCACTGACAGTATTACCAGTATACCACACTAGTCGTTGATGGCGGACCCCTGCCTAACATATGTGCACATTCGTTAATATAGGTGGCATACTGCTGTACTAGACTATACATGTTGCTAGATATGCAGTTATATCCTGTAACACACATATGACCGAGGCCATGGTACAGGCATACACACACAGCAGACATACATAACAGACACAAAGGTATGGCAACCCAGGTGACCTTTACCTGTGTACCTTACAGTACTGTGTGTCAGTAGTTACCAGACCTTATGCCTGAGGTATGTAATCTGTGAGGACTACAGGGAACACACATAACAGTGGTTCCAATAAATGTGCACGTACACTATAGTGTGCTGTTTAGGCATACCGCTTCAGGAAGTACTACAGTTCATACAGGAGTTGGATTCACCAGCAGTAACACCCAATAAGCATACATGCACTGCTTTAGCCTACAATGGGACACCCCAGTTGACAACAAGGGACTACGTCAGACCGTATGGCATGCTGCTTTTTCTGACTACCAATTGCATACACATCTTTTGCTGGTATCACAGCTAGGACACATAATATCATGACTGAAACAGTTTCCCACTAAGCTATCACACATATAGCGAACTCTGACACATTCACTAACACATTCACCATCACACTCAGTCACCTTACATATCAATTATTGCAACAAGTACATGTGGGTGTGTATCACTTCATAGGTAGGTAAGAGGCTATTGGCCTTAGGGCCTATAGAACTCTAGCCATATGCTACCCTGGCCTCTGACACAGAGGTATTTAAATTTCACGTGGCCCAGTCAAGCAGAGTCACTGAGGTGATTGCCTGGGTGTAATCACTACCTCCCATACAATCTCCAGGATTATTTATGATGACTGCTAATTAGGAGTTTTGTTTGCTATGGATAGTTGGTTAGTTCCAGAGTATGGGATGTCTCTGAGATAGGAATCTATCCCTCCAGCATGTGCTGTTTATTGTGGTCAAAGGGTTTGGGTTCCTAGAGCGTGCAGCTTGTACAGATTGTGATCTGTTTACGTGGAGCATGTCCAACAGATCTGGGTTTGACATAGCTTAGTATGTCAGTCAGAGGTCACCTCTGGGTAGGCGGTATGCAACACAGTGTAGTTGTGGGTTTATAGGATGGTCTGCATAGGGCATCTGTTTGTCGCGGGTATCACTCTTTGTGAGGTATGTCTGTGTCCTTTCCACTTGCTGTGGATGTCTTGTGAGGTACATACCACATGGGGCATTGCACTCTATACTGGGTCTTATGTGTGTGGAGTAGAGGGGAACACTGACCTATTTTCCCTGGAAGACACACTTTTTGTGATGACGTGTACTAGCCTGGTACAGCTGTTGCCAATGCTAAGTTACATATGAATATGACTATCATGCATTTGTTACTCTGTCACATCCATGTTTGCATAACCGTATGGGCTACTACCCCAAACAGACTTTGTACACACTACTGTACAGAACACAAATAACATGGATCAGATGTTTGACATTTAATGCTGAACTACATATGTCACTGTCACATCCCACTGCACACAGCAACACATTCGTTTCCCCATGCCAGTGGTTATGCAGGGCATCTGTGCATCGATACGTACTGCTGCCACATATGGATGATTCAAACTATATAGAGTACTCTTCATAAACATCTACTACATTCCAGTAAATACATAGCTGTTACATACCTTTCCTTTGTATGTGTTCGTATCTGTTGCTGTATATCCTGGTATACTTTTTTCCCAATATAGGTTTTGGTTCCAATATCTCCTTTACAGTCCAGGATTTTGTTTTTACTAGATTTGTATTTCAGAATATATTGCTTTTCAATATTGTTTTTTCAATATATTTTTTTAATTCTTTTTTATATATATTTTTATTTCAAATCTTTTTTCAATATATTTTATTTCAATGTTTTTTTTCAATATAGTTTCTTTTCAATACATTTTTTCAATATAATTTATTTTGTCAGTGTACTGATTTTTTTCAATAAATTCTTTTTGTTATATTTCTTTACTTTACATCACCTTTTCTTTTCTTTTTTTTTCTCTCTCTCTCCCTCCATATATGCAATGGAATGATTGCATGTGTGGACAAGTACAGACTGCTTTTATAGGTATCTGCACATGTGCATGTGATGGCCTCTGTACCAATTGGTGGCCACTATTTTGCAATTGCATGCAACCTCCTGTGTGGTACTTGCAGTACTCACTGTCATAGCAACCTAGTGCTATAAATTGCTAGGTTAGGTAGGCATAGCGCTTTCAGAACTCCAGAGTGGGGACCATGCTTGTTTGCTGTGGACACCGTTGTGTAAGTCAGATGGTTGGTATACATCTTCTAACTGTTGCTAAGGGTGTAGCCAGTTATTTGTATGTTGTACTCAGACCTGAATGTTGCCTCTTCCAGTGCACAGTTGACAGTGTAGAACTGTACTCACCCCTAGATATGCTAACACAAGATACATGGGAGTATGGAGTTTCTTTACAACATCTACAATTAGCTGCCATACATATGTAGTTATTGTGATGTTTTCATTTGGCACATGAACTGTTTGGCAACAGCTATACTGTGGATATTAATGCACTCACTTCTGCACTGTTTGTGCTTTTTATTTTGTTGACATTATCATAAGATGCTCATGAAACTGGACTATTCCAGTACTGAGTATGACTACCTACATCCTTGCTGTACCTTGAACACACTGGTAGTTTGTACATTTGGGTGGGGATTATCCTGCTATGATACTGTATGGGGGTCGTGAAGTGCTGCTGTAACAGTATTTACTGCTAGAATGTCTGGTTCTTTTATCACAGTCATGTAATGCAATTCCACAACAACTGCTGGTAAAGTTCCACAGAACAGGTTTTGTGTTATGGCATTCCTACCTTTCCTTTATATTCACACATTCTGATGCATGATATATATATTTCAGCAACATCTTGCTGTATATCTACTGTGGACTGGTGGTACTTCATGCAGTCTAGTGTGTCCGGGGTTCGAGACTGACAGTGGTGTTTTATTTTGCTGCTGAGCAGAACAAGGCCCCTCATATGCAGGGTGACTAAGGCACTTTTAAGCAGTTGTAAGCGGGTTTGCGCAGGTTAGCGATACTCTTAGCAATGCTTAGCTAAGAGCACACATGCGCACACTCGCTTAAACCCGCTTACTACTGCTTGCAAGCGCTTACTCCCGCTAACTCTCACGCTAATTTCTTTGAAAGAAAAGAAAATTGGGAGATAGGAAAGTGGTGAAAAAGGGGCACAAAGAGGGAAAGACAGTAGGGAAAACAGCTCGGGATGTGCAGGATGGGTGTAGGGAAGGTCCATAGCTGCCCATTTCTTTAACAGCAACAGCTGTGCATATACTAGTAATTTGGAGGGACTTTTGAAACCTTCCACCGCTGAGAGAGGGGTGAGGACAATGAAGTATGTTGTACTGCCAATTGAATTTCAGTGTCTGTGTCCAGCAGACATTTGTGTAAAATGGGCAGCTATGTATGAGACATAATTTTTTGTGGGAGCAGATTGCCCTTTTTTTTTTTTTAAAGTCAAAATAACAACAAAATACCTGCTGAGCAATGCAATGAAGGGAACAAACAACGCAATGTCCAAACACTTCCAGCAAATGCGTATAAATGAAAAGTCCAAATAATCCAAGTGCGTGTTAAGAACAGAAAAACAGGCTTTATTTATAAAAACAGGTTAGCGCTTTCGCAGTCGCTTCATCAGACCTCTATTTACATAAAAAACAATGTCTAAAATACAAAAAAAGGGCGCCAAGGACCATAGGAACTCCTTAAAGATACAGTGTATCTAAAAGACACACAAGAGACATGAGAGATACAAAATATTGGCCTATACATAATAAATATAAGTAATATGTAACACAATATATAACATATTAATAAAATACTTAAAAATGAGAGATAATGGATAAATATTTAAAAATATATAAAAAATCTATAATAATCAATATAAATATAAATAGTGCTACCATCACTTATTCTTCAGCCTCCTATATCTCAAAAGGGGACGTAAGGGAACCTTCCCATTGAGGCCTGGAGGCTGATCAGCCCTAAACCTAATAATCCAGTGTATCTCCCTAGTCTCAGTATGGTTCCCAATGTCCCCTCTCCGGTGAGTTCTATGAACCTGTTCCAATACCCTAAACTTAAATTGATGTACTATACCCTCCTCCTTGGTATGTTTGGCTAGGGCATTGTATAGGTTGCCCTTCCTTGTGTGATAGGCATGCTCTCTAATTCTATCTCTCAACACTCTATTCGTCTTGCCTACATAGTAGGCTGGACATGATACGCATGAGGCAAGATAGACAACGTCCTTTGACATACAATTGCCCCTAGTCCGAATGTGAAACATACCAGATCCATAGGGATAGACAAAGACCGGATCAGTCAATATGTACGAGCAAAAATTACACTTATTACAAGGTGTCATGTATGGCCCTGGTGTAATAGTCGGTGTATAGTATGTTTTTGGGTAACAAAGCAACCTCTTAAGATTTTTCTTATTTCGATAGACAAACTTAGGTCCTTCACCTACCAGACCCTTGATATTAGGGTCTACCAACAAGACATGCCAATGTTTGGAAAAAATATCCTTAACATTGCCAATATCTCTGGTATAGTAAATAGGAAAAAAGATGTTATTATTATCTTTATACCGGCTATCTGTCTCCCTAACCATCCTGGTATCACCTCTATACAATTCCATTGCCCCTTCTGAGAAATATGGTTTGGCCCTATCCTCCCTGAGATCATGGATGCCATCCATCCCTCTAGTGATGTCCAGTTGATTATACCCTCGTTCCACAAGTCTCATCCCTAAATCTTCCAACTCCTCTTCTAATTGTATGTTCCCAGGTGTATATCTGGACATCCTCATGGATTGTCCTTTCACTATATTGTTGTAAACAAAACCTGGGTGCATACTAGAGCGATGAAGTAGGGTGTTCCTATGACAACTCTTGCGGTATACTCCTGTGTTGACAATCCCACCAGGCAATTTGTCCACATAAACATCCAGAAACGGAATGGTGGTGAAAGACCATTCCATGGTAAACTTCAAAAATGTATTGGAATTGTTGATCCATACAAAGAAATCTTCCAACTGGGCAGGTGTACCCTTCCATGCAAAGAAAAGATCATCCACAAAGCGTCTATAGAACGGTGCACACTCCTTGAACAAGTCATTCTGGAATAAATGACAGTGCTCCCATTCCGCCATAACGAGATTGGCGTAGCTATTGGCACAAGAAGTGCCCATAGCCACGCCATCTCGCTGTAGAAAAATCTTATCATGGAAGCTGAAGATATTTGAATCCAAGATGATGCCCAGCAATAGTATGATCAATTCAACATCATGGTCCAAGGGAATGGTAGATCTCCTCAAATAGGACTCAATCATCCTGATGCCCCCTGTATTGGGAATGACCGTGAACAAGGACTGGACATCCATGGTCACCCAGATGAGATCACCAACCTCAGGACAATCATGGATGTATGTGTATAAATCTAACAAAAACTGTCTGGTGTCCCTGAGTATGAAGATGTTAGCATCCACTAGGGGTCTCAGTTGAGCTTCCACAAAGAGTGATAATGGCTCGGTGGACCATCCCCTACCAGCAACAATAGGTCTCATGGGAGGAAAGAGTGAGTCCTTGTGGATCTTCGGTAAACCTTGAATGACAGGAATCAAGGGATGAATGACATAAAAATAGTCAAAAAGGACCTGGTCAATGACCCTTTGGTCTAAAAGGCCTAAAAGTGAGGAATGTATGGTATGAATGATAGTATCAACCTCACTGTTCATGATAGAAATGTAAAACCTTTCATCATCCAACATCCGGAACATATCTTGATTATACCTATCCATATCAAAGATAACAATGCCACCACCCTTATCCGCTGGTTGTATGACAATGCCAGGATTATTACAAAGAGAATGCAAAGCTTCTCTTTGTCGATGATTAAGATTATATTTCTTATTTTTACCTCTAAGGCCTTCCTGTTTCATCTTATAGATGTCATCTTCGACCAGTTTGCTGTAAGCAGCTACTAGGGGGTGTATCGGAGGTATGAAGGTACTGGGTGCCTTAAAGGAGGTAACCCTAGTAGTGGTACCTGTATACAACGCCGGATAATACCAAGAGGACTCAGGGTTTTGAAGATGCCGACGACCGGCACCCTGTATCCGGAATTGTTGTTTGACTGGCAACAGCTTAATATCGAGGTAAGCCTCAATTATATGAAGCTTATGAACAATTTCTTTTTTCCTGTTGAAGAGAAACTTAAGGAAGACATCAGGAAAGCTAAGAACACTATTCTAACTGATTATCCAGTTTCAGTGGTAGACCGTGTGCTGGGTTTGATGCTGGACAATGTTAATATGTACGAGCGACGTCTCTTTAACCAAAAAAGAGCGAAGCTCCAGAGAGATATTACCGATTTTCGTTTGGGTAATATCTTTACTTGGCCCAGGCATAATACAACTGATAATGTTACTAATATTAACAGAATTAATAATGTGTTACCTAGGGATGTATGTACTATTGCCTCGAAGGGGAATGGGAGTGTTTTGGTTAATGGGGTTGTTTCTGTGAATGATATGGATGACAATCTTGCTCCAGGTGTAGAGAATGTGATTACAGCCACTGTCAATGGTTTAGAAAATGAAGAAAATGTTGAGTCAGTTGGCTCTACTCCTTGCAGAAACACTTTAGACACTTTAAATGCTGATATGAATGGACATACTGAGAATAGGGATTCCACCCATGCCCCGACTTTGGGACCTGTTGTTAGGAGGAAGACATCTACTTTAGTGAACAATAGAATGAGTAATGGTCTTGGACCTGAATGTAGCTCTGATACATCTACCCTGAATACTCCACTACAGACAGGTAGTAGATGCCCTTTTCCCATCAGAATGTTCAACAGTGGGGAGAAGGTCTACTTGAACAACAAGGGGAGACAGAAGAGGAAAATATCCCCAGAGAGACAACCCACTCGGACCATCAAGAAAATGTGGGAAGGGAAACAGTAGGCATTGTTTTTAATTTGTCTAGTTATGCATTAAGTGAATATGAGTTACAGGTCCTTTCCAGAGGCCTTACCTTTATTCCCACATCAGACAGTAGATATGAGGAGACCTTGAAGGACTTCAAACTGTTTGTTAGGAGTTTATCTTTGAAGATCTTTTACAAGGACACAGGTACCACTACTCGGGTTACCTCCTTCAAGGTACCTAGTACCTTTATTCCTCCGATACACCCCCTAGTAGCTGCTTACAGCAAACTGGTCGAAGATGACATCTATAAGATGAAACAGGAAGGCCTTAGAGGTAAAAATAAGAAATATAATCTTAATTATCGACAAAGAGAAGCTTTGCATTCTCTTTGTAATAATCCTGGCATTGTCATACGACCAGCGGACAAGGGTGGTGGTATTGTTATCTTTGATACGGATAGGTATAATCAAGATATGTTCCGGATGTTGGATGATGAAAGGTTTTACATTTCTATCATGAACAGTGAGGTTGATACTATCATTCATACCATACATTCCTCACTTTTAGGCCTTTTAGACCAAAGGGTCATTGACCAGGTCCTTTTTGACTATTTTTATGTCATTCATCCCTTGATTCCTGTCATTCAAGGTTTACCGAAGATCCACAAGGACTCACTCTTTCCTCCCATGAGACCTATTGTTGCTGGTAGGGGATGGTCCACCGAGCCATTATCACTCTTTGTGGAAGCTCAACTGAGACCCCTAGTGGATGCTAACATCTTCATACTCAGGGACACCAGACAGTTTTTGTTAGATTTATACACATACATCCATGATTGTCCTGAGGTTGGTGATCTCATCTGGGTGACCATGGATGTCCAGTCCTTGTTCACGGTCATTCCCAATACAGGGGGCATCAGGATGATTGAGTCCTATTTGAGGAGATCTACCATTCCCTTGGACCATGATGTTGAATTGATCATACTATTGCTGGGCATCATCTTGGATTCAAATATCTTCAGCTTCCATGATAAGATTTTTTCTACAGCGAGATGGGCGTGGCTATGGGCACTTCTTGTGCCAATAGCTACATCTATTCGTGGCGAATGGGAGCACTGTCATTTATTCCAGAATGACTTGTTCAAGGAGTGCACCGTTCTATAGACGCTTTGGATGATCTTTTCTTTGCATGGAAGGGTACACCTGCCCAGTTGGAAGATTTCTTTGTATGGATCAACAATTCCAATACATTTTTGAAGTTTACCATGGAATGGTCTTTCACCACCATTCCGTTTCTGGATGTTTATGTGGACAAATTGCCTGGTGGGATTGTCAACACAGGAGTATACCGCAAGAGTTGTCATAGGAACACCCTACTTCATCGCTCTAGTATGCACCAGGTTTTGTTTACAACAATATAGTGAAAGGACAAACCATGAGGATGTCCAGATATACACCTGGGAACATACAATTAGAAGAGGAGTTGGAAGATTTTGGCATGAGACTTGTGGAGCAGGGTATAATCAACTGGACATCACTAGAGGGATGGATGGTATCTATGATCTCAGGGAGGACAGGGCCAAACCATATTTCTCAGAAGGGGCAATGGAATTGTATAGAGGTGATACCAGGATGGTTAGGGAGACAGATAGCCGGTATAAAGATAATAATAACATCTTTTTTGCTATTTACTATACCAGAGATATTGGCAATGTTAAGGATATTTTTTCCAAACATTGGCATGTCTTGTTGGTAGACCCTAATATCAAGGGTCTGGTAGGTGAAGGACCTAAGTTTGTCTATCGAAATAAGAAAAATCTTAAGAGGTTGCTTTGTTACCCAAAAACATACTATACACCGACTATTACACCAGGGCCATACATGACACCTTGTAATAAGTGTAATTTTGCTCGTACATATTGACTGATCCGGTCTTTGTCTCTCCTTATGGATCTGGTATGTTTCACATTCGGACTAGGGGCAATTGTATGTCAAAGGACGTTGTCTATCTTGCCTCATGCGTATCATGTCCAGCCTACTATGTAGGCAAGACGAATAGAGTGTTGAGAGATAGAATTAGAGAGCATGCCTATCACACAAGGAAGGGCAACCTATACAATGCCCTAGCCAAACATACCAAGGAGGAGGGTATAGTACATCAATTTAAGTTTAGGGTATTGGAACAGGTTCATAGAACTCACCGGAGAGGGGACATTGGGAACCATACTGAGACTAGGGAGATACACTGGATTATTAGGTTTAGGGCTGATCAGCCTCCAGGCCTCAATGGGAAGGTTCCCTTACGTCCCCTTTTGAGATCTAGGAGGCTGAAGAATAAGTGATGGTAGCACTATTTATATTTATATTGATTATTATAGATTTTTTATATATTTTTAAATGTTTATCCATTATTTTTCATTTTTAAGTATTTTATTAATATGTTATATATTGTGTTACATATTACTTATATTTATTATGTATAGGCCAATATTTTGTATCTCTCATGTCTCTTGTGTGTCTTTTAGATACACTGTATCTTTAAGGAGTTCCTATGGTCCTTGGCGCCCTTTTTTTTGTATTTAAGACATTGTTTTTTATGTAAATAGAGGTCTGATGAAGCGAATGCGAAAGCGCTAACCTGTTTTTATCAATAAAGCCTGTTTTTCTGTTCTTAACACGCACTTGGATTATTTGGACTTTTCATTTATACGCATTTGCTGGAAGTGTTTGGACATTGCGTTGTTTGTTCCCTTCATTGCATTGCTCAGCAGGTATTTTGTTGTTATTTTGACTTTGGTCTTTGTTTTCCTGCTGAGCATTAACTCCGCTGGAGTTTGTTTCAGTTTTGATTTTTTTCTTTTTTTTTTTTTAGGTGGGAGTGGAATGTGGGGTAGGGGAAGTAGGTATGTTTTGGGAGGTAGGTTGGGGAGGTAAACAGACAAGACAAACAAGATGCATACAGAGGCATAATATGACACATGGGGTGGGTGAACACAACTGACGGGGAAGGATGTTTGGAGCACAGAGGGTAACAGTGAAATTGAGATCCCCACCCATGGGCAGTCACCACTGCACCTTCACAGCCTGGAGGGTGGCTATGCTGGGGGCTGTGTAGGAGGGGCGGCTCACCCATGAGTCGTGCCACTCTTGCCTTGAGCTGGCATAGGGCATCAGTGAATGAACACTGGATCTTCCTACTCACCACAGCCCGGACTGTTCGGAGGGTGACAGGTGGTCCTCTCCGGCCACGCTTGCATGGGGGGGACGAGCTCCATCCCCTACAGCACTTCCATTAGAAACTGGCACAGTGCCAACGGAGCAGGAGTTCCCAGGCTGGGCACCGGACCTGCTGGTGCCAGGTGCCATCGCCAGCTGAGGTGGGACAGGTGGGTCCACTGGGACCAGCCTTCCCATACGTTCTGTGTTTAGGTGTATTTAATGACAATATAGCCAACAGCATTCCAAATTAGTTGTAACAGCATGCAGTAATATTCCCATTAACCCAACACACCAGCATTCCAACAGTTGAACAGCAAGCATCATCATCATCTTTCGGCTTTTCCCATTAGGGGTCGCCACAGCGGATCATCTCTTTCCATTTCTTCCTATCCTCTGCATCTTGCTCTGTCACACCAACCACCTGCATGTCCTCTCTCACCACGTCCATAAATCTTATCTTAGACTTTCCTCTTTTCCTCTTACCTGGCAGCTCCATCCTTAGCATTTTTTTCCCAATATACCCATCATCCCTCCTCAGCACATGTCCAAACCAATGCAATATCGTCTCTCTTGCTTTGTCTCCAAACTGTCCAACATGAGCTGACCCTCTAATATACTGATTCCTAATCCTATCCATCCTAGTCACACCGAGTGCAAATCTTAACATCTTTAACTCTGTCACATCCAGCTCTGACTCCTGCCTTTTTGTCAATGCCACTGTCTTCAACCCATATAACATAGCTGGTCTCACTACCCTCTTGTAGACCTTCCCTTTCACTCTTACTGGTACCCATCTGTCACAAATCACTCCTGACACTCTTCTCCACCCATTCCACCCTGCCTGTACTCTCTTTTTCACCTCTCTTCCACATTCACCATTACTCTGAACTGTTGATCCCAAGTACTTAAACTCGTCCACCTTTACCAACTCTACTCCCTATATCCTCACCATTCCTCTTCTCTCCCTCTCATTTACACGCATATATTCTGTCTTAGCCCTGCTGACCTTCATTCCTCTGCTCTCTAGAGCATATCTCCACCTCTCCAGAGTCTCCTCAACCTGATTCCTACTCTCACTACAGATCACAATGTCATTTGCAAACATCATAGTCCACAGGGCCTCCTGTCTGATCTCATCTGTCAACCTGTCCATCACCACTGCAAATAAGAAAGGACTCAGAGCTGATCCTTGATGTAATCCCACCTCCACCTTAAACGGATCTGTCAGTCCCACTGCAGTCCTCACCACTGTCACACTACCCTTGTACATATCCTGTACCACTCTTACATACTTCTCTACCACTCCCGACTTCCCAATACCACACCTCTTCTCTAGGCACCCTGTCATATGCTTTCTCCAAGTCTACAAAGACACAATGCAACTCCTTCTGACCTTCTCTGTATTTCTCCAATAACACTCTCAGAGCAAACATTGCATCTGTAGTGCTCTTTCCTGGCATGAAACCATACTGCTGATCACTAATCATAACCTCCCTTCTTAACCTAGCTTCTACTACTCTTTCCCATAACTTCAAGCTATGACTGATCAATTTTATCCCTCTGTAGTTACTGCAGCTCTGCACATCACCCTTATTCTTAAAGATAGGTACCAAAACACTTTTTCTCCACTCCTCAGGCATCCTCTGACTTTCCAAAATTTCATTAAACCATCTAGTTAAACATTCCACTGCCATTTCTCCTAAGCACCTCCATGCTTCCATTGGTATGTCATCTGGGCCAACAGCCTTTCCATTCTTCATCCTCTTCATAGCTGTCCTTACTTCCTCCTTGCTAATCTGTTTCACTTCCTGATTCAATATCCCCACATCATCCAACCTTCTCTCGCTCTCATTCTCTTCATTCATCAGCCTCTCAAAATACTCTTTCCATCTACTCAACACACTCTCCTCTCTTGTGAGTACCTTTCCCTCACTATCCTTTATCACCCTTACTTGCTGCACATCTTTCCCAGCTCTGTCCCTCTGTCTAGCCAATCAGTACAGGTCCTTTTCTCCTTCTTTAGTGTCCAATCTCAAATACAACTCTTCATACACCTTATCCTTAGCTTTCGCCACTTCTCTCTTTGCCATGCGCCTCATCTCCTTATACTCATGTCTACTTTCTTCATCTCTTTGACAATTCCACTTCTTCTTCACCAGACTCTTCCTCTGTATACTCTCCTGTACTTCCTTATTCCACCACTATGTCTCCTTGTCCTCCTTCCTCTGTCCAGATGTCACACCAAGCACCTTTCTAGCAGTATCCCTTACTAGTTCTGCTGTAGTTACCCAGCTATTTGGTAACTTTCCACTGCCTCCCAGTGCCTGTCTTAACTCTTCCCTAAACTCCACTTCACAATCACCCTTTTTTAACTTCCACCATTTAATCCTTGGCACTGCTTTCACACTCCTTCACCTCTTCTTGATCACCAACGTCATCCTACAGACCACCATTCTATGCTGCTTAACTACACATTCCCCTGCCACTACTTTACAGTCTCCAATCTCCTTCAGAATGGCCCTGCTACGTAGGATATAATCCACCTGTGTGCATCTTCCTCCACTCTTGTACAACACTCTATGCTCCTCCCTCTTCTTAAAATTCGTATTCACCACAGCCATGTCCATCCTTTTCGCAAAATCCAGAATAATCTGACCTTCTGCATTCCTCTCCTTAACACCATACCTACCCATCACTTTCTCATCCCCTCTGTTCACTTCACCAACATGCCCATTAAAGTCTGCTCCAATCACCAGTCTCTCACCCTTGGGTACACTCACCACAACTTCATCCAACTCACTCCAAAATTTCTCTTTCTCTTCCATCGCACACCCAACTTGTGGAGCATATGCACTAACAACATTCATCATTACACCATCAATTTCGAGCTTCATAAACATCACTCAGTCAGACACTCTCTTCACATCTAAAACACTCTTGGCATATTGTTCCTTTAGTATAACCCCTACTCCATTTCTCCTGCCATCCACACCATGATAGAACAATTTGAACCCATTTCCTAAACACCTGGCCTTACTTCCCTTCCATCTGGTCTCTTGCACACACAATATATCAACCTTCCTTCTCTCCATCATATCAGCTAGCTCTCTTCCTATAACAGTCATACTGCCAGCATTCAAAGTTCCTACCCTCACTGCTACACTCCTAACCTTCCTCCTCTCTTCCTGCCTTCGGGCATGCCTTCACCCTCCTCTTCTCCTTCGGCCAACAGTAGCCCAATTTCTGCCAGCACCCTGTTGGCTAACAGTACTGGTGCCAGTCATTGTTAACCCAGGCCTCAACCGATCCTGTATGGAAATATTAATTTTTTGCACCATAAGTGTTGTGGCAGAATTTTTACACCGGATGCCCTTCCTGACGCGACCCTCCCCATTTATCCGGGCTTGGGACCGGCACAAAGAAATGCACTGGCTTGTGCATCCCCAGTGGCTGGGTTAGTTGAACAGCAAGCATAACACATGCATATATTGAATGACAGTGGGCATTCCAATAGCATGCAGGAATGACTGGTGGCAACAGGCCATCAAGATTGTGGTGTTTGAACAGGGCACATGCATCAAAGTTATGCAGATATTTATAAGCCAATAGGACATATGTCCCAACAAATGTTTTGAAATTACACATACCCATTGAGGTGTGGAATTGCATTGTTTATGCATATACAGTTGGGTGTAAAAAGATACCTCCATTAACAACTTATATGAACTTATAGTTTACACTACATTCCTACTGACTGCAGGTATATATCCACTACATGTAGTATTGCACTCTGCAATGTCCAGTACATTGTGGGATGTGTTTTGCTAGTTCATTATTTACCTGACCTGTGTCTAATAAACAAACTGTCCAGGATGCAGATGTTACTGCTACGTATTTATATATTTTATTTATATTCATATGTCTACATATCTGGATGTGTTCAGGTGACATTATCAGTTATATTTTAACAGCCCCCTACATTTTTAGCAGCACACTGACATTTCCGGTGCACACAATTACAAGCTACTGCTGTGCCAGATTTACCTATACATGCCAGGCTTGAAACTACAGTTGGGGACTGTATATATGCTTAAGTGATACTGGCACTCCCTTCATACTCTTTCTATGCGCCTACCCAAGTGTGGGTTGACAGCGCTTAATACAACACTACTATTTCTATACTGCAAGAGTACATCTACATTTCAAAGAAGGTGACACAGACACACTACAGGTGTTATACCTTTATTAATTACATTACACACTTTTCTAGTGGCTCTCTCATTTATTTGTTATTACAGTGCATACAGACATCTTATTCAGGATGTATTATACCTTCATTTATGGGTTACAACACTCTTTTTCTGGCTCTCTCACTTATTCTATATAACAATACATGCAGAGAAATAATTCAGGACTTATTATACCTTTATTAATGGGTTACAACACTCTTTTTCAGGCTCTCTCACTTATTTTACATAACAGTTCATGCAGAGAGGTTATTCAAGCCTTATTATACCTTTATTATTGGGCTGAGACACATTTAGCCAGGCTCTCTCACTTATTTTATAAAACAGTACATGCAGAAAAATTACTAACCTGCCTGGTGGTGCAGCCTTAGCAGCCTATCTGCATAGGCTTGCTGATTTGCAGCACAGACACCTGCAGCTGTGAAGTAAATTAAGTGATATTGAGACATATACCTATCCATACTATCAACTACACTAGCAATTTTTACATACTTCAGTCCATGGCTACCTACTCAGTAGTGGGGCATTTTGCATCCCACTGGCCTCCTGTATCCATTGGTTCAGTAGGTACTGCTTGCGTCTCTTCAGGTCTGCATGGTGATGTCTGACCTGCTCACCAGTCCGGGGGACACCTGTGGAACTGGTGAGTTCATGTGCGAGACGGTTCCAGGCCTCCACTTTGTATTCCATGCCCTGGAACTGGACATGCAGGAGTCTAGCATCATGATGATGGACAAGGAGCCAAATCATCAGTTTTGACTCCTCAATGCCCCACCATTGCACTCGGAAGTGAGATCCCTCTCCGACACCAGACATTGCTGCCTGCAGATGGGAGCTGCAACAAGTTATGGCAAGTATTCCCGCCTATGGAGCTTAAATATGCCTCTTTTCCCGCACTTATTTGTGATTGGCCGGATTTGAAAGTTCTCAACTGAGTGCACACCTGCTTAGCACTGGGAAACTTTGATTCATATGTATATGTGTGTTGACAGTCCATGAACATCAAATGATGTCATGGCTTAGTGGATTAGTACTGTGATTATGGTGCACACTATGCCAGGTTCGAGACCTGTCATTGCTTTTTTATTTTACTACTGGCCTGACCAGTAGGGGGTGTGGCTGTGTTTAGCCGACTTTGCTCAACTTTGCCCAACGTTGCTCGACGTTGCTCTACGTTGCTCTACATTCCCCGACGTTGCCCTACGTTGCGCTAGTTAGCGCGGTGCGCACCTCCACACAAACATATTTTGTTTGCGCTAGTTGGCGAGATGCACAAAGCTATTGCGCTAGTTAAAGCAGTGCTTAGCTATGGGCAATTATTCTTAAATGTGCTTAATACTGGTAAACGTTGCTTAGCAGTGCTTCACATTGCTTAAGATAGGTTACTTATGCATTCATTATTATGCATGACCATTTCACTTTCTTATATATATTTAAAATATCGTTCACTACTACATAGGCCATTTCGATGCATTTTAATAAAATTTAAAAGGTAAATGTCAGGATTTAGTTTTATGCATGGATTTCATACAGAAAAAGGCGAGGGGAGTGGTGGGACTCAAACCGGGAATGCCTCCTCTTTGTGCGAAGGCTCTACCACTACACTATTGCTATTTGGCTTAATTTGCATATAAGTGGTTTATTATCCTCCTCGATGTCTAAACTGCTAACTGTAGCTAAGCAATGGGCACACCCGTGCACACTCGCGCAAATACGGGCAGCTATATGGTGAATAATAAAAAAAAAATTGTTTTACATTTTATTTCATTTGTACAGGGCTTTTTAATGTGGGGGAGTGTAGTGTTGTGGGTATACACATTTCAGCGGACTCACTCATATCTGCTGACATTTGCAGAGTTAGGCACTTGCAGGGGCATGGATATTTGGACTGCTCGGCAGTCTGACACACCCCCTGCATTCCTACATGCTCCGTGTTAGCCTGGGAGTTGAGTCAACGTGCCCTCATGCATATGCATGACGTGCTGATGTCTAACTTTTAGATGGCACTCTCCGAGTAGGACTTCGTTCGTCCTACACAGAGGATTACTGAATCCCCCCACTATCTTTAATCAAGCCAAAACAAGAAACACTTTAACACAATTTTATATTTATTATTTTTACATGTTAATCACTTACTGAGCATTGCCAAGAGAAGGCATGGATTGCTTACATGATCAGATTCGACATCTTAGCTTGTTTTCTCTCTGATGTGCTCTTTTTATTATTTCATGGCATGTCAGAAGTATTTCAGTTTTAGTTTCATTAAATCATTTTGCTTTTTGAAGACCTTGCATGAAAACAAATTCTTAGCACTAAAACACCACTAAAAAGAAGACATCCAGTAATGTTTTAACAATTAGTCTGCTGTAAAGAAATACTGTACAGAAATGGTGCGGGTTCATAACCAACTGATATAAATATTAAAGGATACAAAGAGGAAGGCAGCAAATAATAGAAATCATCCAACAGTAAAGAGATGTGCAGGTACAGAAGGTGAAAAAAAACAGAATACTGCAAACTACTAAAATGTTCCACACTGTTAACAGTTTCACAACAGCAAATAAAATGCATGTAAAAAGAAAGGAGCAGAGAGAGAGATATGTTACATAATGGGAACTGTGTTGCATACCTTACAAAGCATATGAGCAGAGTACCCTACATCCATTTATCCATCCATCCACAACCCCTTTTCCCAATTTTGCACATGGGGCTGGGGTGTCAATTCATCAGTGACAATAATCTAGAAACAAGGTTTACACAGCTGGGTGGTTAGACCTGCCATGACAGTTCTTCCAGACCACACTCACACACACACACACACACACACACACACACACACACACACACACACACACACACACACACACACATACACACACACATATTTACACCTATGGTCAATTTAAAGTGTCCAGTCCACCTACTGTATGCCTTTGGAATGTGGGAGGAAACTGAAGCACCTGGAGAAAAGTCACTCAAACACAGGGGGGACACGCAGACTCCGCACAAAAGGCACCCCAGCTGAGAATTGAACTGGGGAACCTCTTGCTACATCATGAAATTATTCTGTTTACCCCTGAATAGCTTGGAACATAAATAGATGAGATGGTGGAAACTAATGGAGCCATGCTATCTGGCCCAAGGAAAGACTACACTGATATACTAAACATAGTATGGAAACAAACACTAGAGAGAAAAAAATAACAGCTCATGTTCCCATATATTTATTTGTATGGATAGCAAAAAAATAGCAAAAGCAAAATTCTTGTACCCTGACCCTAAAGAGAGGTGGAGTTATAAACCCTGATGGCTACATATGTTCTATATTCTGTATCATTGACTGTTGTGCATGGGCGGCCCTATTTTTGTAATGGGCCTTCACTTTACATGCCTTCATCAGTGATATCATATAGTGATTCCAGTTTTTATGGAAAATGAAATAATGTTAAAACACAGAGAAATTATATAGATTTCTTAAATTTCTGTTTTAAGCATCCAAGATATAATTATATGAAGCTACATTTCAACTTCCACCCTAATAGCATACTCAAAATACTTCACTTTTTCACAGTCCCACATTGTATGGCAAAAAAGGGGCTTCCTGCTTTGATACCAAGGATACTGACAGGGAAGATCAGAAGAGAAATAACTAATTCGTAATTATATGCAGGAAGAATAATATGTTTTAGTCTAGTTGCCATCACAAACAACTGCATTAGACAACATAGTGTGGAAACGTAATTCCCAGTACATCTTGGGACAGAGTTGCTGTCAGTGTATGTCTACCCTGATGCTCTCAATTCACATGACTTATTTCTGTGTAAGGCCTACCTATAAAAAAGCTTGTACTGTGGGCAAGACTCCAAAAGACCAACTGGGCCCCTTATGTTGTTAATGAATGACATTTGTATGCAAGCAGAAAAAGTACAAGCTACTTCTTACTTATATTTAAGACGTCAGTGGCAGAACTCAGAAATAATATTGCTGAATTAATGAATATGGAGTCAGTAACACTGACACATGCAAAACATGCTGTAATTTTTAATGTATGTGCAAAAATACTAAATTACATAAAATAGTCTTTGGGTAAATAAACGAACGGCTCACAATGTAGCCCCACTTCATTTTATGCCCTTTCCTTTTTGCATTGTTTCTCACTGTCGGACCTTTTCTTATGTTCCTTGTTCTTGCTTACTGTTCTCATTTATCCACTGAGGATTACCTACACTTGTGCTCTGCCCAGAATCATTTGTGCTCAGCATTTCCATAAATATGTTCCGGTGTTTCCTAGAGTCTCAGGAGCTCAATATGACTCTTCACTTTATTGAAGGAGCTGGCAATAATAATAATAATAATAATAATAATAATAATAATAATAATACTAATACTAATACTAATAATAATAATAATAATACTACTACTACTACTACTAATAATAATACTACTACTACTACTACTACTACTACTAATAATAATACTACTACTACTACTACTACTACTACTACTACTAATAATAATAATAATAATGATAATACATAGTCCCTTTCCAGGGGTGACCCAGAAGTAATATCTGGTTAAATGACTTGATCAAGGTCATACAGTAGGCAAATGAGGGTGGAGGGTAACAACAGCTCACAGCCTTAACCCCCTGTACCAACTGCCAGATGATTTTAGAGATGCAGTGAGTCTTGTTTATAAGCAGTCCAAAACTGGGCTGGGACCATGATAACTTTTGCACTGCCTGTCTGATTAGTGTTAAAGTACAAGTAACATATGTTTCCCTTTGATAAACTTGTTTTCGTTTCACGTGCCTTGCTTAGGTTACTCTGCCGGCTTCCCATATTAACATTTAGCTTTGCTCAATGGTCATTATCCAAAGCAGTTTTTCATTAAGCTCTGATATTTTAATATGAAACACACATCCATATGTACAGCTCTTCTATATAATGCGCTAGCTGATTCTTGGCTTATGTATCTGACTAATCTCACTTCTTTGTGTGTTGTTAGGGATCTTCTCTTCTCAGATCTTAAAGGATGCAAGCAGTATAGTTTTGTGCTCACAGCAATCAAACTCTTTCTGTCTACTCAGCAGTAGTGACATACAATAAAAACTATTAAGATATACTAAACTGCGAAAGTTAAAGTTATAAACTAAGCTTTCATGCCAATTTACCTTTTCATACTCTCCATATCTCAGTAAATCTGAAGAAATGCAATATTGCAATATTTTTGTATTGTTTTTTACCAGTAAAGTATCTTTCTTAGTTTAAAATACCTGAATTTTGTATTTCATTTGATGCTAAGCCTTCTACTGTCTAATGATGATAGTCTGTTTGTTACAGTATTACTAGTGTCACAATCTGCACTATTACTGTCTAATGACAATGGTGGGGTTGTTACAGTATTACTAATGTCACAATCTGTACTATTGCTGTCTAATGATGATGGTGGGTTTGTTACAGTATTACTAGTGTCACAATCTACACTATTACTGTCTAATGATGATGGTGGAGTTGTTACAGTGTTACTAGTGTCACAATCTATACTATTACTGTCTAATGACAATGGTGGTTTGTTACAGTATTACTAGTGTCACAATCTGCACTGTTACTGTCTAATGATAATGGTGGGTTTGTTGCAGTATTACTAGTGTTACAATCTGCACTGTTACTGTCTAATGATAATGGTGGGTTTGTTGCAGTATTACTAGTGTCACAATCTGCACTATTAATGTATAACGAAGATTGTGTGTTTGTTACAGTATTACTAGTGTCACAATCTGCACTGTTACTATCTAATGCCGATGGTGGATTTGTTACAGTATTACTAGTGTCACAATCTGCACTGTTACTGTCTAATGACAATGGTGGGTTTGTTGCAGTATTACTAGTGTCACAATCTGCACTATTAATGTATAACGAAGATTGTGTGTTTGTTACAGTATTACTAGTGTCACAATCTGCACTGTTACTATCTAATGCCGATGGTGGATTTGTTACAGTATTACTAGTGTCACAATCTGCACTGTTACTGTCTAATGACAATGGTGGGTTTGTTACAGTATTACTAGTGTCACAATCTGCACTATTAATGTATAACGAAGATTGTGTGTTTGTTACAGTATTACTAGTGTCACAATCTGCACTGTTACTATCTAATGCCGATGGTGGATTTGTTACAGTATTACTAGTGTCACAATCTGCACTGTTACTGTCTAATGATAATGGTGGGTTTGTTGCAGTATTACTAGTGTCACAATCTGCACTATTAATGTATAACGAAGATTGTGTGTTTGTTACAGTATTACTAGTGTCACAATCTGCACTGTTACTATCTAATGCCGATGGTGGATTTGTTACAGTATTACTAGTGTCACAATCTGCACTGTTACTGTCTAATGACAATGGTGGGTTTGTTACAGTATTACTAGTGTCACAATCTGCACTATTAATGTCTAATGAAGATCGTGTGTTTGTTACAGTATTACTACTATCACAATCTGCACTGTTACTGCCTAATGATGATGGTGCATTTGTTACAGTATTACTAGTGTCACAATCTGCACTGTTACTGTCTAATGATGATGGTGGGTTTGTTACAGTATTACTAGTGTCACAATCTGCACTGTTACTGTCTAATGATGATGGTGGGTTTGTTACAGTATTACTACTATCACAATCTGCACTATTAATGCCTAATGAAGATCGTGTGTTTGTTATAGTATTACTAGTGTCACAATCTGCACTATTACTGTTGTTTGGCCATTCTAATAGCCCAGTTCAAAAACTGCATGTTCCAAGGTTAGTTAGTGCATCAATAATTCTGTTAGAACACATAAAATCATGCAAATTTAGCATTTCCATGTTATTTATTTATTAATTTTTGTAAGTGGTTATGTATACAGGTCCCAGAAACATTTAGCCATTCAGCCATGCTTATGAGCATGTCCAGGGCAAAGTTAACAAAAAAAAAATATATATATATATATCAAGTGCATATAAGTAATATCACTATAACAAAATTGCAGCACCACACTAACAATCAATCAGCTAAAGATCAAATAGATTGGATAATGAGAAAATAAACTTCCATTAAAGCTTAACACAAATTGAAAACTGATATACACACATACACAGACATGCATACATGTGTACAAGCACACACACACATCTATATTTAATTTGTTTCATTGAGATGATGGCTCATCAAACATTGGAAAAGCTGGTACAACTGATAAAAAAATCAAACTGTATCAGCTTTTCCCGACAGAGATTTTAGATATTTTTGTCTTTTCTTTTTGAGAATTAAATGTTTGAGTTTGATCATTTGTAGGTCAGTGTTTTGACATTTTGTTGAAATGTCATGCACTCATAGTAATTCTATATTGGGAGTGGATGTCTGTTACACAGTTCAAACTTGTATTTCACACAATTGCCTAGTTAGATTCCATCACAAATTGTACCTAGTTATACAATCATCAAATATAAATTGGAATGTATGTGTAAAAGGTTTCAGCATGACTGTTTCAAGCAGGATGATAAAAAAGATATGGAGAAATAGAAATAGAGAAAAGGAAGGAGAGGTTAGGAAAATGTACTATCTACATTAAAAGACCCTTGAAAAAGTTTGATAGGATTGCACATAACAGCCTGCAGGAAATTGACACTGTGAACATGAATCCATTAACCTTTTAGACTGAAACAATAGCATAGATTTCAATGACAACTAAGTGTCAAAAGCTAAGTTCTATATAACAGAACTGAGAACATTTTTAAAAATAGTGTATAAAATATGTACTGCTGGCAAAATCTATGGCTTCATAAAACTATAGTCATGCAAGCCACATTAAAGCCTGTCCCCTGGTTTGAACTGTTCTTCTTCCCTTGGCATATCTAGAGAGAGAGATAGACAAATGTTCTCAATTCAGAATACTTATAAGGTGCTTTGGGAGAGAGCAAAACAGCAAAGATATAACTTCTTCATTAAAAACTAGTATTTAGTTTCAGTTGACAGTAACCTCCCTCCCTGCTGCTAATCTCTACCCATCACAGCCACCTTCACATGTAGATGGGAAGGAGCCTCATGTTATTTATAAAGCTGATGACTCCAAACAGCTACAGTAAAGACGGTGGGTGTATTGGGGAAGATGTCAAGAGATACAGCAACTTGGGAACCAAAACTACCTTTAATAAAGCCATTTTCTGATTTGACAGCTGCCTTCTGTCTACAGTCATTGAGATGAGTTGGTTTCCTTCTGAATGGCCTATCTCACAAGTGAATGCCTTGGACAAATAACTACATAAATTTCAAATTGAGGAAATGGACTAGTTTGCTGGAAATACATTATCCCATTGTATCCTATTGTATCAATTGGTCACAGCCACAAAAATGTAACTAAGTTTTAGAAACATTCACGCTGAATTTTGAAAATGCCTGAAAAGTGGTCATAAACTTTAATGGCTGATGAGATTTACACTCAGAAACTTGCTCAGACTAACTTGTATTCACCCTCTCCAGCAGCTCCTTCCCACCACTTCTGTCTCATTCAATTCCCTGCTTCAAAATCTCTTTCTATTTTTCTCCTTGCAGCACTTCCAGCCTCACAGCATCCACTCTTTCTTAATTCATTTCTTTCATATTCAAAGTCTTTCTGTTCCAGATCCCTAAAGTACAATATTTATTTTCTTTTTCCCAGGATCATTGACTGGCAACAAGGCCTACCACCCCCTGCCCCACAATGCCATCAGCCATGTCACTGCACCACTTTGCTGCAAATTCATTTATTTTCTTTTTCCCAGGACCATTGACTGGCAGCAAATCCTACCACCCACTGCCCCACAATGCCATCAGCCATGTCACTGCACCACTTTGCTGCACATTCACACAGTTTTCTCCATTTTCTGTTTGTTCCATCTCCTATGAACTGTCAGAAGTCCCTGTTACGTAACTCATTTTTACAACAATCTTGTCCATATCCACAGGATTTTTGTTCATCTCATTCACTACTTTGCCACCTTTACTTAACTATTTAGTAATTAGACTGCAGTACAGGGCTTTAACAGTGAAAATGTATTGTTTAAAACAAAGCTGTAACCAGTTTTTCAAAAATTCTTAAAAAATAGAAAATACACAATAAACAGTCAATTCACAGATTATTGTCAGTCTTTGTTTCCACAAGCTATTCAATTGCTCCTGAGCTGGTAAACTGGTTTAGCTCACTGTACCTTTAACGATATTTGCACTGTTAAGAAATAATGTCAGCAAAGAACATTATGCACCTAGGTCAGTGGCAAGTCACATACTGGGTAGATTAAGTTCATATAAAAAAAGAAAAAATAAATAAGTTCATATGCTGCAGAAACAGTTTAAGATCTGATTTTCATGGTTCTACTTGCAGTGGTAAGACAGCAATTACAGGTCAAAGGTCTAAGCAGGCAGCTGAGGGGAGAAGCTGTAACAGAGGATATAGGTGCCCAACATATGCAATGCATTGCAGATTCAGCAAGGTGGAAATGCTGTTGAAAAAATTGGTTTTAGGAAAAAATGTTTCTGGACATGGGAGAGTATACATTTTAACTTCTTTGTCAAAATAAGCCATTAAATAATGCATTTAGTAACACATCTGTTTCATGTGAGAATTTTCCAGGAAAACAAGCTGACATATGACATTCATATCCTGCCATGATACTGCATTAAAATGGTGACTTAGATTATACTCATCTGCACAATTATTGTAATCATCTTGGGCAGTTCTAATTTCTTCCTGGCCTGTAAGTTTTAGTGTTATTTTGTCTCTTCCAGGATATACCTGTTTTACTCTCTCTCTCTCTCTCTCTCTGTCTCTGTCTCTCACACTCTCACTCACCTAGGAAGCTAGATTTGTCTGCCACTTCAATTCAGAATATTTTTTTGCATAAGCAATTTATGAATCTCTCATGTGAAAGTAGTATATGTAGGGCCATTTAACTTGATTTATTTATTTGACATTTGTTAACCAGGTTAGTTCGACTGGGTGGATGCCCTTTTTCAGAGGAGACCCAAGGAGAAAAGCTGCAATAGACTGTTAATACAGTAATAATTAAACAGTTTAACATTAGCGATATAAAGTTTCATCCAGTGCCAAGCTGGAAAAAGAATTGCACCACACTTAGTACAAATAACTAAAAGCAGAGATATGTCACACTTAAGATATAAATCATTACAGGAGTAAGGCAAAACTTAGTTTAAGAAACAATAATACCGTCAGCAAAAAACAGTGAAGTGAAATAAAATAATAGATGTACAGTTGCTTACAAATGATTGTTTATTTATGACATTAAATCATTATTTTACTTATGTAATTCTACCTGGACTAAAGGTCAAACTGAATTATGTATTCTGAATGATTCTGACATTATTTTACACAATGGCAGTCTTGTTACTTTTTCACATGTACTTACATACTTAGCTTTGCAACTCCCTTCTGTATTGATGGAGACGCATATTACCTCTACTATGGCCAGCCTTTCTAGAAGGTGACAGTGAAGCTTATTCCGATAAATGCAAGAGACAGAAAGAAAGAGAACATGAAAAAAAGCTATATCCCACTTCAGTTCTGTTCATAGCTAAGGTACGGTACCTTCTGTGCTCGCAGTAATCTCACTGTTGTAAATCAAATAGAAATTAGTTTTTAATGTACTGCTGAGAATTTATTTGCTGACTACTTTTCTTGAGTGGTTACTAATTATGGATTTTTTTATGTGGAGTGGCATTCTTGTTACATAGGAGAGAAATGTATAGCATTATTCTTCACTGTTGGGAGTTTTTATTTTCTGTTGTTTTCCTCTCCCCAGAGGGTTGAAGCCTACTCATGCATACTAAAGCTTGTCACGGTGGAACTCATCTGTTATCCTTTCTTCTTATGCCTGACTCATAGTTTCACTCAAGTAATCTCACATGACTGTACTGCAATGCAGATAGTAATCATTCTGAGATAAGGTTGAAAAACGTTCCCTAAGGTACACTTCAAAGATCCTGTTCCCTTTTAAGATTTGAGTAGGTAAGTAGTTTCTTTCAAAAGGATCACCTATGCCATCTTCAGTAATCCTTTGTTTCAATGAGCAGACATAGCACCCCTGTTTTTTATTAGCCATAATTATGTTTGTTTTAAAACTGAACACTGACACTTTTCAAAATGTTTTTACTTAAAAACAAGAAAAGTATGAGTCCTGAGAACTGCTGAGTCTGCTACACCTGGATATAAAACTGGACTTTACTGCATTAATCTCAGCAGGAATACCAAGATGTCCATGAAACTATTCACTTCTTTTTTTTTATTACTAGGGAGAAGGACATATTGAGGTACCATGGGGCTGGAATAAAATCTATTAATTTTAGAGGCATTTTTTTTGGGATAGAAATACTCTGAACTCTCATGACATTATTGACTTGTATCCGTTGATTTTTGTCTTCAGTTTTAATATACCCTGTAGTAAGGACATTCCATATTCAGAGCAAAACCATGAATTTATAGTGCTGCTTTGATTTTCTTGCTGAGTTTCTCCCACCTCATTCCCAACCTGTATAAAAGGAGGGGCCACACACCTACTAGGGAGTTGCTATGGCAACAGAAAAACACTCATTGTTGATGGATGCTGCTTCACATTACTTGAGTGATGAATGTAGAATGCATGCATGAAAACCTGATGAATTATCATTGACCAAAAACAGTCCAAATTATGACTAATTGAAGGCTTACTAGAAAGGAGATGATTCAATAGATGCATTGTGAGTTTAATACTCTACGGGGCACTGTATCAGTGTTGAAAATTATGTGTTTGTGCAGCTACAGCATGCCAAAGCTGCACATTAACACTTCTTCAGCTGACAGTGTCCCTGGAGTATTGATAGTATACAGCTGTAGGAGGCAATGTAGATGACAGTGTCTGTGACAGAGTTTACAAGGAGGTATTAGGCTGACTAGGGACATTGCTCAAGGCACCTCAAAAAAGCATTCTAGGTCAAGGTTTATCTCACAGATGTAACTCTTTTTGTGATAATTGGATGTGTATAATAAACCATTGCTTATCTCATTCAGTTATAGCATATAAGGGGTAAAACTCTTTCTATGTGGGAAAGTACAAAGCAGAACACCTGTAGAAAAAACTGCCGTCAGTCGGAGTTTCAATGTTTTTAGGAACTTGAATGAGCCAACTATCCTGGCATTTGCAGAGGTAGATAGCTTCGTTGGCCATGATGCTAATAATAAGTGACCACTTATCAATAGGAATGACAGAAATAAAGTTGAATGAGTGGTGGGGAATACAGAGAGCACAGTTAAGACCTCTAGGGACACACTTTGGTTTAGTCAGGCACTCGAAGCAGGGAGGAAATAATGGTGCATCACCTCAGGGTAGTGAAAAGGAAATGCTACTGCTGTACAAGGGAAAAAGTACAATTTTGCTGCCATCATTTTCTGTGTCTCTTTATCTCTCATGTATATAATTGTTGGAAGTGTTTTTTTTTTACTGTGGCACTAACTACATTCCTTGATTTTGAAGTGTTCAACACAGTTTATATTTAATTCACCTTCTTTCCTCAGTTGTCACAAAAGAAACTGCCCACTTGTTTTAATTCAAGTGTATAAGCATGTAAATGCATTTCTATTGTCAGAATAAGAATGGTTATCCATATAGTCAGTTAAAGTGCTTCAGACCGAAGCCTGCTACTGTCTCCCCTGCCTGTCTCTCCCCCCTTGTTTCCACATATAATATGTTGTTTGAAAAGACTCAGTTATTTTGCTCTGTACTATGCAATCTAGGACTCATTGCATTTATTTACCACCCTCCTTAATGAAATAATAGCTTATTTTGTCCAGACTGAACCTCAGCTCTTCTATTTGTTTCTCATTACATCTCCTATCCCTCATCTTTCTACTTTTGGTGAGTTCATTCACAGTTCCACGAGATGTTTCTTTGGACCCAGTTCATATCCTTCATTCCATTCATAGGCAGAGCAGCTTTAACCTCAGACTTTTCTTTCAGTTTCCTTTTATTATTCTAGTCAATATCCACATTGCATTTTGCATTTTATCTGTTGCAACTGGCTTTGTGGGTTGGGAGAAGGTGCAGTTAGTGAGCACAAATTCTTCTGCACTGATATCGTATGACTGATCAAATTGCTTTGCATCTGATTGGGTATAGCTCTCTTTCTTTGTGGTGCTGGTTTTAAAAAGAAATATTTTCTGCCGTCCTAGTATCACTTTTTAAGGAAACATTTCAAAATTCAGAATGTGACAAAAAGTGACCAAAAAAACAAAGTAAATGAACAGAGAAGGAGGCAGCATTACAAAATGCAGGGGCCCACAAACGAAACTGCTTATTTCATGGTTATAATGTCCATGAAAAATAATGAAGCTTAGCACATCTCATGTAAAAGCTTTCACATAACACTTGGGCTTCAGGATGATGGGCTTTAACTAATTGTGTTAAACCACTTTTTCATTTACTGTGTTTAGTCTCGCTTTGTAGCCCGTAGCCTTATTTTTGTTTTTAATATGTTACATTTATCTATGTGCCTGCTGCAAAAGGATCCTAGAAGGAACCTTTCACTCACACTGTTAAGTCATAAATAAACTGAAAAAAACAATAATGAAGTTCAAATGAAGTGGGCAACCTTGAAGCATTCCTCTGCCTGATATACATTAAAATGTGCACATTATTTGACACATTACAAAACATATATACACATATTTCAAATACCAAGTCTATCAACCTTTCATTGCTGTGAAGTTAATGAATGAGATGATAATACATCTATTTTTGATGGATAATATAAATGAGAATGCAGGAAACCTAGACTAAATTACAATTACTACAAATAATAATTGCATTCAGTAACAGAGACTGTACCACAGGATGCTGTCAATGTTATCAAGAAGTGACCATAAAGATTTCCTAGCAAAATCCAGAAGGAAAAGTGCTGGATAATATGTCTTTGCAGGGAGATTTAAACTACACAAAAAAATGTCATGAGTAAAGTATTATACCCTGTTATTTGTATGGCCAACTGCTAAATAAAAGATATTCCAAAGGAAACAGTGAAAAGCTCTGCAAGGGTCTAAGATGTCCTGGACATATTATTTACATGACTGGGCTCTTATTCCTTTCCTGACATCACTCCTTTTCCTATTAATTCTGACCATGACACTGTGTCTTCAAATTAAGAAAGGGGATCAGTAAAGCTGAAAATAAATTCAGCTTCTAAGACTTCTCTAATGGAAATTACACTGCTATAAATGAGATTTTCAAGATGACAGGCCAAGATACTTTTTCTTAATGCTAGAAATAAAACCATACAAGATGGAACAAATAATTTCTATAATTGTAGTTATAATAATAATAACAACAACAATAATAATAATAATAATAATAATAATAATAATAATAATAATAATAATAATAAAAAGCAATGCTCAGCACAGTGATATGAGAACATGAAACATCAAACAAATGAGATTAAATGTGCATCTTTCACCTCCATTGCTGAAGAAGAGGAATAAGTGATTGTGTATAACAGCTTCGGACACTGAAATGTGCACGCCCTAATGCTTTCCAGTAATTCAATAACAAAACCAAAGTTATCAGTGAGAGACTCTATTCAGGAGTTATCTAATAAGACAGATGCTGTTTAATCAAAACACACATTCTTTAAATGTGCATTGAAAGTAAGTTAAATGCAATACATAGAAAAGCATATAAAAACTTACAAATGGATACAATGGGTAAAATAACGTGAAAAGCACATTTTGCAATCTGCTTTTTAAGAATCTTCTCTTTAAGACAGTTTTTATAGAAACCACTTAACTAGGTCCTGAAGAGCACTATGCACTTATTAATAATAAGGTTCATAGATCAGTACTAGGCTAACTGCCCTTGTGGGCCATTTTAAGCTTAGCCAATTACTCCATGTGAGACTCAAACCCTGCACCTTGCATCTGTAAGGTAAACAGTTACTTACTCCTGTACTAGAATAAGGTAACCTAAGCTGCCTCCTTGGCATAGAGAGGGTTTGAACCATTATGCCAACCTCCTTAAATACTTGCAATGTTTTGGGACTGCCTTGCCTAACCAGGTAGCCCCCCCATCACTCTCTTTTTCTATCTCCCCACATGCTGTTCCCTCCACCTCAGTATACCCCACCCCCTCAGCTCTGGAGAGAGGCTGGACACTCTCTGCCCAAGCAGGAGCTCTCCAGGCCCCGTTGCCATCTGCCAGCACTCACTTATGTCTTTCCCTCATGGGAGGGCACTGTCTGACCCCCCCCCCTTTACATGGACAGGAGCACTCCAGGCCCACTGCTATCTTCCCAGTGCTCCCTTATGGACTTCTGTCGGGGGGGGGGGCATTGCTCACCCCCCCTCACTCAGGCAGGAGCTCTCCAGGCCCTGACACTGTCTGCCTGGTGCTCCCTTACAGACTTCTGTTTGGGCCAACCCCTCTGGTCCTCCCTTCGACCTGGAAGAGAGACTACCTTTCTTGGCTATGGTCTCAGCCTCAGGGCAGTCTAAAGAAATATTATATTATATGTAAATATGCAGTGCTATTTTCATGCAATAAAGATGAAAAATAATTTGACCTCATTTGACATATAATGCCACTAACATTTGCTTTCACAAACATATAAATATGGCACAGATATACATGAACATTTAAAAGGTAAACCATTATGATAGAATCTTAAAATTAGCATTTTATACACCACAAAGAAAGAGGTAATAAATGACATTCAAAAAGAAGACAAGCACTCTGTATAAGTCTTGGCTAAACAAAATTGAAAGATGTTCCTGGCTTTGTGGCATACAGCAATAAAGTCATGCCAATACTGCAGATGACCCAAGTTTGAATAGTGGCTGTGGTGCCTGTAGGATCCAGCATGAATGTTAGGTTCATAGGTTCATAGGTTCATAGGTTCATACTAGGCTATCTGCCCTAGGGCATTTATAAGCCTAGCCAGAGTGTGTGTGGCTTTCACCACCCCTTAGGATGAGAATACTATACCCATTAGTTTGCTGTGCCTCTGTCCAGCAGTGACACAGAGATGATTCCCGGGGTAAACCTACAATCTCCCATCCACTTGTCAAGATTTCTCTTGAACAGAGTCAGTGTGGGGCTCTGCCTCACATGTACTGGGATTCTGCTCCATAGTGTAGGGAGTCTCTGGGTGATGAATCTGTCCCACCAG
Organism: Protopterus annectens; assembly: GCF_019279795.1. NCBI lineage: Eukaryota > Metazoa > Chordata > Ceratodontiformes > Protopteridae > Protopterus > Protopterus annectens. Next base: position 445,317,879 of record NC_056746.1, on the reverse strand, counting down.
CACGTTCTATTTATATCCGTGTTGAGGTTTAAGTCTCTTGCTCTCGTGGCTCTGGTGGATTTGGATTTTTTGAGGTGGAGCATGTCCATTAATTCCAGGTTGGACATGGCCTTGTATGTCAGGCACAGATCACCTCTGAGCAGATGGTATGCGACTGAATAGAGCTGGAGTTTCTTCAGCCGGGCATCGTATGACATATGTTTGAGCCCCTTTATCCTTTTGGTGAGGAACTTTTGGGGTCTTTCCAACTGCTGCAGGTGTCGGGTAAGGTACATTCCGAATGGGGCGTTGTACTCAATCATTGGTCTTATAAGTGAAGAGTACAGGGGTACAATGACCTCTCCTGATCTGGATGTGAATCCCTTCATGATCAGGTGGGCAATGTAGAAGGTCTTTCTAACCACTTTGGCAATGTGAGTGTCAAAAGAGAGGTTACTGTCAACTTGGGTCCCCAGGTCCCTGATAACTTCTTCCATGTTTAATGGATTACCACCTATGTGGTAATTAGGGGTTACCTTGTTTTTCCCAAAGGGTATGACTATACATTTTTTGGCATTTAGCTTAAGGCCATGGCTCTGGCACCAGTTATCCATTTCTATGAGACCTCTCTGGAGGATGTCTGTGTCTGATGGAGTGTCAATTATGGTGCCCAGTTTGCAGTCATCTGCAAATTTTGTCAGCCACAATCCCCCTATGTTTGCCTGCACTTCAGAAAAATAAATGCCAAACAAGAGGGGGCCCAGGACTGAGCCCTGTGGGACACCGCTCGTAACCGGCTTAGAGTCTGGCATGGCACCAGCAACTCTAACCCTGTGTGTTCTGTCCTTGAGCCAGTTTGCAACCCATCTTGTGACATATGGGTTTACATCTAAGCTGGTGAGCTTTTCTATGATGCCCGAGTGGGGTATTGTGTCGAACGCTTTTGCTAGGTCAAGGTAGGCTGTGTGAACTGCCTTACCCTCATCAATGGCCTTAGTGACTATTTCGAAAAAGTTGACCAAGTTCAAGAGGCAGGATCTGCCCTTGACAAAGCCAAATTGGGTAGGATCCAGTGTCTGTAGGTCCCCAATGTCTTTATTTATGAGTTCCATTATGATCCTCTCCATAGCTTTGCAGACAAGGCTCATCAAGCTTATAGGGCGGTAATTTCCAGAGTCCGTAGAAGCACCGCCTTTGTGGAGTGGGACCACAGTTGCTGTACGCCATTCTTTGGGTATGTATCCTGTAGTAAGGCTAAGATTAAACAGCAGCCTTATGTGTGGGTTTAGTTCCTCATTGAGTTCATGTAGCACCCAGCCGGGGACACCGTCCGGTCCCATTGATGCTGTGTTTTTTGCTTTAGAGAGAGCAGCTCTCACCTGGGCATCTGAGATGTTTGGGAGGCTAGACTCTGGTGGGATAGATATTTCTCCTTTTGGGGGGGAGGGAGGGGAGAAATTTGCACTGAACCCGCCTGCCAGTATGTTGGCAATGTCTGTGGGTTCAGTGATTTTTTTATTATTTTGGACTAATTCTGAGCATATCTGGGAGTTTCCACCCAGGTTTCTAGCATAGCTAAAGAAGGCCTTATGATTGTCTTTTGCGTCATTAGCGATTTTTCTCTCAAAGTTGGCCTTGGATGATTTTATGAGTGATCGTAGTTTTTTGCTAGTATTGATCAGAGATGCATTCCCTTTTAGGGATTTTGCTCTGTCATGTAGTAGCTTTCTCCTCTTGTTGTAGAGTTTGTTTATGGCTGGGGTCCACCAGACCGGGCGCCTGCCTTTGGTGGAAAGGGTCTTGATTTTATTAGGGATTGCTTGATCCATACATTCCTGGAGGTGCTCGTAGAAGGCATTTGTAAGGGTTTCAGCAGCGTGGGTTGTGGTTTCCACTGGCTCAGGGGCCTTGAAGGATACCACTCCAGTCTTAAGAAGTGTGAAGTTTGCTTTTGAGAAGTTCTTCACTGTGGTCTTTTTGCTGGGGTGGGGCGGGATGTGGATCTCCAGTGAGATTAATTTATGGTCTGATCTCACCAATGAGGGATATACTTCGGTGTGGAGCATTTTGTCCCCATGTTTGTGATGATCAGGTCTAGTATATTTTCTCCTCTTGTGGGAATGGTGACTAGTTGTTCCATAGCATTTGAGTTTATGAACTCCAGGAACCTTTGGGCTAGGGTGTTGGGGCTTGAGTAATGTTCCCAGTCTATGTTTGGGTAGTTGAAGTCACCCAATATGATGGTGTTTGGAGAGACATTCATACTCTCCAGTGTCTTCAGGAAGGCTGTGTGGGTTTCCTGAGTTTGAGAAGGTGGTCTGTAGCATGTTACAAACTGTAGGGCAGTTTTACCTATGGTTAATTGCACCTGGATGGTCTCTGATGCTTCATGCGTTGCCACTAACCTGGAGGTGTGGGTATCCTTTATGAATATGGATACTCCCCTCCTTTTGTGGTTCGGTCCGGATTTTGGGGGCGGAACGCATGATATGAGGTATAACCTGATAGTGCTGGGGTGCTCTCAGGAGCCTTGAACCAGGTTTCAGTCACAGCACAGACATCGATGTTCTCCATACTGAGGAGGGCTTCGAGGGCGTGCATCTTGAGGTTTAGACTTCTGGCATTGAGCAGTATTACCCTTAGTTTTTCTCCATTTTTGTTTTCTAGGGCGGTAGGTTTATCATTTGAGCCTTGCCTAAAAAAGGCACTACGGGGGTGGCAAGAGCCTTTGCCAATATCCGGAAGCCCAGGGGTGACAGGTGCAAGCCGTTCCTTGTGAGGAGGGAGAAGCTGCTGCCAACTCACTCATTCTTTGGGGAGGAAGGTGGTTCTGGCTCACCACAAAGGTGACACCTAGTAGGAGCACTAGGTGTTACCTGGTGCTGCTTGATCCTGCTGAATCCAGCAGTCATCAGTACATCTTGCACTGGCAGCTGAGGGGAACTCAGTATGTTAAGGTACTCTTCCCACAGCAGAGAGCAGTGACAGAGCTCAGTGCAACTATGACTAAAAATAGGATCTGATATGGCACAAAGATGTTCCACTTGTGCCTAAAACGTACAACAAAAGATAACTTCTTCAAAATGCATTTCAACAAAGAGAACATGATTACTTGTTGAACAAAAATAGGGTAACCTAAGCCACCTCCTTGGCATAGAGAGAGATAAAGCCTTGTCTACGATGCAGGCAACCTGATTACAGTTAGTGGCTTAGATGCCTGTTGGTGCCAGCTGGAAAGGATAGGAGTAAGTAGCTGCTGTTAGTTCACCCACCTCTGCCTTGCCATTTGGGTGGCATCTAGCAGGAGCAGAAGCTGTTGCATTTGTGAAGCATGAGTCTGTGAGGACATAGTGCCTGTGTACATGCACTTAAATCAAGAGAATTTGAAGAGGTATGTGCCCTGCAGTCAGCAGCATGTAAACAGTGCTAAACCACTGTAAAGGAGGTAGATGATTCAAAGGTGTATGGTAGGCTTCCTCATCAGACATGTAAGTGGCTTCCTAGGCTACCAGTCGACTCTCACTAGAGAGGGGAAAAAAGGGGCTAATAAAGCATGTTGGTTAGGAAAACATGTATCATAAGGCTTTCAACTAGCCTGTCTCCAGAACATCCCCAGTTGAGTGAATGGCGCAGTGGGGGACAAAACAAAGAAGGAGAAGTAAGTAAGTCAATATAATGCTCACCAAACCATTGGCTACAGTTAATATAAAAGGAGAGAAGCTTTGTATGAGATTAAAAATCATCAAGGATAATCTTTAATCAATACAGGAAACAACGTACCTTGTATCACTAAAGATATGGGTGAAGCAGCATTCAATAACATTAAAATTACTGCTCCATGGCCTAGGAAAATATTTATAGGACTTTAGATTAACTTATTTTATATTGTTATAAAATAAGACATTCAGACAATCAACTCTGGCTGCAATATTTTAATAGATTTTTCATTATCATTGTGATTTATTATTATAAAATTTCAATATGTATTTGTATTTTTTTTCTTTAATGGTTTATATGCTTTTATGTTTAATATTTTATTTCATTATTTTTTACTGAAATGCAATACATTATGTTAATAAAGGGTTACTTGATGTTTTAAGGTTTGTATATATTGGCATTTAAGAGGTAATGCCTTTAAGACTGTTAATCCTTTAATTTGATAGTTTAATTGCAAGTTTAAATGTAGGGTGGTGAATAAATTTCAAATCTGGTTCTGAAGAAGTCCACCACCATACTAAGTGTACAGAAGCACTTAACCTTATGTTTATGATGCAAATAAATTTGTGTTTTTCCACCTGTGGAGTTTTTGACATCTTTGGGGCAGTTTTGTTTTTATAGCTGTGTTTTTATCTGCCAATGTCTTCCTTGACATTTAGCTTCTTCTTCTTCTTTCATCTTTTTCCTGGTTAGGGGTCACCACAGTGGGTCACCTGTCCGCTCATGATTGGCTGTGGAGTTTTACATGTTGAGTTGCCAGCCCGGCGCCCAACCTTCCACAGAAGGCACACACACGTATGCACTCATGCCTATTTTACAGTGTCCAATCCATCCATGTGAAGTCTGTTTTCAAACATGGCCTATTGCCTGAACACAGATATACCTTAAACTATAAACTATGATTTATGAATTATACTCTAGTCCTGAGTCTTTTTTTAAATACGCAAGTATCTCTAACACTCACCTTAGGATGTGTTACAACTTTCTTGAAAGCAACATGCAATCATCCATGAGCAGAATATAGTAGGCCTTGCCTCTGCCTCTCATCTTTCTGTAAATTGCCCCTTATTCTCCTGGCTGCCACTTCCATACCTAAAATGAATTGACTTGTGGACAGTATGCTTGTCCTTTGCCTCTCCTTTTTCTGCCCTCACAAGCCTCCCATTTGCTACTACTCTTGTTTCCTGTTTGTGATATAATGCCTTTAATGACTGTCTGTACCACTCTTCACTCCTCACTGCTTTCACTTCTCTGTGCAGAAAAAGCCAATCTATAGGAGAAAGTCCCTGTTTAATACTGAGCAGTTCAACTGATGTTCTTATTCCTTCTTTGAACAGGAATACTCAACTGTCATTTGAATACCCACAAAAAAATTGCTTTAGCCTCAATCTATATCCCCCCAGGTGACAGCATTCCAATCCTAGAAAACATACTGGCATGGCTATCAGACAACATAACTTATGTAACTACCATTCTAGGAGATGTGAACATAGACTAGTCAAAACTTACATCTCACTCACCCACAATCAGCATAAACATCCATGGTTTCATGCAGCTCATTACTTCCCCCTCCGATATTAACAAAAACTCAAATTTCTCCTCAATCTTAGACAGGATTCTTACTATTGATCCTAACCTATATCATAATCCCTGCACCTCACCAGGCTCCCTAAGTGATCACCTCCCCATCTACATCCAAAGACACTCTTCCCAAACATCTAGAACCCATGTATACAGAGAGTGCCGTAAACTGTCCTCCTTTGATGCTGAAACTTTTAATACAAAACTAGCCTCCATTAACTGGTCCATCCTTCATTATTCCCCCCTTAACAAAACTGTCCTGCTTTCAACCAAATCTTCCTTGACATACTAAATACTCTTGCGCCCCTAAGAAAAATAAGATCAAAAGCTAACCATGCACCCTGGCTGACAAAATACACTAGATCCCTCATGCACAAAAGAGACAGCACCTGGAAAGGCTGCAAAAACAAATCTTCTCCCCTATAACAAAAATATAAGGAACTTAGGAACCTTATCAAAAAGCATATCCACCAAGACAAGAAAAAAATCTATAATACAGCACAAAACAACCACTTGACTAACCCCCAAAAAGTTCTTGTCAGCTATAAATAATATCCTTTACTCTGGTAACCCCTCAACCCCAAATCCTTTCTCAATAAATCTCCACTAGAAACAGCTACTTTACTGAACAGCTACTTCATTAATACAGTCTGCAAGCTTTCAAACTTAGACCGACATTCCAACCCTCAAAAACCTCCCTGCCCCCCTCTCAAACTATAAACACACCTTTTTCTCTCAAACCTATTCCTACTTCCTACATCAAGTCCCTTCTCCTAAAACTTAAACCTGGCTCACCTTCCACTGATAAATTATCCTCCACCTCCAGTTTCTTAAGATAGCTGCCAAATCTATTTGCCTTCCCTATGTCTATTCTAATCAATAGGTCTATTCTAGAAAGCACAGCACCTGACATCTGGAAATCATTCTACACTATTCCAGTACACAAAGGTGGCACCCCTCAAATGTCAGACCAATATCTATTCTTTCACCACTCTCAAAAATTCTTCAAAAATGTATTCACTCTGAACTAATGAATGACCTTATCCAGGAAAACCTGCTAGCACCTACCCAACACAACTTTTTACCTCACCGTAGCACTGCTACTGCCCTTATATCATTTACTCAAACTATTGCTGAGACTAGAGATAATGAACTTGTATCTTGTCTTTTTCTGGACCTATCCAGGGGTGAATTTCTGGTTCCCCATCCAGTCGTCCAAGTTACATCTGACTTGGTTTACATGACAATGTGAATTTTAATTTTTTTAAAGATTAGATCTTTGCAATATGTATGTTATTCAACTTACTTTAGTCATTAATTAACTGGAAACATTTGATAAGTTACATGATTTCAGGAAACATATTTAGGGTATGTTTTATATAACTTGTTCTTATCTGATGAAGCTGTGTTTTTCAGTAACAAAAACACATCAGCTCAGTATTAAACTAATTTATGCAATGGCACATATATGTTTTTATTTACTTTATTTCTTATTTTAAAATACAGGTGGAATTTCACATATTTTTGCTGTTTCATTTTGTTATATGTTTGCTCACTACAAAATTGAATGACAGCATGCATTCCTTAGATTTACTGTTACTAATGATGCATGAGCTGGAAAACAAAGAATGCTATGTTTCCAATAACAAGAACACCATTTTGTCCATTATACTTATCAAAAGGCTGCAGTTCTATAAAAGGTATGTCTCTCTGCTGCGTTTTGACAAACGAACTGTTATAGATGCTGACTGGACAAGTAGGGGTGCGGTGACAAAGAAATGTTTGACAAACACTAATAATTTGAAAAATCTGATTCTTGGAAAAATTTCTGGCAGTAGTAATATATTTATTATTTTTTGTCAAAGCTGTTTTGGCGCTCTTAGTGATTTTTTATGTGCCTCATTTTCCTCATTTCACATGTTAATTGACTATCAGCCTTGTTCTAGAACTATACAAGGTTTACTTACTATCACATATATCTTAATTGTTTCAAAACTGTCCAAAACTGTCCAATGGGAAGACTTAGATTTTAATAGCCATCTCACTTGTGATTACTGTGATACAAACTGTCATCAAGCAGCTGTAGTGGTACTGCCATGGTTTAGCATGTAAAACATGCTCGATTCAAATCCCCCTCTGCCAATTTATTTAAAAACTTTTAAGGAATTTGAATGATAGTTGTCAATCATATGGCTCATGTATAGCACAGTAAAGGAGGGAATATGTAAAATATAACTATAAAAAGTACTTTACAAATTTAATGAAAAAAATAGATTTAAGCAATGCTCTGCTAGTGTAAGCATTGTTTACTGGCTTTCAGCTGTGTTCATCTGGTTTAAGCATTGCTATGCAGATTTGTGCAGAGCTAAGCATAGTTCAGCATATTAAAACTGGCCAATCAAGAAAAAGTATGGGAAAACTGCCCTATTTAAACCGCACAGGTGGGAATACAGCCATAACCATTTGGGATTGCTCACAGCATGACCAAAATGTCTGGTGTCGGTGAAGGTGTTTGCTTCCAAGTGCAACGTTGGGGCATCCAGGAGTCCAGGGTCATGGTTGGGCTCCTAGTAAAAAAACATGATGGCAGGCTGCTGCAGGGCCAGTCCCAGGGCTCCCAGTACAAAGCGGAGGCCTGGGACCAGCTTGCACGTGATCTCACCAGTGCCACTGGCATACCCCAGACTGGTGAGCAGGTACGTCACCACCATAATGACCTGAAGTGGAAGAGGGGTGCCTTCTTGGACCAGTGGATCCAAGGAGCCTGAGCGGCAGGATGTCCCATCTGTTTGTAAATATGCCATCTTATATATCTCTACGTATGGAAAAAGTTCAACTTGTGACTGTAGAGGTGTGATTAATGTGTCATGTCTCCCCATACAGTTGCTGCAGAGAGATCCCAGAATGTTGAGGCTCATGCCCAGTGACTGGTTCGGCTGCATTGGCAGTATGGTAAGTACAGAATACCTCCTAATATTAGCAGTAAGAAATCAAGAATATAGTAATGGTAGTACTGCCTGTATATATAATTGTGACTGTAAAAGTCAGAATAAATACCTGTGCCAGAGTTACAATGGAAATGAGCATTCCCGCTGTGATTGATCATCATATATATATATTCAGAGACTCATAACACATAACAGTATCTTGTGTAATTTTATATATATTATTTATACTAATTGTCTATAATTATACTGGAACATCTTTTTTTTTGAATGTTTTTTTTTTTTTTAGGTTATATATATATATATATCTATATATACATTACATTAATTATTAATTTTTTGGTTATATTTTTTAAAAGATTGATGTTTGTCCTGTTTTTTGTTGTAAGGCAATGCCTAAGTAATGTTTATGTGTTTGCGTTTGCAAGTGTTTAATTTGAGCAAGTTTCTTTTTACAGAATAGCTAGGTAACTACTGACTATAGATTGGTTAATTGATTCAATTTGAATAATTTGGTTCAATTAAGTCAAGGTGATTATGTATAAAAACCCGCTCAGTTTTGTTGGTTTCTATGATCTGAAGAAGCGTATATTTAATACGCAAAAGCGCTTGTCAACATTAAAGTTTTATTATACTCTGAGACCTGGTTTGCCGTTTCTGTGGTGAGACTGAACGTGTTTCTTCATTTATTACTTCTGTTTTGTAACGATCAGTCTCCATTGGAAGGTGCAGTTTCCTTTTGCTACTTTATTCGTTTTGTAACTGCCCCTCCACGCAGCATGGCTAATATGAGTGTGGAACTCGACTATAATCCGGATCCGAGGACTAATTCAGCATCTAATAGATGGACTAACATCACCAGTAGTAACAACAATCCTTTATTGGCTCTGGATCTACAGGTACAGGCTCCGATGATTTTTGACAATGGCATAGATAACTTGGAACAGTTTAATTCTCTAACTAGACAGTTAGAGAATGACTTATTTAGACTACAATGCCTTGTTTGGCAACGAAAACATATGGAGGCTTGCCTGCATTTTCGGCTCATTCCCAGGGGCATGCGGATTCTCTGCATGCCTACCTATGGGGAGAGCCATCCAGCTTTGCTGAAATTATGGCAGGAGATTAATCTGGATGCCAGCTTTAAGTATGTACAGCTACTCATTGACTACTTTAAGCCGATTGAACAAGAACTGTTATCCAAGGTAACTAGACTGAATAATGAGATTCGTGATACCTTTAATAATGATTCATGTATTAAAAAACTTGAGAACATCTATGCCCAGGTGGATATATATGCTATTAAGCTCCAACAAATTAAGCACAAGAAACTGCAGCACGATTATCAAGATTTCTCGACAGGGGGTGTGTTCGTTTGGCAGAGGAGAACAGACCGCGCTACTTTGGTGGGTAATCCTGTTCGAAATGTAGCGTTAACGGACACTACACTTGTTGCAGCTGGATCTAGTGCTTATTTTTCCACAGAAACAAGAACTTTGAGTTCTGGTTGTAGCTCAAACACTCCCTTTGTCACTCCTCCAGAATTACCTCCACCAAGAGGAGTTGAAGCAACAGCATCTACACCTTTACCCAACCAGGAAGCTGATCATAATTTTGCAGCACACAGGGATCTAGTGGCCATAAGAAAGCATGGCGCTGATGACAATGATCGCTTTTTACCATTTCCCATCAAGAATACCATGTTTCCACGGGATCGCTCCAGGAGTTGGGACAGAAGGAAACGAAAATTGTCGGGAGACAACCAGCAACAACAGAGGAGAAGACAGAGACAATAGCACACCTGTTTTTCAACTTGTCCAGGTTTGTGCTTACTTCATCTGACATTAACGTTTTAAATAAAGGCTTGTCCTTTATCCCTTCGCAGGGCAGTGTGTTGCATGATATACTGATTGACCTATGTACTTTTGGGCGTATGATTGCCTTAAAACTATGTTTTTGTGATAAATTAAATGTTAACGCTGATGACAGTATGACAGAAAATTTTTTATGTAAGTGCAAGAGTACTTTTTCTCCTGTGTTACTAGCACATGTTGAAAGCTTTGTCAGATTGTGTGAACGAGATCTGTATGACTATTTTTTTAGTGGAGCTAGGAAATGTTTATACTTCAATATGAAAGCAGAAGAGAGATGCTCACTTCGCAAACTTTCTACTAATCCATCTCTCACCATAAGACCTGCTGATAAGGGAGGGGGTATAGTGCTGATGGACACAGAGAATTATGTAGACCTTATGAATAACATGCTTAGTAACAACAGCACCTATACAAAAATTGATAATATGAATTTTAATAGTATAGTGAAAGAAGTCAATGACACGTTTTATGATTTATTGATGTGCCGACAGATAACAAAAGAGCTCTATGATTTCTTTTACAATGAACATCCCAAAACGCCAGTCATCAAAGGTTTACCTAAGATGCACAAGGCTATAGACCCCCCTCCCTTACGACCCATAGTTAGTGGTGATAAATGGGTGACAGAAAATGTCTCAGTGTATTTGGAAAAGACGTTGAGACCATTTGTAAATGGTATTTCTACCATTTTAAAAGATACATATGAGCTTCTGGATTTGTTAGATAATTTGGACTTTGAATTACATAAAGGGGAACACCTTTTAATTACAATGGATGTTATGAATTTATTTACATGTATCCCCAATGATGAAGGCATTGATGCCATAAGAGTTTTGCTTCAGTCTTTTCACAATATAGATCGTAACAAAGAAATCTTAATTTGTCAGCTATTGGACCTGATTTTGTCACATAATGTGTTTGCGTTTGGGGATTGCCTATACCTACAGCAATCTGGTGTGGCTATGGGCACCCCATGCGCGAATACTTATGCGAATCTAGTAGTGCACCAATGGGAAAAAGAATTTCTCTTTACTCATGATTACTTCAGTAAGATTTTGATCTATAGACATTTTGTGGATGACGTCTTGATTGTCTGGAATGGTACCTTAATAGAGTTTGAGTCTTTTATGAAACATCTGGAAACCACTAATAGTTTTCTTAGGTTCACGTTTGATACTTCATATGAACAAATTAGTTTTCTTGATGTTTGTTTGAGTATTCAAGAAGGTAGATTGGTATCCACCTTCATAGAAAACAATGCTGGAAAAACGCTATATTGCGATACGATAGTATGCATCCTCGTCATGTTTTTAATGGAATAGTAAAAAGCCAGTTTAATAGACTGATGAAGTTATGTAGGCAAGATAAGGATCTTAAGATGGAATTGGACAACATGGAGAAAATCTTTTTTGATAGAGGCTATGATGTACATATGGTTAAGAAAATAAGGGCTCAGGTCACTGGAGATGTTCAGGATCTGGAATGTATGACTATCTATAAATATCATAAATGTCACAAAGGTAGTAATAGTTATAATCATAAGAATGGCTCAAAGGAAAAATTGAGATTCATTACTACATATACTAATGATAGTACAGCCATTAGGAATATTATTAATAAGAATTGGGGTGTATTAACCATTGATGACAAGACAGCTACGATTGTTGGACATACTCCTGGATTTACTTATAGAAATAATAATACTTTAAAAATAATACTATGTACAAATCCAGTGACTAATACCCTAATACATACCATAGCCTTGGAGCAAACAGGTACATTTCTATGTAAGTAATGTAACTATTGTAAATATATTTCAACTGAACAGGAATTTGTACATCCTGCATTAGGTTGTTCTGTTAAACCAAGGTTTTATGCTACCTGTGAAACCACTGGGTTGATCTATTTAGCATCCTGTAGTAAATGTCCTGCATTTTATATAGGATTGACGAAACGAAAGATTAAGCAGAGAATATACAATCATCTCTATGACATTAGGTGCAAGAACGAACTCAATGCACTAGCCAAACATATTTCCATGAATAGTGATCACACTTTCTTTTTTAGGGTCTTACAGATTGTATATCCAGGCAATAGAGGTGGAGACTACATGAATTATTTGGAACAAAGGGAATTAGAATGGATTTTTAAGCTGAGAGCCCATTATCCACCAGGACTCAATGCATACGTATCCATCAGGTCCTTTTTAGCTTCACGTAGATAATATATTTTATAAGTGATTTTCATAATGAATAATGATAATTTTTATATTTGTGTTTTGCTTTGATTTTATTCATGGATATATATGTAAATGTAGAAATGTATGGTGTCTTGTATATATATGCTCATTTTCATATTAGTGTGTATATGGATATGTACATGTTTTTCATCTAGTCTATATATATATATATATATATGTTCATGAGTTTTAGAGAATGGCTATGAATGGTTTCAGAGTAACATAACAAGTTTTTATACTTATATAAAGATTCATATATTCATAGAGAGTCTAATACTCATAACAGTATCTTGTAATTTCCTATATATACATTTATACTAATTGTCTATATTTATACTGAACATCTTGGTTTTTGATAAAATGTTTTTTTAAGGTTTTTAAGTATATATGTTATATAATCATATATGCTTTACATTAATTCTTAATGAATTATGGTTTTATATTTTAAAAGATTGATGTTTGTCCTGTTTTTTGTTGTAAGGCAATGCCTAAGTAATGTTTATGTACGTTGTTTGCAAGTGTTTAATTTGAGCAAGTTTCTTTTTACAGAATAGCTAGGTAACTACTGACTATAGATTGGTTAATTGATTCAATTTGAATTAATTTGGTTCAATTAAGTCATGGTGATTATGTATAAAAACCTGCTCAGTTTTGTTGGTTTCTATGATCTGAAGAAGCGTATATTTAATACGCGAAAGCGCTTGTCAACATTAAAGTTTTATTATACTCTGAGACCTGGTTTGCCGTTTCTGTGGTGAGACTGAACGTGTTTCTTCATTTATTACTTCTGTTTTGTAACGATCAGTCTCCATTGGAAGGTGCAGTTTCCTTTTGCTACTATATCTCTACGTATGGAAAAAATTCAACTTGTGACTGTAAAGGTGTGATTAATGTGTCATGTCTCCCCATACAGTTGCTGCAGAGAGGTCCCAGAATGTTGAGGCTCATGCCCAGTGACTGGTTCGGCTGCATTGGCAGTATGGTAAGTACAGAATACCTCCTAATATTAGCAGTAAGAAATCAAGAATATAGTAATGGTAGTACTGCCTGTATATATAATTGTGCTGTAAAAGTCAGGAATAAATACCTGTGTCAGGCTGCCAGAGTTACAATGGAGTATTCCCAGCTGCTGTGTAATACAGATGTCAGTTGCAAACAAGGTACAATATGCAGGAGAGGAATATTAGAACATGTATGAGTCTGTCTGAGTGAACCTGCCAAGAAAGTGCCATGTCAGGGCTACTGCAACACTTTGAAAAGCACTGCCCTGTACAGATCATGCAGGAATAGTAATTGTAGATTTGTGAGTTGTACACAGATATGTATGTCAAAACTAATAAAGGTGATCCCAAACACTGGTATATGTCATCTCACTTGTACCTGAAAAATAGAAGTGTGTATGTCTTGCAGAATGCATTAACTGAGGTGAACTGATTTAGCACTGCTTGTCTGCATACTTTAGAATGGGCATGTCAAATGACTGAAAAAGCAACAGTACATATTTCCATCAGAGTGTGTTTTACTTGTTTGTCTGCCAGCATTGTCCTGTGTTAACCTTTCAATTTCAGCTGTATGTAGCTGTGAATGTACTGAAAAATGTATAAGGCTAACAGGTGCAGACTTAAAAGCCCTCACTGTGTACTCAGGAATATAAATTGCAGTATGTAGTTGTAAAACAGTCAAATGTGCAATCCAGCTAATGTACACATGTTTCTCAAACAGTGACACCAATGTCTGTTGTGTATGCATAATATGTACTGAAAATGGGAAACAAATAATGCAACATGTCATAATAAAAGTACTGTGCACAGCAATATGTATTAGATAGAAATGTCACAAGCAACACACAGCACCTACCCAGTAGCTCAGTTTGATAAAAACTAGGCCTGTAGTTCAATTTTGCACACAAACACCACGGTTCGAATCCAGGGACCACCACTAACATGTCAGTCTGGTTCTACAGTTGTAAACTGCAATCTGAATAGAAAAAGTAATGTACTGCAACACATATGTTTTCCATACAGGGCACACAGGTAAAGAAATCCTAATAGAAATACTAGTATGATGTGTAGAACTATGAAAGGTGTACAATTGCTGTGTTGATCAGCCCCAGTCCTACAAATAGATGTATGCTAGAAATCCACACTCTGCAGTCTGGCTCAGACAAGCCCCTCAATTGTCATGCTGTCACGGATAGTTTCCCCAGTTGCCAAGAAACCTGCACACAGAGAATATCACAGTAGATGTATGTCAAAGGCACAACACACTCCAGGGCCTGCGACTAATATGCAAATCTGAAATATGTGTAGAAACAGCAATGTAATGTGCACACAGTTCATCTGCACAGGGCCCACATGTAAAGAAATTGGTATAGAAACAGGTATGACGTGTATAACTAAAATAAGGGTACAACTGCTCTGTTGATATCTACAACTGTTGGTGTGCTATAGCAGCCCCATGGCCCAGGTAGAGTGTAAGTGTGGTCAGAATGTAGAGTAGTGAATAGTAATGTACTGACAAATATACTTGATAGCAGTTGTCAACTGAATCTGTTCCCTTCCCCAACCACTCAACCTGTCCAGCCATCACACTGAAACCAACATGAGCATGTTCCTAAACAAACTTCTACTGTTGGAACCATTATTCCATTTGGTTTATCATTGTTTAAACTGTGTGCATACTAATATTCCCTGTTGAATAATCATTGTTATTGCCTGCCTGACACACCACTAACTGGCATGCTGTTGCAACTCTGAATGCCATTCCATATATGCATGGGTTCTGTTTGCTATGGCACTGTTATCATTGCACTGGTTTGGGTAAATGGGAATATCCATGCATGCTATTTTGACTAATGTTGTAATGTGTTGTGCATGACTAACCAATATTCATTATTAATTTCCATACCATAGCACATATGAGAAGGCAGATCCCAGTGAATCTGCCTCTCCCACCCCACCTGGCCAAGACACCAGGTCCCAGCATGTCTGGGACCCAACCCAGACCTCTCTCATCTGTTGGTCATTCACCACCCTCAAGTGGAACCGCTGCAGGGGACGGGGCTCACCCCCCCGCAAGTGGGCATGGTGAGGATGTTGTCACCTGGGACAAGGTCTGTGGCATGGTGCGCAGTGTACTCCAGATGGAGCTGGATGACCACCTGCGCAAGGTGGAGGGCAGGCTCGTGCAGTGAGAGGGGCAGGTGGCCCCTCCAGCTCAGCCCCCAGCACAGCCACCTTTGGGGCTGTGAAGGAGTAGTGGTGACTGCCATCGGGTGGGAACATCAGTGCCACTACTACCATCTGGGGGGGCTCATGAGCCTCAGATTTCCAAGATTTCCAACCACCCTCCCCATCAAGGTGTTTATCCCCGTGTGTCATACACCACCCCTGTCTGCTGTCTTGTCTGTCTTGTCTGTCTGCAAATGCAACTTCTCCTAAAAAACCTCCCTCATCACACTTACCTATAATCCTTCCTTAACATCCCACTCTCACCTTAAAAAAGGGCATCTGTCCCCAATAAAAATCACGTCCCATACATAACTCTGCATTTCACCCAGAGACATGTACCCATAACACAATCTAACCCTCCCAATCATCCATATTGTATGATGCCCACACACCTCCCTGTAGGGTGTGAGGCTCCAAATTCTAAATTGCCCATATTGAAAGCAGTTGCTGCTGCCAAAGAAACGTAGAGCTATGGTCCTTTCCTACACCCATCTTGCACATCCCTTCCTGTTTCTCCTCTTGTTTTTTCCCCTGCTTGCCCCAATTTCACAACTTTCCTATTTCCCTTTTTTCTTTTCTTTATTTGAAATTAGTGTGGGTTTAAGCGGCTGTAAGTGGGCATAAGCAAAGCTGAGCTTGCATAAGCATTGCTTAGCTCCATGCAAACCCACCAAACCCACTTATAACTGCTTTAAAGTGCCTTAATCACTCTGTCACCAACAGCACCTGTTCTGTCCAGCAACAAAATAATCAGCCCTTACAAGTCTCAAACCCAGGATCCTGCACACTAAAGCCAAAATGGATTTATCACTAAGCCATTGAGATACAAATATATTTGATGTTTTCTCAAACATATCATGCAGCACAGTCATTCAACAGTAGAGAAATGTATTTATATATGTAGATGTATGTATATGTGTGTGTATATGTATGTATATGTATATGTATATATATATATATATATATATATATATATATATATATATATATATATATATATATATATATATGTATGTGTATTG
>NC_056746.1:445291292-445296292 GCF_019279795.1 Protopterus annectens | reverse complement strand
GCACATAGTGTTCTGAATTTGGGACAGTGCCAAATGACTCTCATGTGTGGCCCATAGTTTTCAAGCATCTGCCAAAAGGCTGAGGATGGGGAGAGGTGTAAGTCTGCAACACAACAGTGAACTGAAGCAGATATCCAAAGCTTGCTAAGAATGACTGTATCTGAGCACAGTAAAGGTCATGCAGACATAACCCTGACTCCTCAGCAATAGTGAAGACACTGTGTGACCTCCAAGGGCTGTGCACATGAGTTGACCTTGCAATCTGGAAGAGTTGGGGGAAATGTGTAGGGCAGAGTAACCAAACAAGGGCAACTGAAGATGGGCCATGCTAGTATACACCTTCCAGGAATAGTGACTGTTGTAGTTCACTTAACAGGTGCTGCAACAAGCCATCATGTTAAGGGTGTGCACACTTATGCAACCCACATATTGTATGCATCCCAATCAACATCTGCACAACTAACACATTTGTTTGATACTGCATTTGATTGCACAGGTCATATGTCACATATCAGGTGTGTGTAATGTTAACACATGCAGTATTGTGGCCCCATGGCATATCAGGGAAGAGGGTGGCATGTCAATAAGGGTGTGTACACTCCTCATAGCCACAGTAAGCTTTAGAGGTTGTCAGCATAATTGGATTTTATTGTTCATACATGCACCGCTGATGATGAGATCTGCAAATCGGATGTCAGACATTCACTATCGACATCTGTCCTCATATAAATCCAGGTATGTGTGAGACAAACACATAGGGGCTGTGAGGAACAGAGCAAACATAACTGCCACACATTTACACATTCAGCAATGGTGTGTGCACTTGTGAGTTATAGTGCACAGTACATGGTAGGGTGCTGAACAGGTGCACAGTAATACTGTGTACATGGGTGCAGTGTGTTCCAGGGTAAGGGGCATCACCTACTAACACAACTCATGCATCACAGAGATGTATAATGTTGGTAACAGGGATTGAGTATAGCTGCAGTGCATACTGCTGAGTGCCATATGTAATGCATGTTGGCAGTTGGGTAATGACAGGTCTGTGTAATATCTTTGTGCCACCTCACCTGTAATGTGTGTATGTGTGTGTGTGTGTGTGTGTGTGTGTGTGTGTGTGTGTGTGTGTGTGTGTGTGTGTGTGTGCGTGCATATGTGTAGGGATAAGCAATGACGTACAGGTCTTAAAGTATGCTTTCTGTTTTCCCCTTACAGGTGGCGAGGTGGGTCAGGTTCCCTCCTACAGGCAAACTGATGTTAGTGTCCATACAGACTCTGACAATGATGATAGGTATGGTGAGGTACAGGTGGGGTTGTCAGGGGCTGAAGCTGTACCATTGGTTGACATCCCACTGTTATCCACCCCATCCCCACACACAGTCACATTGCCTATACATACCCAATCACCAGTGGCCATAGATGAGGGACAGTTGGCGGGTGGTGGCATGGGACAGGACAGTGTGGTGACTATGGCAAGTGTGTCTGTATACAGCAGCCATAGCTGGATGTCCAGCAAGGTACCACACAGGCAAATGTACAGGGGTGCTTGTAGGCAGGCTGCTGTGGCAGAAGTGTCATAGCAGGTGTCACCAGACGCATGTTTTGGGCCATCATGGAGGCATAGGCATGTATGGAACATTATACCAGACAGGGTCTGAGGCTCCAGAGGGCTACTCATTCTGCTGTTATTGACAACATCCATGATCTTCCAGGTGCCCACCAATATTTTGCAGAAGTCCTGAATATATGGTTGGGTGAGTTGGCGGGAATCCTCAACTGTGCAACGTCTATGTTAGAACATATGGTGGGAGTAGGGCAACAGCCACTTGGGCATAGGTCAGCAGCACCAACAGGTGGAGGTCTACATGGACATGCAAGAAGTCAGAGCCACTCCCATAATGTCAGTTCCAGCACCAGCACTGCAGGGGGGGTGCTGTCCACATCACAACACAGCAGGCCACATGCATGTGGCCCTGGCCAGTCCCAACAGGTGCCCAGATCCAGCAGACATGTGTCATCATCAGGAAAGAGTAGCATATCTGGCCTTGTACCTGGTAGTACCCATGGAACCCTGGCAGGCACAGTTCTCATGTCGGTGGATGGAGACGATGAACTGCTCACCCTGCTATGTACAGTCTGCAGCTGTCCATCAAACTCCTGTATAGGGCAGCTACATGGCCGAACTGTATGCATACACGCACACACACACACACACACACACACACACACACACACACACACACACACACACACACACATCACCAACACAGCTAGGGCGCCTCCATACCTACACACACCACACCTGCACAGCCCAATTAATAACAAAACCACCCAACACAGACACATGATGACAATGAAATGGCTCAGCCTAGGTCTCTGGCAAACCCACACCACACCATATGCATATGATGATACCTGTGCCACATCCCTGTCATCCATACCATCGATGCGGGGACAGGCTAATATGGTTCTGATGCACAGGGTGAATGTATTAAGGTGTAGCAATGTAATGCTGTGTAACATGTTTTCAGCAGGAAAGTTTAATGCTTACATGTCAGGATGTGTAGCTGTCCAGCCATGATGCATTATAGCTGTTATTAACACTGACTGATAGTGGTCTCCATAATGTATTCAGTTTGTGTTGTATGTGTCTATGTGCCAGCAGGATGTTGGTCTGCTGTTGTTTCCTACAAGGGGTATAGCACTGTGGTGACACATTGTGTCATATCCTGGGTACAGCTGAACACAAGCAACAGGTCTGTATAAGAGCTACTGCATGTGCCACATGAATGATAGGTCTGTGGGGTGTATACAGGTGAGTGCATGGTGGCTGATGTCAGCATCCCTTCTACAGTGGACAATGATAAGTGTACTGGGTGGCACACACCACATGTTTGTGTATAACACACGTACACAGAGGCTTTGGTGTTGATACAATACACAGAGAATACTGTACACATGGATGTACTTAATTTTGCAGTGAATCCATTTTAGCCTATGTAATTCCACCAAGAAATAATAGGCAAAACATCACATCAGTAAATAATCAGTCTGCTACTTTAATGTAATTGACAATGGTACTGGCAGGATATATGTCCCCTTCCCAAATGTAGTGCACTCCTGGTGTTGGTAAACATAGGTGTGCTGGTGTGGTTGGCACAGCCCTGCACTTTGGAGGGTGTGGGGTGGTGTAGTGTCACACATACTGTGAATGATGACTACATAACCTGTTAACATACACTGTACAGTATTACAGCAGACTAAGCATGGGGATACACACAACAATAACCCCAATGAGAGTGGCTGTGTCCACATCAGCAGCCAACTATATATACCAACTCCAGTATTGATGTACAGCTATATAGTGAGGAAGAGGGCATTTACACATCTACTAATAGTTTAGATGGAATGAATTTCCATGACTTCATTCCTTTGACATGTTAGCATTTGCCAGTCAGTTTTCAGACAGATGACCTTTTGGGACATGTATATTCTGCAAACTGAAGTAGATTCCTTCACATACACACACACTTACTTGGCAACACTGAGAATAAAACTCCTACTTAGGTACTTATTGCTACTAATGTGTTTGGTCTTAATTGCACACACCACACAGCTTTTAGGATGAGGTGTGTCCTGAGTCTCTTGTTAAGTGAGGAACATCACCAGGCCTTGTACAGTATGGTAATGGGAGTGTACTGGGTGTTAATGGACAATACATAGTATACCATACTGTCATATACACATTGACAAACACATAACTGTCATAGACCCATTGGAGAGACCTGGGTTTATCAGTGCTAACTACCTTGTCAGTGAGCCCATTCTGTTACAGAAAATTGGCACATGGTAGATGCATCATTGGGCTGGATAGTGTACTCAGTTGCCTGTATGGTTGATGGTGACAGTGGTCTTCATATACAATGGACTTTGGGACATGTACTGGGGGAACCATGGTGTAAAGACAATATACCCAGCACTCACACCCCACATTGGATATTTTACCTACTGAAACCCATGATAATACTCTGACATACCCACAATCCCATTGACCAGGATTGCAATACAACCCTTTGTCTATCTCATCAGTGCTACTACAGGGATGTGCATTTATTGCACATGCCACAGGGATAGCAGGGTGATGGTTTGTCATGGCTCTTCTAATGTCAGCAACATCATTATGACTTATACTGTATGGCCAGGTGTATTGTATTTGGAAAATGTGGCCTTGGAATACTGTATCCTACAAATATACACACTTACACACATACACACACTTGCCAGGACTCAGAGGGTAACCCATGCCTATCTAGCCATTTGTACAACAGTGTTGTGCTGATACTGCAAGCTCCAGGTAGCCCATAGGGTGATGAGCAAAACATGGTACATTTAATGTGCATTACAGCAGCAGCCATTTCTAACTATGGCAATGGGGGTGTAGTGTGTGAGAAAGTCCTCAGGGAATTATCAACTGCAGGTTTACAGACACACAGACACTGTTATTCTCAGCAATGCACACTGACACTTTTGTCAGTACTGGGATCCATAGGTGCAGGTGTTTCCAGGTGTGTACCAGGATATTGTCCATGGAGAGATGAGAAGAGTAGGGGATGTGGGTACAGTGGTATCATGCCACCTGACATTTGTCAGCAGGCCATCTATCAGCTGATGCCACGTGGGTGATCCTCAGGGTGAGAGTAACATGCAACATCCAGTCATCTGGCTGCATCTTGCAGAGGGCCAGTGAGGTGCTCCAATTGACATGTATGCAACATATATTACATAACATGGCCAGTGTCTTGGTTGGAGACCTGTACCCAAGCATGTTCTGTTGACTGTGGTAGTCTAGTTGAGGTAGCCATGGCTTGTGGTGCATAAAGGGTGGGGTTTCCTAGCTGTGGCATTCATAACACAGCTGGGCAGAGATGTCAGTGTCAGTCAAGCATAGATTACCTGTGAGCAGCCCAGATGGATACCTGACATCTGCACATCTGTACAGA
>NC_056746.1:445268792-445286292 GCF_019279795.1 Protopterus annectens | reverse complement strand
ATGCTAGCACTGGGTGATGTAGTGAGTGAGAGAAACCAAAAATAATTTTACCATAATCACACATTTACATTTGCCAGGGGTGAGGATCAAACTTCTATCTAACAATCTTTACGGACCATTATGTTACACATTTACTACATGCACCACTAATCTGACATGGTTTAGGCTTCACAAAAGGTACTTGTAAGGTGGATGATATCTGCAGGACTGCTAACATCAGGCTCTGAGATGTGTACTGGCTGTAAATTGGGCCAAAGTCTTTGAGGTACACACATAAACACTTGCCACACATGAGATTCAAACCCATAGCTGTGTAGTTATGGCTACTACATTGTTCTGCATTTATGGCATGCACCATGGAGCTTATCGGGCTAGCCTTTATCCAAATGTGTATTTCAAGGTATATGACATCAGCAGGCTTGCTAAAGTAGGGTAATGGGAGGTGTAGTGCAGCAGGCTTGCTAAAGTAGTGCAATGGGAAGTGTAGTGACTGTGCATGGCCTCAAAACCATCAATCTCTTCACACACAGAGTTTCACAGTTGCCATGTCTAGGATTAGAACTCCTACTTAACTAGTACATCACACTATGGCATTACACAGTTATTACGCCCACCACAAAGCTTACAGGGCTGATCTTTGTCCAAAGAGGTATTTCAAGGTGACTGACATCAGCAGGTTTGCTAAAGCTGGGCAATGGGAGGTGTTGTGACTGTGAATGGCCTCAAAATCATTGATTCTTACACACACACACACACACACACAGACACACACACACACACACACACACACACACACACACACACACACACACACACACACACACACAGTTTCACAGTTGCAATGTTTGGGATTAGAACTCCTACCTAACTAGTATGTTACACTATAGCATTATGCAGGTATTGCATGCAGTATGGAGCGTATAGAGATAGCCCTTGTACAAAGGAAACAGACACACTTATACATCACACTATAGCATTAGACAGTT
Source organism: Protopterus annectens (assembly GCF_019279795.1). Taxonomy (NCBI): domain Eukaryota; kingdom Metazoa; phylum Chordata; order Ceratodontiformes; family Protopteridae; genus Protopterus; species Protopterus annectens. The sequence continues at coordinate 445,285,306 of NC_056746.1, read as the reverse complement.
ACCACACATGCCCCAGAGCTTACAGGGATGAACCTTGTCCAAAGAGGTATTTCAAGGTGACTGACATCAACAGGCTTGCTAAAGATGGGCAATGGGAGGTATAGTGACTGTGAATGGCCTCAAAATCATTGATCCCTACACACACAAACAAACACACACAGAGTTGCCATGTCTGGGATTTGAACTCCTACCTAGCTAGCACATCATACTATAGCATTAAGCAGTTATCACATACACCACGGAGCTTATAGGGCTACCTAACAGGTATGTTACACTATAGCATTATGCACTTATCGCACGCACCATGGAGCTTAAAGGGTTAGCCCTTGTCAAACGGTGCATTTCAAGGTAGATGACATCAGCAGGCATGCTAAAGTAGGGCAATGGGAGGTGTAGTGAGTGTGAATGGCCTCAAAACCATTAATCTCTACACACACACACACACACACACACACACACACACACACACACACACACACACACACACACATACACACACACACACACACACACACACACACACACACACACACACACACACACACACACACACACACACACACACACAGTTGCCATGTCTGGGATTAGAACTCCTATCTAACTAGTATGTCACACTATAGTGTTATACAGTTACTGCATGCACCACAGAGCTTATAGGGATAAACTTTGTCCAAAGGGGTATTTCAAGGTGACTGACATCAGCAGGCTTGCTAAAGTAGGGCAATGGGGAGTGCAGTGTGTGTGAATGGGTCATAAACCATTCCTCTGGGAACACACACACAACACTCAGTCACACACAACGTTACATTTGACAAGACTGGGTATACGACTGCTAGATGAATACTGATTTGTACTTTCATGTTACACAGTTATCACAATTACCACAGACACTATAGTGCTGATGGCTACTAGAAGCAACTGTCTACAGTGATAGACATCGGCACATCATATGATATTGGCTAATTGGATGTGTGGTGGGACAGGCCTCATGATGGGAAGCGCTTTATCACTGTCTGTCTCTCTCTTCCCCACATCTCTTTTTGTGTATGTTTGACCTATTATAGTGTGTTGTCCTTGGATATATGTGTATATTCCTATCTGATGTGTGTGCAAAGCATGAATAGTGTGCAGTGTGGTGTGTGTGCACAGAAATCTGTGACTGACAGATATGTATAGTCCACTGTTGTTATCACGCATGGGCTTCATTTCTCTAGGCTTCATTTCTCTAAGTGTGGGAACATTCCCAGTATGACCCTTCTGTATTTTGTTGTCAGACATGGGCTTCATTTCTCTAAGTGTGGGAGCATGCCCAGTATGACCTTCTGTATTGTATGTGTGAATCCATTACAGGAAGGTTTTACTCCAGTGCAGAAATTTGTGTTCTACACCTACAGCTATCAACCTTTTTCTGCAGGATATTTGTAGATAGGTTGACAATATGGAGTCACAATGGGCAAAGGATAGTGGGATACTATAACTATTGTGTATGTGCTGCTTGTGCTACATGGTTGGTGTTAGCAGAGATATTCAGATGTAAGTACTGTTTTACACTGTGATGTATTATGTCATCAACTATTGACATATATACTTATTTGCTCACAGTTATTTCCTGGGGAATACAAGATGAATGAAGCTGTGTCCAGTATTGTGGTCTGCAGCCTACATATTCTTGTACAGTCATGCCATTCTGGAGGGGGAGCTGCAGACACTTGCTGATGGGTCTGTGTAAATGGTCCAGCACCTTGGTATTGTGGTGGCTGAAGATCCCCTGCTTGTACATCTATTGATGTGACAGAATAGCCATATCCTGCTGTGGCCATACCTCTAAACTATACAGATTCACAGGTTACCTAGAGGCAGGGCTCATATATCTGGTCAGTTCCCCTTCACATTGTGGTTTACGAGCAGGTTTGTAGCCATCCATTACTGGGTTTGCAGACAGGAGTAGTATGGGCACACATCAGAGTTTCAGACTTCACACACTCCATGATGTCCATACTTCTACACCCCCCTCTGTTATTCTATCATCTTCCTAACATTATGCAAGCAATATCCGATAAGTATCCCATAGTTATCCCTTCATCCCAGTGGTATTTAGGGGTTGGTCCGCAGTTCATGCAGTAGGACATGGTGGGCATGCTACTGGGATTTGTCGACATGGCCTTGCATTTGTGTTCTATGGACTGTGTTATGTTGTTATTTGGGACCCCATGAGATTACATATATTGGCAGCACGGGTGAGGCACAGGCCTTTGACAGAGGACTGTAGGGCATTTGTTAGTGATGAAGGCCATCTGTAGCAGGCCAGTGCATTCTGTCACTCCTACAGTCCCAGGCTGCAAGCCACTGGATTCTCCTGGGGTGACAATGTAGGTGTGCAAGGTGTTAATGGCAATAGTTCCTGTCCTTATTAATCCATTGGTGTGGATGCTGGCAGGGTGCTGCTTACAGCTAGGGACACACTTGCATGGGACACCTCTTCAGCATGCTGCGTTCTTTGTGTATTTCCATACAGAAATGTGGGTCATACTGTACTCATTCCCAACAGCAGGGATATGACCTGTGATGAACCTGTGGCTGATGGTGGGGTGAGCTGAGTGCATGTGTGCTATGGAAGCTTCTTGCAGCTGACTCACAGATATACCTGTGACATTCCTCTTATGCTGGCTTGTGTGGGGACATCAGCAGTTTCTTACTACTTCATAACTGTGCCTTTTGTGGTCTGCCAGTGATTGGCCAAACTACATCAGTATTCCATACTACACAGGCAACTAATGTGCTGCTAACCTTTATGTACAATTCCAAAGGTGTGCGCAATTGGCAGTTACATTGTATGTACTCTGTCTAGGGTACTTCCACCTGTGTACTATGTGTATGTCTGGGCTCACATTCATGGCATGTCCATCTTTAAGATGGTGACAGATATTACATCCGAACAATGAATATGGATGACTGCTGGATTGGGTCTTGCTGGGATGCATTGTGGTTGGCACTGCAATTTTCAGAACATGGCCCTGTCATCAACAGTACTGGCCATAGGCCACCGGGACACAACTCTCCATGCCTACATGCTGACCACTTCCACACAATATACGTCACACAACAACCTAACACACAGAGTCCTGCATATTGTACATGTGCAACAATCAATCCTGCTAACTGGACCAGCTCAGTTAATCTGTGCTCCACTGTTATTAACTCATTACATCCGAGTGACGTCTCCAGGTGCATCTGCAGTTACCGCCTACTGACGCAGTTAGGCGTCAAATATTGCTTGTTCGTATTTGCATCAATAATTCCAAAACCATGCTATGTACAAGGTTATAAAATATTTCATCTTAAAGCTGACACAATTGGCAAACTCAACTGCATTAATATTTGACCTATGTCTAGTGCAGGTAAATAGATATTAACTGTTGTTTTTATGATGTTAATTTACATAGATATAATTTTCACATTTTTCAAAATATCTCAATAACCAAGTAACACAGATGGAACTCCTTAGCCTCACATGCAAGCTCTCAGCTTGATGAATAAAATGCTGCTGACAGTATATGTGTAACTGGTGTGGTTGCTGATATATTGTAAATTGTTTACAAAATATTACAAACGTAATCGTTACTGAGTTTACTGTGGATATAAAATTCGGTTTAAGACCTAGAACCTAAAGAATATTGCAAATATAAAAATAGTTTGTGCTGAAGAGTTTGCTATTTATACTTCTTTCATAACCCCTGTGGTTCCAGAGATATGAACATTTGTTTGAAATGTGAGGACATAATTTGATTCTGTCAAAAGGGTTAGGCCCTGCCCATTGGAAGTTACAGTGTATACTTCCTGAGCTCTATTGGTGGGAATGAGTTAAACCCACATGTACATGTTACTACATTTCTACATAGGACTGTGTGTGTGGGGGGTACACCTGACAACTGTAAACATTTGCTATGACTGTACTGGTATTTAAGGTACTCTGTTGGCTTCCATTTTGTTCGGTATTCTGACCTATCATGCAGACTAGAGGCATATCAGTGGAGCACAGAGCTTAGATTTTATTGACCTACATTTCAGTTTTAGACTTCTTACCCTTCAGAACTAACATCCTACTACCTGACCTGTTTTAGTCTGTCTGTGTAGGTCTGGAGGGGGTCTGTTCTCTGTTGCCATCATTTGGAAACCTTAGCACAGCCTTTCATTTTGGCAATCTACACCAGTCCTGCTGGCTGAGACTGTTCTTGGGTATGTGAGCCTCATAGACATGCATGTGTGTGTCCTGTGGATACATGTGGCCCAGCACATTTCCTGTAATGGGTTTTGTCACCATGTGTAGTACTGGCTACTATGGTGACACCAGTATTTGTTACAGATCCTATGCTGCCACTATAGGTGTCTACTATCTGCTGGCATCCCATTCAGCCACCCAATTCCCTTGCATGCTCACATCCATACCATAGATACAAGTAATAACACATACTACTCCATTCGGCAATTGGTAAGGAAGAGTGACTTACCTTGTGGGTGTGCCAGTATTGAGGATGGTGCTGAAGGCTGTCTATGTCAGATGGACATAGTACACTCCCTATACATGGTTGAGCACAGGTAGTGTCATGTTTGGCATCCCTTTTACTGTATGTGCAAGTCACAGAGAGGTGTCATTCCCTGAGTCCCTCCTGTGTCAGTGTATGTACTACTAGTTGCCTCTTTGCCAAGGCCAGGGCATACTGGGCATGCCAACTTCTGCCTACTGGGGCAGGTTCAGGTTGTTCCTCCTCCAAGTCACTCTGTGCCTGTGCAGGCCTTGGCAATGGTTGGGGGGGGGGCTGTGTGGTCCTGCCCCATGCTGTTCCTGCTGCAGCTGTTTCCACAGGATCATATTGTGTAGCATGGCACATATGATGACAATTTGAGTACATGTAGCTGGGGAGTACTGCAAGGCTCCACCGGATGTGTCCAGGCACCAGAACCGTGACTTGAGTATCCCAAACACAAGCTCTATTACAATTCTGGTCTGTGGGTGTGCCCCATTATGGAGTTCTTGTTTGGATGTGTGTGCATTTCTGATGGGTGTCATCAGTCACGGCTCCAGTGCATAACCAGCATCCCCCACTAGGTGACTGTAAGGGATTTTCCCACTGGCAAATCTCTGGTACAGCTGCATCAGATGCCAGATGTGGGAATCGTGATAGCTTCCAGGGCAGCCAACACACACATTCATTATTATGCCCTGGGCATTGCACATGACCTGTCAGTTGTTGAAGGGGAAAACCCTTGCAGTTAATGTAGACCATACCCTGCTCACTGTGTGGGGCTTTGCTGTGCATGTGCGTGCAGTCTATAGCACCCACTACCTCAGGGTATTCTGCTATTTGGTGGAAGAGATGCATATTGCTGGCCAATGCCTCACAGGTGTTGGGGAAATATACGTGCTCACTGGTATGTGCTGACATGGCATCCAGGAACTGGTGGAGTACCCTGAATGCTGATGCCTGTGAGATCCCCATGATATCCCCAGTTGGCCTTTGGAAGGTACCTGTAGCTAGTATTCTTAGGCCTACACATACCTTGGTATCCACTGGGATGGGTTCCCCTCTGTTAGTTCTGTGTGTCAGGCGTGGCCGGCACAGCTGAACAATTTGCTGTAGGAGGTCCTTGTCCACCCTATAGTGCTCTACTATCTCCAGCTCATGTAGCCCCTGGTAGGTTACCCTGGGTCCATACACTCTTCTCCGTCCCCTCACTGTGGGTTTGTCAACAGCATTCTTATCCACACCACCCTCAGCCTCTTCCACATGTTGATGTATGATAGCTATTTCAACCCCTATCATTTTTGTTGTTTTTGTTTGTTAAAAGTCTGCCACTTGTATACACCGGTGGTGTAGAGTATGTGGGAAAACCAGAGGGAAAGGTGTTTGCATAGTTTATAGTAGTGTTCTGGGCTGGGCTGGTCTGCTGCCTGTGTAATTGGCTGATTCTGATACATTTCACCTGCCAGCTATGTTAGCTCTCCTAGATTACCTTCCTACTGCTGATTTCCCTTCCCACTGCCTTCCTGTTTAAGCTGGGGGATGGTGTGCACCGTGCAAACACAGTGCTCAAATGTGCACAGAGCTGCTATTTCCTGGTTTACTTTTTTTCCTTTAAAACCTGGTGTGTGGTGTGCACACCCGCTTAGGCAATGTAAAGAGTGCTAGGCAGCCTTAGATACACCCCCTTGCTTAGCTCTGCTAAGCTAAGGGCAAACCCGAGCCACATGGCACCAATCTGCTTATCTATGATGTCAGCTAACTCCTAGGCTTGCACCAAGCTTTTCCTGCTCTTACACTGTTGGGTGCTGACTAGCATTGAGGGGAAATCTGGGATTCAGTATCATTCCCCTCATTTACATAGGATTGCCTGATGATGCATAGTTACAGGTCCCACACTGAGCCTCCTCCTTAGCAACCACTATTCACTGGCCATGTTGTCTTCTGCCTGCCATTGAGTATAATGGAAAAATAGTGATTCTGGTTAGAATTCGTTTTTTTTTTTTTTTTGCCCGATCCCATTTGTGTGCCGCTGCCCTATGCTTAAACAGCCAAACTCGGCTAAAAAAATTTTGTTTTTTTTGCAACTGTTTTCCATGCCAATGGCCATATATTTGGCTATTGGCATGCTTTCAACATAATATCCACCCTTTATTTGGAGTTGTCATGGCTCCGTTTTGTAGTTTGCAGACATGTACTCGGTTACTAACCGAGTACATTTCTGCAGATTACACTAGTCCTGCACGGCCGATTGCCAGCTTCCTTAGAGTTACCATAATTCTGTGTATGTAAAAAAGGATGAAAAAAATGTGCTGCTATCAGCACATATTATTTTTCTCTTAGGTTGAGACCAAAAAGGTCCGTGTTTGGGGATTTTTGATTGGCCCGTATGCCAGTAAACGAGCCAATCAAAACCTCGAACAGCAGATCCTCTTCTGTTCAATGCAGAACATCAAGCAGTTCCGCATTGAACAGAGCTCTGCTTTTTGATTGGCTCGTATACCGGTATACGAGCCAATCAAAAACACACACAGCGGACCCTCTTCTGTTCAATGTGGAACATCAAGCTGTTCCGCAATGAACAGAGCTCTGCTTTTTGATTGGCTGGTATACCAGTATATGAGCCAATCAAAAATGTGCACAGCGGACCCTCTTCTGTTCAATGTGGAACATCAAGCAATTCCACATTGAACAGAGCTCCGTTTTTTGATTGGCTCATATACCGGTATATGAGCCAATCAAAAAAAAAAAAAAAAAAGCGGAGAAAAAACTCCAAAATAGGGATGTTTGCTTTTTAAAAATTCTGCAATTTGTCAACCGCCCGGACAGGAGCCCAAAAAAGAGGACGTGTCTGGGGAAACCCAGAGGTATGGTAACCTTAAGCTTCCTGGATCACAAATTCACCTCATTTGCATGGATTTCACCTGAAAATAAGGTAATTTGCATACAGGAGCTGAGTCCGTGCAGGACTACTGCAGGAGCGCTCGTGCATGTCCCTACAGATTATTCCTGGATCGCACAGCAGACATATTGCCTGCTGGAGCTCCTGCACTAGTTCTGCACAACGTGCAGGGCCTGCTGAATCTGGGAGTCATTCTTCTTGGGTAGGAGTCTATCAGCATGGCACATCTTGACTTTGCAATATTTGCCCACTCTTCTTTGCAAAAGTACTCCAAATCTGCCAGATTGCAAGGGCATCTCTTGTGCACAAGCCTCTTCAGGTCACCCCACAGATTTTCTATTGGATTTGGGTCTGGGCTCTGGCTGGGCCATTCCAAAACTTTAATTTTCTTCTGGTGAAGCCATTCTTTTGTTGATTTGGATGTATGCTTGGTGTCATTGTTGTGTTGAAAGGTGAAATTCCTCTTCATCTTCAGCTTTCAAGCAGACGCCTGAAGGTTTTGGGCCAAAAGTGACTGGTATTTAGAACTGTTCATAATTCCCTCCACCTTGACAAAAGCCCCAGTTCCAGATGAAGAAAAGCAACCCCAAAGCATGATACTGTCACCACCATGCTTTACTATGGGGATGGTGTTCTTTTGGTGATGCAAAGTGTTGTTTTTGTGCCAAACGTATCTTTTGGATTTGTGGCCAAAAAGTTCAACCTTAGTCTCATCAGACCATAGCACATTTTCCATAATGCTTTTGGGAGACGATGTATTGTTTTGCAAATTTTAGCTGGGCCTGGATGTTTCTTTGTATAAGAAAAGGCTTCCACCTTGCAAACTTACCCCATAGCCCAAACATATGGAGAATACAGGAGATTGTTGTCACATGTAGTACACAACCAGTACTTGCCAGAAATACTTGCAGCTCCTTCAGTGTTGCTGTAGGTCTCTTGGCAGCCTCCCTGACCAGTTTTCATCTTGTCCTTTCATCAATTTTGGAGGGATATCCAGTTCTTTGCAATGTCACTGTTGTCCTATATTTTCTCCACTTTTTGATGACTGTCTTCACTGTGTTCCATGGTACATCCAATGACGTGGAATTTTTTTTGTACCCTTCTCCTGACTGACACTTTCAACAATGCGATCTCTTTGATGCTTTGTAAGCTCTCTGTGAACCATGGCTTTTGATGTAGCAGGCAACTGAGTAAATGTCAGGAAAATCCTACTAAGACAGCTGAACTTTATTTGGGGTTAACCAGAGTATCTTTACTTGATGGTAGGTGTGTACCCAAGAAGACTGAATGCTGTAATTAAATCATAAGTTGTTTCAACAAAGTATTAGTTTAAGGGTGTGCACTTAATGCAACTAGTTTATTGTACTTTTTTATTTTTTATATTTTTCCCCTAACATATTTGTTTGTTTTTCAATTGAATTGTACAGGTTATAGGTCACAATAAAGATGGGAAAAGTTTTTAAATTAATTATTGTGGTCTCATTTTTTTATCATAAAACCTGGCATTTTAACAAGGGTGTGTAAACTTTTTATATCCACTGTGTGTGTGTGTGTGTGTGTGTGTGTGTGTGTGTGTGTGTGTGTGTGTGTGTGTGTGTGTGTGTGTGTGTGTGTGTGTGTATATATATATATATATATATATATATATATTTTTACACAGGACACTTTTGACAATCTTAAAAGGAACATGATTAAATTGATGAATTTTGTTAGCTTAAGTAGTGGAGCTATCAATACAGTGGCTAATCATCTCATGCTACTACATTTATTAACCAAGTCAATAAAAGGAATTTTTTTTTATTTTAGAATTGCTCTTAATCTGAAGACAGTAGAAAGAACAACTGTTGATAAAACAGCCAAGAAGTGTTTAAGGACTTATATACAAACAAAGTAATCAACTGGAAGCAGTAACACCATTTCATCCCAACCAATAAGGTTCATGGTCTCAGTGTGGATATTTAATGAAGCAGTCTCAACAAAAAATGTAAAATAGCCCATGCCTTTACGCTGTGCAACAATGAATGCCAATCAGAGTTTGGTGACAAAGGAATTAGCATTAATATAAATGAGGAGAGAGATTGTAAATTTGAATTCCATTACATTTAATGAGATTGTGCTGAAGGTAATATAAAAGGCTTAACTTTTCTACTGGCTAATTATTGTAATATAGATGATTTATTAAATAATATAGTAGTAACCCATGGCTGGGTATGGGTAATGCTGGATTTATCCAAGGTTGGTGTGGTTTGGTCATGACGGTCAAGCCTGAGTGACCAAACAAAGACAATTGTGGGTAAATCAGCATTACCCACACCCAACCATGGGTTATTGCTCTTATACAATGACATTCCCCAGGATTCAGCAAGCTCTGCACGGTGTACAGGAATAGTGCAAGAGCTGCTGCACACAATATGGCCGATGAGCGATCCAGGAACGGGCTTCCGGGACGTGCACTAGTGCTCCTATACTATTCCTACATGGACACAGCTCCTGCATGCTAATTACCCCATTTGCTGGTGAAAACAATGCAAATTAGGTGAATTAGAGATCCAGGAAGCAGGCAAGTATCTGTGCAGGAATAGTGTACCTGCAGAAATGTATTCAGTTACTAACAGAATACATTTCTGCAAATTACAAAATGGAGGCATGACAGCTCGAAAGAAAGCATTTATTCAATGTAGTAGGCATGCCAATGGCAAAATATATGGCCATTGGCATGACAAATAGTTGCAAAATTATAAAAAAATAACTTTTATTTTTTTTTTGGCCGATTTCGGCCGTTTAAGTGTAGGGCAGCAGTGCACAAACTGGGTCGGCCCAAAAATAAGGAAAAAGGTTGGAAATAAGCTTTTAAACCCAAGCATGCAGAAGACAACAATACCATGGAATAGTGGTTGCTAAGGGGGAAGGCTGAGTGTCAGTTTTGTAACCATGCATTAGCAGTCGTTTTATGTAAATGAGGGGATTGATACTGGATCATAGATTTCCCCTCAGTATTAGCTTGCACCCATCTGTGTAGGTGCAGCAAAAACATGGTATAAGCATAAGAGGTAGATCACTTATTGAAGCTCTGTGGCCCGTGTTTGCCCTTAGCTAAGCAGAGCTAAGGAAGGGGAGGTGTATCTGAGGCTGCCTAGTAGTGTTTAGATTGCCTAAACGGGTGTGCGCGCCACGCACCAGGTTAAAAAAAAACACAGGAAAAATCAGCTCTGTTCACATCTGAGCACTGGGTATGCACTCCACACCTCGGGTCTTAAATGGGAAGGCAATGGGAAACTTTAGATGTCCCTGCACAAGTCAGCATAAGGGAAATGTCCCAGCTATATCTGTGAGTCAGCTTCAAGAAGCCTCCATATCACACATGCACTCAGCTCACCCCACCATCAGCCACAGGTTTATCACAGGTCATATCTCTGCTGTTAGGAATGAGTACAGTATGACCCCCACTTCTGTATGGGAATACCCACAGAATGCAGCATGCTGAAGAGGTGTCCCATGCAGGTGTGTCTCTAGCTGTAAGAAGCACGCTGCCAGCGCCCAGAACAATGGATTAATATGGGCAGGAACTATTGCCATTAACACCTCACACACTTACCCTGTCACCCCAGGGGAATCTAACGGCTCACAGCCTGGGAATGTAGGAGTAACAGAATGCAGTGGCCTGCTACAGATGGCCTGCATCACTACTAAATGCCCTACACTCCTCTGTCAAAGACCTGTGCCTTACCCGTACTGCCAATGTAGGTTATGTCATGGGGTCCCAACTAACAACAAAACACAGTCCACAGAACACAAATGCAAGGCCATGTTGACAAGTCCCACTTGCATGCCCACCATGTCCTACTGCATGAACTGTGGATCAACCCCTAAATACCACTGGGATGAAGGGACAACTATAGGGACACTTCTCAGATATCACTCGCATAAAGTGAGGAAGAGGATAGAGTAACAGAATGGGGGGTGTAGAAGCATGGAGTGTGTGAAGTCTGAAACTCTGATGTGTGCCCATACTACCCCTGCCTGCAAACCCAGTAATGGGTGGCTACAAACCTGCTCATAAACCACAATATGAAGGGGAACTGACCAGATATGTGAGCCCTGCCTCTGGCTAACCTGGAAGAATCTGTACAGCTGAGAGGTATGGCCATAGCAGGATATGGTCATTCTGTTACATCAATAGATGTGCAAGCAGGGGATCCTTAGCCACAACATACCAAGGTGCTGGACCATTTAAACAGACCCATCAGCAAGTTTCTGCAGCTACCTCTTCCGAATGGCATGAGTGTGCAAGAATATGTAGGCTGCAGACCATAATACTGGACACAGCTTCATTCATCTTTTATTTCCCAGGAAATAACTGTGAGCAAATAAGTATATCTGTCAGTAGTTGATTACATAATACATCACAGTTTAAAACAGTACATATGTCTGAATATCTCTGCTAACACCAACCATGTAATATAAGCAGCACAGACAGAATAGTTGCAGTATCCCACTATCTTTCACCCATTGTGACTCCATATTGTCAACCTATCTACAGATAACCTGCAGAAACAGGTCACTAGCTGTAGGTGTAGAACACCAAATTCTAAACTGGAGTACAACCTACCTGGAATGGATTCACACACTCAAATACAGAAGGTCATACTGGAAATGCTCCTACGCTTAGAGAAATGAAGCCCATGTCTGACAACAAAATACAGAAGGTTATACTGGGCATGCTCCTTCACTTAGAGAAATGAAGCCCATGTCTGACAACAACAATGGACTATACATATCTGTCAGTTGCAGATGTCTGTGACAGACAGTGACAGAGAGACGGGGCCTGTCCCACCCACCACACATTCAATTGGCCAATGTCATATGATGTGCCGATGTCAATCACTGAACTCATTTGCTTTTGGTAGCCCTCAGCCCAATAATGTATGTGGTGCTTGTGATAACTGTGTAACATGATAGTAAAAATCAGTATTCATCTAGAATTTGTATTTCCAGTCCTGTCAAATGTAAAGTTCTGTTTGCCTGAGTGTTGTGTGTGTGTGTGTGTGTGTGTGTGTGTGTTTCCAGAGGAATGGTTTATGAACCATTCACACACACTGCACTTCCTATTGCACATGTTAGCACTCATGCTGATGTCAGTCACTTTGAAATAGCTCTCTGGCCAGAATTGAGCCCCATAAGCTCTGTGGCACTTGCAATAAGTGCGTAATGCTATAGTGTAACATACTAGTTACGTAAGAGTTTTAATTCCAGACATGGCAACAGTGAAACTCTGTGTGTGTTTGTGTGTGTGGATATTAATGATTTTGAGGGCATTTACAGTCACTACACCTCCCATTGCCCTACTTTGGCAAGCCTGCTGATGCCAGTCACCTTGAAATGCCCCTTTGGAGAAGGGCCAACCCTATAAGCTCTGTAGTGCATGCGATAACTGTGTAATGTTATAGTGTAATACACTGATTAGGTAGGAGTTCTAATCCCCGACATAGCAACTGTGAAACTCTGTGTGTGTTTGTGTGTGTGGAGACTAATGATTTTGAGGCCATTCACAGTCACTACACCTCCCATTGCCCTACTTTTGCAAGCCTGCTGATGTCAGTCACCTTGAAATACCCCTTTGGACAAATGACAGCCCTATAAGCTCAATGGCACTTGTGATAATTGCGTAATGCTACAGTGTAACACACTAGTTAGATAGGAGTTCTAATCCCAGACATGTCAACTGTGGAAATGTGTGTGTTTGAGTGAGAGAGTGTGTGTGTCCTTGATAATACCTGTTATTATGGACAATCACACTTACTACTCTCCCCTTATTCCTCCTTTAGCAAAGCTGCTGATGTTAGTCACCTTAAAAGATACCTGTGGAGAGTTTTTTAACATGTAAGCTCCATGGCATGTGTCATAAATGCGGTGCAATGTAGTAGTAATAACTACATAGGTATGGGTTTGACTCTCATCTGTGGTAAGTGTTTGTGTGTGTACCTAAAAGATTTTGGCCCCATTTGCATCCAGTACACATCTCAGAGCCTGACTTTAGCAGTTCTGCAGATATCATCCACCGTAGAAGTACCTGTTGCCAACCCTAAACCATGTCAGGTCAGTGGTGCATGTGATAAATGCATAACGTAATGGTCCATAAAGATTGTTAGATAGAGGTTTTAACCTCACCCCTGGTAAATGTGTGTTTAGGGTAAAATTATTTTTGGGATCTCTCATCCACTACATCACCCAATGCCAGTATATACAAGGGCTGGTGATGTTCCTCACCTTAGAAGTACCTTGGGACAACATCCATCCTATAACTCTGTGGTGCATGCAATAAGTGGGGTACAGTGTAGTAGCAATACATAGCTAGGTAGGGGTTTGAATCTCAATATTGGCAAGTGTGTGTGTGTGTCTATCATCAGTATCCTATTTGGTGGGAGCTGTGATTGTGTAATAACAGGATGCATTGTGGGGTGGGTTTTGCTAAATTATTATGTTGAGGACCTAGTATATGTCACAATGTCCACCTTACAAGGACAACAGGTGTCAAAAACCATAGAGGCTGGTGTAGACAATCCATAGCCCTACATGTGACATTATGGATTGGTGAACAATATAGGCAACCCTTCAATTACTCAGGGAACACTCTCCACCCATGTCTCATACACAACCACACTTGGCTAGGCAACAACCACTATATTGGTAGTTCCCTGCATATTGCCTCACAGATAGTAACCATGATGTGATTGCAGTGGACTACATGCCTGTTGACCACAACACTGCCATTGACATCAGAAAGTACTGTGATGTGTTACATCTCCTGACTGAGTGTGTGTTATTCAGCAAGTAAAAAGACATGGCATCCTGTTCCATCCCCGCAGTAGGCAAATAAATGCTTATAGTGGCCCTTATGCTATGTTCCTCACTGGCCACCTGCAACAACTGTAGAGTCTGCAAATGTAACCCACAAAGGGAATACAATGTCTTATACATATGCCCTGTATGGACAGACACCACTAACTCCACTGAATACCTGTATCATGCTGTCAATGTAGGTGCAAGCACGACCTCAGTTCCATAGCCAGGATTCACCAAATGAGGCCAGGAATGCTACATCAGAAGATAACAATCTGTCCACACAACATGCCCCAGAGACCTCCATTACACTTCCACACATCAAAGAACATGGATGTGGGACATGTGCACAACCCAGACACTGTCCATGTTATGGAATATAGATCACATACATGGGAAGCAGTGCACATCACTGGCCACCCACAATAGTAACCCAGATGAGTGGATGGTGAATACAATACCCACCCATGGAGACCACTCCAGGGACTACACCTCTGATCCACACTGGATAATATTGTCATGTGGCCTGATGCTAAGGTATTCCCTTTGCCTAGCCTTGTACAGCTTTCAGGCCCATTCACCTACTACACACCTGTGAATCAATGAACCTATGCATCTCAGTCCAGGCAAGTATGTGTGTGTGTGTGTGTGTGTGTGTGTGTGTGTGTGTGTGTGTGTGTGTGTGTGTGTGTGTGGGGAGATTAATGATTTTGCCATTCACACTCACTACACCTCCCATTGCCCTACTTTAGCAGGCCTACTGATGTCATTCACCTTGAAATAACCCTTTGGCCATGTTTCAGCCATATAAGCTATGTGGTTCTTTTGATAACTGCTCAATAGTATAGTGTAACAAACTAGTTAAGTAGGAGTTCTAATCCTGATGCTGCCACCTATGATCATGTGTGTGTTTCCCTGAGAGATTGTGTGTCTTCATTAACACCTGCTTTTTTGGACATTCACACTTACTACACTTCTCTTACCCCTCCTTTAGCACTGTTGCTGATGTTACCTTCAAAGATACTTTGGACAGCTCTCTAACATGTAAGCTCCATGTCGCATGCAAGAACTGCGTAACACTGTAATAGCAATACATCCTCAGGTAGAGGTTTGACACCCAGAACTGGTAAGTGTGTGTGTGTCATCAAAATCCTGTTGGGGTGATTGTGTAATGACAGGATCCATTGCAGTGTGAGTTTAGCTACATCATTATATTGAGGACCTATATGTCCCATTATCCAATTTACAAGGCCAATAGTTTTCATACACTGTAGAGGTTGTTGTAGACAATCCTCAGCCATAAATGTATACAGCCATGTGCAATTACTATGTGACAGTATGGATTATTAAACAATATAGGCAACCGTTACAATACCCAGATACCACTCTCCACTCACGGATCATACATAAACACACTTGGCTCTTACTCTCTTACTCCCTTCCTTTCTTACTTTGTCTCTCTCTCTCTCTCTCTCTCTCTCCCCTCTCTGGTGGATGTGGAAAAGTACATCTGTTTTGCATAGGCAGCAGCTTGAGTTTTGTAAGTAATGTTCATGATCAGCTGATGGCCTATGCACGAGTTGCAGTCCCCCACTTGCTAATTGCATGTGGAACAGCTGTGGTATCATTCCTATAGCCAATTGCATGGAAACACACTCCTATAACTAAGCACTTCATGTGGGTGTTGGCCCTTTTCCTTCAATGTGAGCAGGAATTCATGTGGGTGTTTGACAAACAGCATCACAGAGGGTAGTTTGAAATACCTCTTACAACATACACTGTAGAGACAGGCCAACAAACAGGAGCAGGATGTTCCAGACATGGGGACAGAATGTAAGTATTGCTGTTCTACATTTGAAGTAATGTTGGTTTAGCAGGGTTTGTGTGGATATGGCTGTTCTACATGATTTAAAGTCTGGCATAACAGTGTTATGTGGTTGAGGAAACTCTTATCTGTTGGGCTATCTGCAGACTGGCCAGAGTTTGGAGTCTTGCATGTGGTGTGTTACTCACACAT
Source organism: Protopterus annectens (assembly GCF_019279795.1). Classification (NCBI taxonomy): domain Eukaryota; kingdom Metazoa; phylum Chordata; order Ceratodontiformes; family Protopteridae; genus Protopterus; species Protopterus annectens. The sequence goes on along the minus strand of NC_056746.1, from coordinate 445,269,027 downwards.
TTCCAATCTTTAGAAATGCAGTAGCATACTCTGACTATTGCAGTCAGTACATGGTGGCATCCATGTGAGTTACTGACTTCATATCCCTCAGAAGAGATATGTCACAACAGACCCTGTTACATCAGGAATTTTCTCAGTTTATCACAGCAGTGTGTCAATATTTGCCGTGTGTTCATGCCTTTGTCCCCCAAGTCTGTCACCTTTTGTCCATGTCATGCAGCAGGAGGTGCATATG
>NC_056746.1:445213792-445263792 GCF_019279795.1 Protopterus annectens | reverse complement strand
AAGTACATCCATGTATACAGTATTCTCTGTCTATTGCATTAACACCAAAGCCTCTGTGTGTGCATGTTATTCACAAACATTTGGTGTGTGCCACCCAGTACACTTACCATTGTCCACTGTAGAAGGGCTGCTGACATCAGCCACCATGCACTCACCTGTATACACCCCTTAGACCTATCAGCCATGTGGTACATGCAGTAACTGTTATACAGACCTGTTACTTGTGTTCAGCTGTACCCAGGATATGACACAGTCAATGTGGCACCACAGTGCCATACCCCTTGTAGGAAACAACAGCAGACCGACATCCTGCTGACACAGAGACACCTACAACACAAACTGAATACATTATGGAGACCACAATCAGTTAGTGTTAATAACAGCTATAATGCATCATGGCTGGACAGCTACACATCCTGACATGTAAGCATTAAACTTTCCAGCTGAAAACATGTTACACAGCGTTACATTGCCAAACCTAAGTACATTCACCCTGTGCATCAGAACCATATTAGCATGTTTCTGCGTCAATGGTATGGATGACAGGGATGTGGCACAGGTATCATCATATGCACAGGGTGTGCTGTGGGTTTGTCAGAGACCTAGGCAGAGCTATTTGTTTGACATCATGTATGTGTTTTAAGGGGTTTCATTATCAATTGGGCTGTGCAGATGTGGTGTGTGTAGGTATGGAGGTGCCCTAGCTGTGTTGGTGATGTGTGTGTTTATGTATGCACACAGTTCTGCCATGTGGATGCCCTATACAGGGGTTTGTTGGACAGCTGCAGACTGTACATGGCAGGGTGTACAGTTCACTGTGTCTGGCCACAGACACGAGAACTGTTCCTGCCAGGGGTTCCACTGCCACTACCAGGTACAAGCCCAGATATTGTACTCTCCCCTGATGATGACAAATTTCTGCTGGATCCGGGTCCCTGTTGGGACCAGCCAGGACCATGTGCATGTGGTATGCTGTGTTGTGGTGTGGACAGCACCCCCCTGCAGTGCTGGTGCTGGTACTGCCACTACGGTAGCAGCTGTGACTTGTTGCAAGTCCACATAGACTGCCACCTGTTGGTGTTGCAGACCTACGTCCACGTGGCTGTTGCCCTACTCCCACCATATGCTTTAACACAGACATTGCATGGTTGAGGATTCCCACCATATCACCCAACTGTCTATCCAGGACCTCTGCAAAATAATGATAGCCACCCGCAAGATCATGGATGTTGCCAAGTACAGCAGAATGAGAGGCCCTCTGGAGCCTCAGACTCTGTCTAGTTTGATGTTCCATACATGCTTGTGCCTCCATTATGGTCCAAAACATGCATCTGGTGACACCTGCTTTGGTACTTCTGCCAGGGGCATGATGGCCAGCAGCCCTCCTACGAGCACCCCTGTACATCTGCCTGTGTGGTACCTTACCGGTCATCCGGCTATGGCTGCTGTGTACAGACACACTTGCCATAGTCCCCACACTGTCCTGTCCCATACCACCATCTGCCAACTGCATCCGCCAACTGTCCCTCATCTGTGGCCACTGGTGATGGGGTATGTATAGGCATTGTGACTGTGTGTGGGGATAGAGTAGATAAAAATGGGATGTCAACCTATGGCACACCTTCAGCCCCTGACAACCCTGCCTGTGCCTCACCATACCTATCATCATTGTCAGAGTCTGTATGGACACTTACATCAGTTTGCCTGCAGGAGGGACCCTGACCCACCTCGCCACCTGTAAGGGTAAAAAAAATGTAATTTAAGACCTGTACATCATTGCTTACCTCTACACACACACACACACACACACACACACACACACACACACACACACACACACACACACACACACACACACACATGTACAGGTGAGGTGGCACAAAGATATTACACAGATCTCTCATTACCCAACAGTCAACATGCATAACATATGGCACTCATCAGCATGCACTGCAGCTATACTCAGTCCTTGTTACCAACATTATACATCTCTGTGATGCATGAGTTGTGTTAGTAGGTGATGCCCTTTCCCCTGGAACATACTGCATCCATGTACACAGTATTCCTGTGCACCTGATCAGCACCCTGGCATGTACTGTGCAACATACCTCATGAGTGTGCACACCATTGCTGAATTTGTATATGTGTGTCAGTTATGTTTGCTTTGTTGCTCACAGCCCCTATATGTTTGTCGGACACATACCTGAGATGATATGAGGACAGATGTCAATAGTAAATGCATGACGTTTGATTTGCAGATCTCATCATCAGCAGTGCATGTATGAGCAATAAAATCCAATTACACTGACAACCTTCAAAATTTACTGTGGCTATGAGGAATGTACACACCCCTATTGACATGCCAGCCTCTTCCATGATATGCATTGAGTCCACAATACTGTATATGTTAACATTACACACACCTGATATGTGACATATGACCTGTGCAATCAAATGCAGTATCAAACAAATGTGATAGTTGTGCAGAGGCTGATTGAGATGCATAAAATTATGTGGGTTGCATAAGTGTGCACACCCTTAACATGATGGTTGTTGCAGCACCAGTTAAGTGAACTACAGCAGTCACTATTCCTGGAAGGAGTACTCTAGCATGGCCCATCTTCACTTGCCATTATTTGGTCACTCTGCCTTAGAAATGTCCTCCAACTCTGCTGGATTGCAAGATCAGCTCATGTGCATAACCCTTGGAGGTCACACAGTGCCTTCACTATTGCTGTGGAGTCAGGGTTATGCCTGGCAAATTCATGACCATGATTCTGTTCAGATACAGTCATTATTAGTGAGCTTTGGGTGTATGCTTCAGTTCGCTGTGCTTCAGGATGACACCCCTCTCCATCCTCAGCCTTATTGCAGATGCTTGACAACTATGGGCTACACCAGTGTCATTTTACAGTGTTCCAAATTCAGAACACCATGTCTACTGGCCTAGTTCCTGCTAATGAACAGCAAACCTAAAGGTGTACACTGGCACCAGCAAGGTACAGATGGGGATGGTGGGCCTGAGGTGGAGTGAGATGTCGCTTGTGCACCGCATGTATCTTTATTAATGCTGTCTGTAGGTTTCAGCCTTGGTCTCGGTACACCATTACACATTGCAACACATGCCTTTGGGAGACTTGATATTATGTATATGCTACCTGTAGAGAGCCCTGGATGATGTTTCCTGTGGAACAACTCTTCTTTCTGATTACTCTAATCCATAGGCCACCCTTATGCATAGTCCACGCAATTGTCAACAAAGGTACTACACAGGCAGCACTTGCTAGACATTCCTGCAAGTCCCTCTGTGTCGCTGCATGTTTCTGGGCAGCCTCCATGACCAGTTTGCAACGTGTTGTCATCTGTCTTGGATGGGCATCTGTTTATTTTCTACATTAATGTTGTCCCATACTTCATAGTCATATACATGACTGTCTGCACTGTTTGCCATGGCATATGCAATGGTGAGTTAAGGCTATGTCTCCCACTTCTAAGTGTTACCTTTTGGATATGGGATCCATTCCATGGTTTGTAAGATGTGTGGGAGCCACGTCTGCCTCTGTTGCAGGTGAGTGGGCAACTGTCATGGACATACTTCTTGGGCAGTAGACTATTACTTGGTGTGACATTGAGGCCCTGTACTTGATGGAAGGTGCATACTCAAGAAGAGTGAATGCTGTTGGTACCTCAAAAGCTGCTTCCACAATATGTTATTTGGAGTTTGTATGCACATATGCTTCCAGTGTTTGTTAAGGTATGTATTCCCCATATTTGTTGTCCTAACATAGGATTCCATATTAAACATTCATTGCTCATGTTAGGATCACATTACAGGTTGTAAAAGGTGTGGAATGTGGTATTGTGATATGCCATTGTGTAGATCTGTAACAGTGCCATTGTAATAGTGGTGTATACACTGTTGTATCCACTGTATAAGGGTAATGTTTCAGACATGTCCCTACTGTAGGCCATTTGTCCCACCATTATGTTCATCTCTGTCCACACATCTTGCACTGACAAGTTGTTAGGTATACTGCAGGACTCTTACATACCCTTCAGATATGCCACCATGGTGACCACTGTGATGCAGTGCAGTTAACAGCAACAATAAGTGAACATGTACAGCATGCATTATGGGTAGGTATGTTAAATGTGTGCATGGAAAATACCATGGCCATAACATGGCCGGTGTATTGGCAAACCTGAGCAAAACAACTCCATACTCACCAGCTACAGGCTGCTGCCCCAGTTGTATACCAGAGGGACTTACATAGTTATGTGAGAGATGTAATGTCAGTAGCCACACCTGTGGCATTGGTACAGGGTGGGAGCAGTATTTCAGTACATCAACAGTACAAATCCACAATACTAGAGATTATGCACATTTGTTCATTACTACACTGACGCAAAAGACTATGTTATCTGACATATGCATGAAGATACTTTACAGATGAAGATGGCTAAGCAATAGTGGTCTCCTAATGTGCCCTGGAGCCATACCTGCATGCTCCTTGTCTATTGTGTGGGTAGTACCCACCTCCACAATGCTATCATCAGGTTCCTGGCTTATCCGGCAGACGGCTACCCCAAGGCTGGTGAGGAGCTCCTCAGCATGTGTCAGTGGGGGCTGGAAGGCATGACCCCCACCTGTGGCTAGCTGGTCCCTCCTAACTGCAGCAGCACGCTGATGGGCATAGTGGATGAAATCAGTGCAATGATGTCCCACCTGCTCATAACTGCAGTTATGCAGGATGACATCGTTTACCCTGTGGACAAGCTCATTCCACAGGACAGTCCTCTCCTGCAGATCATGGGCCTTGCGTCCAAAGAGGGTTCTGTGATGTTGTACAAGGAAGTTTTCTTCACACACACACACACACACACACACACACACACACACACACACACACACACACACACACACACACACACACACACACAAAGGCTGGCACAGATTTACTAGCTATGCCCCCTTCTGTCCAGACTATAAGGCAGTTTTCACGGCTAACAGCCACTACTTATCAGCTACTTTAAGGCCCTTAGCAATGTGTAATGTTACTATTAATCCAAATGGTAGTTTGACCAAAAGCAAGGGTATTAGGAGTGGCCTACACAGTGTCACCAAATAGATATGAAAGCACTTTAAGAGCTTAAATATCTCTAGGCAGACCAGCCACAATTGAAAGGTTTAAATATATTTAATAAATAATAAAAGAACAAGAAAATACTCAGTAAACAATCACAGCTACTTCAGAGTTCAAAATCACAGGAAATATTTACAATAACATTGCCGGACAGTCTTAAATAAACAAAGAAAACATCTAAGCTATAGTTCCCTATATTCCTAACTGTATCTAAGAGAAATGACTGTACCCTTGTTAACTTACTTATAGAGCAAAGCAAGACAGATGTGGTGAATGGGTTTTCCAGCTGATGCTGTCAGGTCAAAGATAAAATGCAAAATGCACAGTCTCTTTCTTAGAGAGTTCTTAAATTAATATCTCAAATATTGCTGCTGGGATACTTGCAGCATGACATCACTTCTTGTCATCTGTCTATCCCAGGTGAAAACCACTGATACAGCTGTAGCATTTAGCATCTATCTGTGAAAATACATATACCTTAGATCTTTTGGCAAATGGTGAAAGTCTCAAAATAATTTACATTCCTTTGCATTTAAAGACAACACAAAAACTTCTAGTTCTAGACATTATGTCTGCTTCTGCACCGAAACTGAAAGATAGCATCTCTTTTGTTTATGACTGAGCCATAAAGTAACTCAACCTCAACCATTCTTCTGAAGTTTTAGTCTCCCATTACAATACATACATCTAAACAGTTACAAAAGTGTATAAAATATCTCTTCATTACACATCTATACAATAGGACATACAGTTCTAATACATTTGTAACACAGGCTTATGAATCATGTTGCTATTCACAAATGACACACAACCACTTACAAACTTCCAGATAGCTGGGGTGGCAGAATCTCCTTCTGTTACACTTCTATATAAATCCTATTAATATTCACAATTTATGTATAGCTATTTACAAAATTCTAGATAGCTGGGCTGGCAGTGGGTCCTTTTGTTACAATCCTCATATGAAAATATAACATGGTATATTACTAAAGAGGGAGTTTTGACACATTCACTTAAAGATGCACCGGAGAACAATTATTTTTGTTCAATACTATGATCTACAAACAAAAATGTAGAATAACCCTGGAACTAAAATTACTTTGTTTTTGCTAATATTGAAATGGCCTAGTGGGTACAGAATGCAATTTTTGGGTCCTGTTTATCATCTGACATTTTGTTTTATGAATGTTACTTTGACTGTCTTTTCATGGCCTTGTCTAGTAGTGAAGAACAGTTACTAATGTTTGTTGAATATTCACAATGTACTTCCATATTTTTTTCAAGTTTGAGATATATTTTGATTACAAGAACCTTGTTTCTGGATGCTACTATGCATAATGATTACAGTGAAACCATGATATATTCTATAATAATATTATATTACATTTAAGAAAGAAATTTCAAGAAATCACAGTGTAAAGTATGGCACTATACATCCTCAATATGTTAAATGGTCAGCTTGCATTTGTGTTCAGGTTAACATCAGAGAATCATACTTTTGTGGAAAAAGTGGGAGAATTAGATGAATTGTTTTTAAAGAAGGTAACATGCATCAAAGATGAAGATATAAGTGCAATCAGCCAGATACAAATGGTAGCTTTAAGCCCTTTAGTAGTCAGTTGATTGAGAATGAACAGTCTGGTTCTACCTTAGATAATGATGAACACTGACAGCCATAATTATTCTTTGCCTATGGGTGTTATTTTCACAATAGATACACTTAATACAATATTAGGTAATTTTGTCTGTGTGTGTGTGTGTGTGTGTGTGTGTGTGTGTGTGTGTGTGTGTGTGTGTGTACTCAGAAATCCTCTTTTTTCATAAAAGTCTACTTTTCCATTATAAAATGTTTTATAATTTCTGTATTATTTATAGCATTCTACATTATCTGCAGAATATGAATAATTACCTTCTAAATCCAAAAATTAATCAAAAATCTTGATTACAATTTAAAGACTATTGGACATATATCTACATGGGCTGCACAGTTAGCACAGGAATGATCACTCTTTGTCTTTTCATTCTCAGTACATTTACCTAATATTTTGCTCTCTTGCAAATTATTTTTTCAAATTCTTAACTCATCTGTTAATAAAATTTGGTTCTACATCCAGTGCATTATTAATGCATTCATTACCCATTAGAATGCCTTAGTTGTTACTTATTTCTAGGGCATTTAGAGACAACTACCTCTGGAAATTTTGGGGTTTATCAAAATGTAGTAGAGAATCATCAGACAACCCTATGTAGAAAACTCTATAGGGATGAGAGGTGTACTAAATGGTTTTCTGAGAGAGCAGCTGATGCACAGAACAGACTATCAAATTATATTAAAGCAAGCACTAGTTTAGATATTTTAAGAACAGCCTGGACACTTATTATGTGAGACAACTGTTCTGGTATATTGATTGGCTAGAAGGGCATTAATGCCTATTCTTGAAATATTTGTATATATGCAGAGTACAAAGATAAACATGTGATGACACACATATTGTCCAAAAGAACTATCAGTGCTAAAGTTTCTCTTTCTACTAATTCAAGAATATAAGTTCTTTTTTAGCTTCAAAAAAAGCACAGAAGTACTTCAGATAAGGCAAGGTTTTTGGGAAGCAAGAATAAACAACTATGATTCAAACCAATAAAACTTAATGAACAGCAAATGATTCTTGTGAAGTATGCCAAGATGAATTCTCCCAGTTGAACACAGTAGATGAAAATTTGCCACTTTTAATTAACCTCTTGTTACATCAACTGACTTCAAAAATAAAATGGAAATTATAGCCTTTGGTGGCACTAATATGTAGTAGGGCCCCTGTATCCACTTAATATAACAGACACTGATGTCCATAATTTCTTCATGAGATATTTAATGTCTGTATTATTTTAGAAACAGCTGTTATATAGGATCCTTTTAGAAATTAGGTTTGGAGTAGTAGTTAAACCATTAATCTAGCTTGGCTAGATGGCCTTCATGTATTAAGACAGTGCAAAAATAATTTTAATTTGACTTTTACCATAACTGAATAAAGAAAGGTTGAAGACCAAAGGCTGATTATCTGAAAGATATACATATGTTATTAGTTGCAGTGCAATGCACTTTATTTATTAAATACTGAATACAGATAACACTTCTTAATGGGATACTCTGTAGACTGTTTGAAATAGTTTGAAAAACATGTCAGAGAAAACATGAAATTTGAGAACAATCAGCAACTTGCAATACCACCTAAAACACAGTTCAAATGCTCTGTTAGAGGATGCAACATTTATATATTAACAAGACTGTATGAGCAACACACGAGTCAAGGCAGACTACATCTGGAGGATTGTTTACCCATCATCATTGAGTTTGGCATGTCCATGTTAAGGAGATGAAGCAGAGGCTACGTCAGACCCACAGTCAGCAGGATTTTCTAACATAAGTAGTGTCAGCTCAAGATGTAAACAAGGGAAATGCATATTCCTTGAAACAAACATAATAATAATTATACAGCTTTGATGTCTCAAACAACAGTTTTCAACAGTACAATGTATTAGATAGTAAACTAATTTATCAGCATGTGAAATGTGCATTTCAAACTTTCAGTGCTTTAGAATTTATCACAAGGGTAAATATAAATGCATTTTACCATATGATTTAATTTAATCAAAGTCAAGATATAGCACAAAAGAATAAAGAAATGATATGGCATGCAGTCTGGGGGAGAGCTGTTTCTTGGTGCAACAGCAGTTTGAAAATTATCTGTCTGCATCTGTGAAGCTTGAAGAGCTATACAGACTGCAGATTACAAAAACAGTAACTGATCCTGTGAACAGCATAGCAAGCCTTTATGGCCACTGGATGAGTCCAAGAGCAGACTTTAGAAGCTAAATAAAAGTGAGGCTATTTCAAAACTAAAGGTAATTTGCATTGTGTTATTTTTGATTTTTGTGCTGTATAATGTATTAAATGGATCTTAAGGGAGGATGTGTAGAGGCACACCTTTAGCATCCATAATACCGACATTGAAAATGACAGCACCAATATCTGCAAGAGAAATAAAAGAAAACATCATCACTTATTCATGATAGAACTACAAGGTATTTCTTGGATGGTGCTAATGTGCTCCTGCTATATAAAGGAAATGTGTGAGGAACAGCAACATGCCTGTGATAAACCTGTTCTCATCAGATTTTGCCCTTGCTGTCAGCTGACCTTACTCTGTGCATGGGTAATGGAGAACTCTGAAATGGTCCTGTGATGAACCCTTTGCTCTATTCCTTATTCAGATGTGCAAATAACAGCAGATAATATTTGCATGCTTGAAGAAACTGATTTGCATTGTTGCATTGAGAGGATTAAAGAACAATCTTGTATATGTAAATTGTGTGATAAGAATAGAAGAGAGAGAGAGAGAGAGACGGCATCAGGAATCTTGATAAACTGACAGAAGAGCATTTACAATATATGCTTCTACGACACTAAAAAGGTGACTTAAAGGACATCCACATGGTTACCATGCATAAGTAAGGGAGAGATGATGACAAACACCTTCAAAGCACGTTCTGAAGCTGAAAATATGAATATATTTGTATAACAAGTATTAAAATATATCTTATTTAAATCATTGTAAATATGCTAAGCAGAAATCAAGATCTCTAGTGGTTAAAGATAGTATACCTTTTCAAAATGGTCAAGTAACAGTATGCAAATACTATAATTTTAAAAGAGAAGGAAACAAAACTCTTTTTGTAATTAAAGTACATATCAACTCATCCAAGGATAGTAAATTAAGGACTCCTTTTTAAACTTTTCTAGTTTGATAATAAGTGCTTTTATAAGAAGAAAGAAATGGCACAGGAAGTGGACCCTAACAACAATTTCACCAGCAGAATTTTGAACAACGGTATCATCATGTTTATATGTACTACATACCTCCATACGTACATTTTATGTTCTGCATCTGTTTCTAGCTTTTGTGCAGAGCAAAATAATCTTGACATAATGTAAGAAGTTTTAATTTTTACATATTTCTGACACACACATTCTTATGTGCATTGGGCTGCTGATAACTAACACCCTTTAGACATGTCCTACCTTGGCTAAGGGCACTTTGTTATTTGGCAATCTATAGCAAACTTAGAGCAGTGCTAGAACTATGCTTGTCTATCATAACAGTGAAGCAATGCAATCAGAATCCCTGCCTTAAACTTTACACCATATTAGAACCTGGAAAATAATGTATGCTATTTCAGAAAACATGTAAATGAAACTACTTTAGAAAATCATATGCTTTTGAGGTATACAGTTTGTAATGTAGTACATTCTTTGACGTAGCAGTGTGTTGTTTTTAGGGAAACAGTAAAAGGGTAGGATTGCATAACATCCCATGCAGTGAAATATCTGAGTAGTATAAGCAGCGACTCACTGACTGTCAGGTAATGAAAGGCTACCTCAAGTTTTCTAAGCTCTGATGAAATATATTCATGCCCAACACCAATGCAACTGTTAGAAAATACGAAGTTCCACAACCACTGCACCACTATTCACCAAAGCAACGAAGTTCACTTATGAAAACCAATTTATTGTTACAAAAAACAGACTTAGCACTTTCACCATTAAAATGGCATCCTCAAAGTCATTTGAAACACTGAAAACTTGCACATTATATATCCACACACCCCACTGATTAGTCATGACATCATAATTAGTTAATTAAAATTGGTTAAAATAAAACTCAAAAAGCTTGTTTTTGACAACTAAAAATGCTTGTAAACAATATGCTTGTGGAAATAACTATTGAACCCCTCACACACACACACACACACACACACATATTCATAAATTAAACATATATTATTGTTAAAACTGTATAGTAAAACATTCAACATTTGACAATTTGCTTGAATGTGCTAACAATTCCTATTGAACGTAGTATAGTAATACACTTAATAATAGCTGACTTGTGTTTCAAAATAGGTTTGAGGGAAATGTTGTCATTAAGACCAGAGTACCTCATAGCATTTAATCACAATTGTCATTCAGTTTCTAAAAAGGCTGCCCTGTTTTTTATGTCTCCCCCTGCCTCATGGTGCACTCTGTCAACTACACAGAACAAAAACTTACTAAAATTGGGACAATGACTAGTGTGCACAAACAAAGCATTGTGTACATCTTTTTTCTTGATTGACCTAGTGTGTTCCATAATCCTGTCCTTGAGCTTTCATGTGGTCATTCCTACATAGAAAGCATCACAGGATATGCAAGAAACCACATAAACTAAATTCTCGGTGTTGCAACTACAAATTCCTGGACAAGCTATAGTTCTTCCAAAACCAAGTACACAGATGTAGGCCCCTTCATCTGCAACATTTACAAGATCCACATTTGGTCATTCTAGATTTGACATACCTATCATCCTTCTCCAAAATTGTTTTAACATTTTTTCCTTTACTGAAAACAATCAGCGGCTTGTCACCAATCACCCTTTTTGTGTCAATACTCAGTGCGTTAATCCACGCACTCCTCAAACAAGCACCAATTTCATCTGATTTGTCATTAAATTTCAAAATAAAGGCTGAACCATCCATCCTATTGTCCCCTTTGGTCCCCTTTGCAACCATCAAGTCAGAATCAACAATTGTTCTAAGAACTGGCGAATAAATAGACCTTCTTGCTTGTCCAGGAATTTGTAGTTGCAACACCAAGAATTTAGTTTATGTGGCTTCTTGCATGTCCTGTGATGCTTTCTATGTAGGAATGACCACACAAAAGCTCAAGGACAGGATTATGGAACACACTAGGTCTATCAAGAAAAAAGATGTACACAATGCTTTGTTTTTGCACACTAGTCATTGTCCCAATTTTAGTAAGTTTTTGTTCTTTGTAGTTGACAGAGTGCACCATGAGGCAGGGGGAGACATAAAAAACAGGGTAGCCTTTTTAGAAACTGAATGGCAATTGCGATTAAATGCTATGAGGTACCCTGGTCTTAATGACAACATTTCCCTCAAACCTATTTTGAAACACAAGTCAGCTATTATTTAAGTGTATTACTATACTACATTCAATAGGAATTGTTAGCACATTCAAGCAAATTGTCAAATGTTGAATGTTTTACTATACAGTTTTAACAATAATATATGTTTAATTTATGAATATGTGTGTGTGTGTGTGTGTGGGGGGGTTCAATAGTTATTTCCACAAGCATATTGTTTACAAGCATTTTTAGTTGTCAAAAACAAGCTTTTTGAGTTTCATTTTAACCAATTTTAATTAACTAATTATGATGTCATGACTAATCAGTGGGGTGTGTGGATATATAATGTGCAAGTTTTCAGTGTTTCAAATGACTTTGAGGATGCCATTTTAATGGTGAAAGTGCTAAGTCTGTTTTTTGTAACAATAAATTGGTTTTCATAAGTGAACTTCGTTGCTTTGGTGAATAGTGGTGCAGTGGTTGTGGAACTTCGTATTTTCTAACTATTTGACCCTGATTTGGGTTGCTGTGTGAGTTGTTGAGTTGTTATTCAACCAATGCAACTGTTTCCTCTGATTCTTCCATCACACAAAAATGTTCAAAAATGTTGTCCTTCCATGATCTCTAGTAGTCCACTGCATCTGCCAGTGCCTTCCCATGAAAAGAGTAACTATCATCCATTATTAGACAACCAGTTCACCTTCTTTGTCCCATTTATTCATATATAATGCAACATATAACATTTCATGTGCTATAGTTGATTTGACAGTCTAATTAGCAGAATACAAGTACAGCAATCATTCATGCCATTCTTTTGATAATCACAACTATGATAATACCCTTCCCTCCATTTTTACAAAATAAATATATTCCTAATTACTGGAGTCTTGTTATCTACAAGACCTTGTCTTTTTTTCTGTATACACCATTTATGCTTCAGATGTCATGGACTTTTAGAAGACCATGGCATTTGTTTATGTATTGCACCTAAATAGTAACATTTCCTCTTGTATACAATTTACTATACTTCAGAATTTGAAAGGTTTTGGAACCCAAAACATTTGTACCAAGGCCCTGCAGAATGAAGGGTATCAAAGTTCAGTGTGCATTTTCTGAATCAAGTTAGTGAACCAATGTTGTTTTCCCAGGTAAGCTTTGTATCAGATTTAGCAAGAAACATGCTTTTCTGAATTATCTATTTTGTTACTGCCCCATCATTTTAATTGTAAGCTATTATTAATGCTGATATACGAAAGAATGTGAGACTCAACCACAAATAATGAGTGGAACTCTTCCCATGTCATATGGAAACTTCTTGCAGTTAGCCTACTGAAAAGTAATCATGCGTGGCTGGGAATGAATTTAGTGAATATACACATGAATGTTTTCATAAAGATTCTGGGTAGTGCTAAGGCAGATACATGTGCATGTGTGCATATATGCATGTGTGCGTGTGTGTGTGTGTGTGTGTGTGTGTGTGTGTGTGTTTGTGTATACACATGCATGCACACACACACACACACACACACACACACACACACACACACACATGCAGGTACGCACACCCACTTATACACATTCACATATATAAGCCATGATAACATGACAAACACACTGCATGGTTAAAATAAAGTTAGTTCACCTTTCATGTAAGTATCATTTTCCTTTTCAGATCAGTTCATGTTATTCAAGATATTATGAACTTGTTTTATTTATGTTTTACTTTTCTCAGTATAGCTGAAAAGTAAAGGTTAGTTTAGGAAAGTAATCAGTTTAAAAGAGCCAGTCTAATGCTTTATGAATTGCTTGCCAAAATCATGGTCTGGTTTAATGAGTTAGTGAAACCTTGACTGACCAGTGTACATATCCTTAATTAACACACAGACTACTGTTGTTTAATTCCATTAGGAATATTACAGCAATAATGCTTCAATTTGTGATTTGTAATGCTCTTTGTGATGCAGTGTACATGAAATGGATGGCAAAGCAGGAACATCTAATCCTTCAACCATATGCCACAGTGGTATTTTAAAATTATCAAAACCCATCTGCACAGGTACTGACTTGCCAGCTTTTCTTACAATCCAGGTGCTGCTCAGTGTATCTTTGAATGTCATGATATTATTTCACTGAAAACCTCTTATATGAAATTATTCTACAAATTGCACTATATAAAGTACTTTATTATACCATATGCAGCTGTGCAATGCAGTAGATGTGCTACTAAATTGTTATTTTTTGTCACATCAGCGCGTGAGCCTAACATCTGCTCTTCTGGCAATGGCTTAAGTTTGACTTCTGCCCACCTCATTCCATAACTGAATTCAGGTAATGACATTATTGTAGTTCAGAAAAGCAGCCATTCCTTGATTTGTAATTAGGTCTGCATTACACGCAGTTCAGAGAATTCAACCCATGCAGGTATAGACATTTGTGGTCACATGACACTACTTTCTTTGCACACATAACACATCCTGCAGATGCAGAAAACTTGAAAATAGTCTTTAGAAACAATTTCAGTTTTGATCTCATACTGTATATTTGAAGGACGTCAAAGGTAATAGATGCATAATCCTAACTGCATGGTGAGATAATATACAAGAAGTATTTACATGTGCTGTAATTCATTTCCAAGCATGCAATTTGAAATAGACTTTCTGTGAGCCTTCTTTGTCAAAAATATTGCTTTCAAACCACAATGAAATATCATGGAAACACTAGCTATACTCTTCAGGTATAGCAAAAAGCCAATACATGTTATAATGTTGACCAGAAAAAAACTTTTGGAGAGGAATGAAAGCAAAATTGGCTTTCATTTTTATAGAAAACATCTTCTTACTTGTAGGTGGACAAACAACTAGAATTTCCTTTTCATGGGAAAATCATCATTGATTTTCAAGTCATGCACTGTCTTCTTCTTCTTCTTTCGGCTTTTCCCAGTTAGGGGTCGCCACAGCGGATCACCTGTCCGCTCATGACTGGCAGTAGAATTGTCATTGTCTCAGAATTAAAAAGCCCTGTTTTACTTTGCTAGGATATTTGTTAATGTTAACATTACCTTATGTTTAAAATGTAATAATATTTACAGGTGAAATGCAATGAAGATGTATTTCTCTCTCTCTCTCTCTCTCTCTATATATATATATATATATATATATATATATACATACACACGTATGTGTTTGTGTGTGTATGTGAGCAAGCAGTATTAATTTTAATGTTCTACTGTTTAAGATATACATGCCATCTGGAAATCACATCCACCTCTTTTGTACCAGCCAGAATAACTGCCTCAGTTTGTCATGAGAGTGTTCTGTGGACCTTAAATGCTGTTTACTCCCTAAGACCTTGGCAGGATGAAGTATTAAATCAGTATAGACTGCACAAACCCATGCTGTTAAAAAAAAAATATATATATATATATAAATATGGAAAAGTGTATTAGGAAAATTAAATTATCTCTAATGAGTGGGAGGATTCATAATGCTTTATTAAAAAATCCTAATTCAAAAGAGGGCATTCATTTTTCAGATGTACATATTTACCTTTAATTCAAATTTCATAACTTGCTGGGCAGAAACATGCTTCTCCTTGGTCTGTCACTCTGGGACACACACACACACACACACACACACACACACACACACACACACACACACACACACACACACACACACACACACACACACACACACAGAAATGCAGATAAACAGCATGCATTTTTAGGCATTATATTTTATAGATGGCCATTCACATGTTATATTTTTCTCAGCATTGCAGAAATTTATGGCATGCTCAGATACATATTTCAAAAACAAATCAACAATCTGATTAACCAAACATAAATCAGATACATAACTGCTGCCAAGTTATACTCTCTACATTTAGCAGGTGCTCCATATACGTTTAAGACTGAGCCACATACTATTAACCTTGCCTGCAGGTGTCATAGAAATAAGTAAGTGACCATTTTGAATACTGTACTGTGCATTTGCTGTAGGAATCATCTTTGTATTAGTGCAACATCATAACTGAGTCCTCAGGGTGAAAACATATTGCCAAGTTAGAATGCCAATGTTGCATCTGTTATGTTTCCAATGCTTCTATTAAAGAAAAGTGAAGTATTTTTTATCATGGCTGAAGCAAGTGAGAATTAAATATCAAATAAAACTCGGGGTTCCATGGTTCAAGGAGAAATCTGAAAATGAGTCATTAGGGATACATGAAAGAGCAGCTCATCTTCTTAACTTATTTTTACTTATCTGGTTCTTAATTGGATGTTTTTTAGTTAAACTAACAATTACATGTAATTGTAAGCCTGGTTTGGCCAAACCGCTTGAAGTGGATACAAAGACTTTGACTTAAGATCTTGGCATGATATATTTAAATCTCTTATAGCAGGAAATGAGCTCTCTCTTGTTTTTCTTGTTACAATATCACACTACTCATACACATGAACTCTGTTATGAGAGTTGCCCTAGTTTGCTCTGACCTTAATATTTTCATCAGTTTCAGCTCCGCAATACAGTGCTTTAAAGTGTGTGCTCTGACTGTCTTAACCTGAAGTGCTTGACTTGAAGTGCAGTTTGTTCTTTGACCACATTATCATAAATTATACAACAAAAAGTCATTACTATTCCAAAATATGCACTCTAATTAGACACCCCAATCCGTGTGCCTATGGTAAATTGAATATATCTCAATAGAAAGAAGTCCGGTCACTTAAATATTGTTGAACAGCTGGACTTTGTTTTAGGATATGCTATCTTCAAATATTTTAAGAGTGACAGAGCAAAATATGAGACAAAAAATCAGGACAGTTTGCAAAACTCTGGAATGTTTAAAGGTAAAGTGCTGGTAATACACCTACTCTCAGTCTTTTTAGCTTACCTTTCAGCTGTCTGGAGTTGAGTAGAATGTCTCTCACTACTCTCATATGTTTGCCCAGTCCCTCAAACTTCTGGTAATGCTGTTAGTTTAGAAGATTAGATAAATAAATAAATAAATTAAAAGGAAAAAAAATAATAACACAGAGGAAAAATTATATTGGTAATGCTCTCATCCACAGCAGTTCCCTAGCATTGTACTGATCTGCAAGTATGTGGACATACGTATATACCGGGTCTATATCATAAGAGTGAATCGTACAAATTGCAAATGCTCATAATATTGAACGTACTGGACCTCGAAGTGTTTTTTCTGAGATTGCGGTGCAGTGAAGAATGGGATATTTGCCCTTTCCTCACTGTAGTGCGATCTCGGAGTTGGAATATGTATTTAGTGGGAGGCATGGGAGGCACAGCCCCCCACAATAGGAAGTTCAAGGTCCGGTACGTTCGATATTATGAGCTTTCGCAATTTGTGTGATTCGCATATATGATATAGACCCATATGTACCATATGCATTAGTGGTACATCAGTAAACTATAAAGAAGGTGGAAGAGCACTAAAGTGTCTTTATACAAAGGAATTATTTAAGAAAGGTTAAATAATATCATTGTATAATAGCAGTAATCCTCACCTGGGTCTGGGTATCATAGGATTTACCCATGGTTGCCTTTTGTTTGATCACTGTTATGAACAACACCAACTGTTGGTAAATCCTACAATACCCACACCCATTCGTGCGCTATTGCTAACATAATCCATAACCAATTGGAGTCATTTATTTCTAGCAATAGGTCAAAAATTACATGGTGTGCAATACTCGTGTTTTATTACTGCTGTAAAAATAGAGCCTTTATTCCGTTACCTGTCCCCTTTATGCACACAAATATGCACTTGTTTATACGGAAAAGGTAATAAGTAAATAAATGAACAATAAATTAAAACATAACACTTAAATGTGATCAATGGAATATGTGGAGGGAGGTCAATGTGCGTGATACATAAAATGTCTTGCTGCAAGATTTATTTGGAAAAACATATACAAACACACAAATGATATGTGTTAGTAAAATAAATAGTGTGGTTGATTTACCAGGAAATGTCTGACAGATAATAAAAACAGGCAGAGTAGTGACATTTAGGAAATCAATAGTAGTAAGGGTGCTGCAGTAAAATGGGACATGGGAAAAATGCACTTAAAGAAATAAGGAGCCTGAAGTTGAGGTAATGGGAAGCAGCTGGCAAAAAGTATGGCAGAGGTAGTTGGAGTGAAAATCTAGAGAAGTCTGAAACATTTTAGGGATAGAAGAAATAAACTAAAGCAAGAGCATATGGCTTTAACACAGGAGTGCAGTGTGAGGTCCTTGGTGGCCAGTGGTCTGTGAAGTCTGTGATTGCCAGTGGAAGCCCCGGTAATGGAGCATAGAAGTGCTGACTGGAAAAGTACAGGTCAAGCCTTTGCCGGTGGAACTCCTGGTGACAGGAGACTTTGTATGGTTTGGCTTGTATATTCATGACACTGACTTTTTTGTGTTTGGAAGAGATTTTATTCTTTGAAAGTCACTAAAGGTGCATTTAAAGACTGTCAGCTCTGAAAGTTATATTAAGCACTTGAAATGACTATTGCCACTATCTTGGCTACCAGACTGAAGAATTTATTGTGCTGCAAAGTAAATTGCTTAATTTTATTTCACCTATTACAGCATTTTGGTTTAATACATGGCAAAGGTAGCTTTTCTTGTATTATGTTCCATAAAACCCACTGTTTTTTGAGAAACCTTTCATTTCTGCAGCTATTAAAGTCTACATCTGTTGGAAGCAGTGAGCAGGTGAAACTTTTTGCACAAATGCAAAGTTCATATTCCACATAGTAATGTCAAATAATGTGCTAAATTCTCCATGGCAAGTGACATGAAGCTTTCTGTTATTGTTTCTAGTGGCAATCTATGGTCTAGAGCTAGAAGTCTGTTCATGTCTTTTAGGAGAAGGCTACATGATGACGTCTGTATAACAACTACTATAGACCACAGCTAAGGGAATTGTAGCAAACAGCCAAATCATTGGCACACCTAAAGGCTAGACCTTTGCTAAAGCCCTTCAGTACTGCAGAAGACCTGGAAGCCCAAGCCTGCCTAGTAATATTGTAAAGAATTGCTAACAAAGAGATTAGACTAGCTGGACATGTATTTTGGCTAATCATGTCATAGGACAGCCTCTCTGTGCTCACCTAGACATATCTAGCTCACACTGTAGTAATTGTGACAAGGTGAAAGATATCAATGGCAGGAATTATTTCCCATACTCAAGTCCTTAAGTTTCATGAGTGGGCTTGCTCTAAGCGGAAAATGGTAAGGGCACAATATTTGAATTAAACATACCACTCAATGACCTAGCACGAGAAATCTGGACAAAGCCAAAAATAATTGGGGGACAAAGGTACAAAATAGGGACAGATTTTAAATATTGGTCTTCTAAACTTAGAATACTGCTAGAATAAAATGTGTTTTATTAGCAAGCATTGTCTGAATGATATAAAGCCTGAAACTCCAATGGCTGTTACTATTTAGTGGCTTCAGTCCTCAATGATTCTCCATAAAACCACACATTTTATGAGGAGCAGACCAAAAATACAAGGCAAAAATCATGACAGTCTCTGAAAATCTAGACAAATAAGAAGTATGGGATGAAAACATATTGTGAAATTTTGGTTAGATCAGGAAGGTGTCAACAACAAAGAAAGAAATAATGATGTAGATCTTTGAAATAAACATATTTAAGACAGCTTTGCCAGCAATCATTAAAAAGTGGGTATTTCAGGTGGCCCCACAAGATGCCTAAAGTTTTGTAACATTAGTAGAAAGATTACTATGCTATGAAAATGTGTTTAAATAAACCCATGCTAAAGTAGTAGACAAAACAGTAAGTAAGTAGAAGAAAATGAATTGTATCTTCTGTTTTGTGCTTCAAGTGGCACATTGTTAAATACTGTTGTGAGGAAACAGAAACAGAAACTCACATACAGATCACTAAAGAATAGGGAGTGGCTGAAGAGCTGTATAATAAGATCAGAATATGACCAGGCTAATCAAAACAGTATTTTGTTAATCCATCCACAACCCCTTTTTGCCATTTTTGCATGAGTTTGGGGTGCCACTTCAACAGTGACAATCATCTAGAAACAATGTTCTTACCACTGGGTGACTAGTACACCACACATACACTTGCACGCTTATACCTACAGCCAATTTGGAGTGCCTAACCCATCTACTACATGTCTTTGGAAATTGGGAGGAAATCAGATCACCTGGAGAAAACCCACACAAATGCAAGGAGTTTATGCAAACTCTGCACAGAAGGCAGCCAGCAAAGAATAGAACTGGAGAACCTCTTGCTGTGAGGTGAGATGATAACACTACCTGCCATTCCACCGTGCTCACCCTGAGCCTGTCCTATAAACTAGTATCCCACTCCCTCAGCACTTCAGGTGAAGAACAACAAAAAAAAATGACATTTACAAAGCTGCTGCAGGAATGCCAATTGGCTTCCTGCAGACTGTACCCAATCCATACATCCACCCACCACTGTTGTTCAAGTGAAGATAAAAAAAAAGTCTGTGAATATGAGTCTTACCTATGCACTCTTTACTCAGCCCCAACCCTCCTTCCTGACATTTCTTTTGTTAAAAAAATGAAGAAGAAAAAAGAAAGAAATATGTTTTTATGTTTAAATTACAGCAAACTTTGCTACAACACTCAGGTTCTAATTAAAAAAAAAAAGAAATGCTATAAACACTGGCAATCTTCTTGCTATAATGTAGCACTGGCTACAATTCACACTATACAGGGAGCCATAAAGCACTCAGGTTTGACCACAAATTCTGGCTTTTAAAAGTCAGTATGCATTAAACAGGGATCAGCTGATTACGCCCCCCAATACTTTATGCCCAGAGACAGTTGTCCCTTTCAACCCATTCTAACTCTACTACAGAATGTGCTAATAATAATAATAATAATAATAATAATAATAATAAATAATGGTAGATGGGCAAGAACTACAGGGGCTACTGGATTCTGGCAGCATGATCACCATAATAAAGGGGTAGTGCATTGGTAAAATAAAGGACTACTTTCATAGATTAGATTAGTATTAGGCTATTTGCCCTTGTGGGCCATTTAAGCCTAGCCAGTTACCCCTTGGGAGAATCAAACCCTGTACAGTAAACACCTTAACCATTATGCCATCCTCCCACCCCAATTTTTATATGCACTTTGTCAACTGGGTTAGTCCTACTAGGCCAATGGCATCATTTCAGGTGAGACCCGGGGTGGTATTTATACTGACTAGTGGAGATTTGGCCAGGGCACCAAGGAAATTCCACTACTCTTTGGAGAAGAGGAAGTGAAGTACTCTCTTTAGCTGTTAGGTGGTGTTGGAGGGATGCTACTGCAGTTCCAGGAATTCTAAGATGGCGACGAGTGCATCCGAGATGGAGAAAGGTACAAGAGAAAACTTACTAAAGAAAATAATTGTTACAGATTTGGAAATTAGAGGATTGGAAAAACAAGTTCTAGTAAATATAATAAACCAGGCACAGTCAAAGGATGGAGAAGAAGCATGATGGAGAGAGTCTTACAGGAGGAAAAAACTGAAAGGCTGGAAAAAGAAGCAGCAACTGGTAAAGGGAAAGCCTGGAGGTATTCTTAGCTGGTGGAGTAGACAGTTTTAAGGTTTACTTCTGCAACAGGGTTTTTCTTACAAGAAAGAAGAAGTTACATAGATGTAGCAAAGCAAAGAAGGATGGAAGAAGAAAGTGAGAGAGGATAAAGATCTACATTTTCTCATCAACCACGAAAAAGATGACCAGTGGTAAGAATAAAAAGTAAAAATGATGGCAGTGAGAACAGGTATGACATTGTGGGTATTATTTTGCCACTAGCGTTTGATATTCAATACATAAAAAAACATTAAATCATTACTGAGCTGAACATTTTTGTGAAGTGACACTTGAAAGCTTTAACTTGCTGGAAAAATGTATAACTGACACTGAAAAACAGAAATGCTTAGGACTATAATTTAAAAAGGGAAATAAATGTAGAATTTAGGACTTCATGTATGGATGAGCATAAGTTAGAACTGTTTTTTTTACTCACTATGTAGCAAAGTACATAAAGTTAAAAAAATGTGATAAAAGAAGTGTATGGCCTGGGGGCTGGGAACTGTGGGTAATAATGGATGTTAAGGATGTAGAAAATTTAACATATTTTAAATACAGTAATTGTGAATGGTAAGATAGAATTTCTTAGGTAATGGGGCCAGCCAAAAGCATGTTATTTCTGTGAGGATGAAAATCATTTAGTACAAGACTGTAACAAATGAAGGTGTAGCCAATGTGTGTGTGTGTGTGTGGGGGGGGGGGGGCATATAGCAAAAACTGTAAAACTGTTTGTAGAAAATGTAAACAATCTGGATATTTCTTGTTTGACTGTCGTATATTAAAAAAGAAAAGAGTAGATAAAATGAAAAACTCAGAAGAAAGACAAATTGTAGAAAGTATTACTACAGAAAATGCCGAAAGAGAGGGTGGTATAGGGGAAGGGGGTACTGAAGAAAGGTTAAAAAGATGATGAGGTAGTTAGAGAAGAAATAATAGTTCAAAGTGAGGTAATATACAGGAAGAGAACAGGTTTGCAATTCTTGGAAAGTGAAGAGGAAAAGAGAGAGAAATGGAGACAATAGAAGAGCAAGAGCAAGGCAGTGAAAAATCAAAAATCAATTAAAGTAAAAGAAAAATAAAAACTGGAAGTAAAACTCCTACCAAAAGGAAAAAGACGATGTAGGAATTTTAACATTTGCTGTGAATAACATTAGAAATGACACAAGAGATATGAAATTGGTGAAAGGGTGTACAAAAAATAAAAATAAATTGTTATGCTTACTAGATGCCAGATATAACAGATGAAGAAAAAAAAAAAGAAAACATACAGGCAGTATGGGGACCAAATTGCTTGAGCAATAAATAGGAAATTAGACATTATGCAATAGGAATTGTTATGAAAAATGAAGAAATAAGAATACTAGATGTAGCAATAGTAGCACCAGAAAAGGCAGTGGTATGTCATATGAGAATGAGACAAAAATGTATAGGATTGATTGTGATTTATGTATAGATTAATATAATGGGAAGAAAACAATTGTTTGAAGAAATGAAAAAAAAATGTGCTAGTAAATGTGTCAGTGGTGATTGCAGGAGATTTAAAATGCCACTCGAGGAAAGAAAAGGGAAAATAACTCCTCAGGATATTAAGATGTTTATGGAATTAAAAAATTTGGAGGTTTAAAAGCAGGAAAGAATAGGGACTGCGGTGGTGGTGCTGCGGTAGCATTGTCGCCTCACAGTTAGATGTTGTCCGTTCGATTCTCAGTTTGGAGCGTCTTCTGTGTGGCGACATGTGTGAATGGGCGTTCCTTCGTTGAAGGTTGTGCGTTAGGCCTGGCAAGCCAGCACGTAAAAATCTACTGCCAATCATTAGCGGACCGAAGTTCCGCTGTGGCGACCCCTAACCGGGAAAAGCCGAAAGACACAAACAAACAAAAGCAGGAAAGAATAGAGAATGCACATATGAAAGGGAAATGTTTACTACTGAAATTGATCATATGGTTTACTCTAAAGACATGAAAGAAATAGGTGGAGTACAGATGGCTGAGTTTTCAGATTATAGAGCAATGTAAGCTAGAACTGGGGAAGACTGCAAAATAATGATAAGAGGGAAAGAAATGTTATGGAAAGATTGTGTGAGTGAGATCATTTTATAAAAAACTGGGCACAGTGGTTTAGAAACAAAAATATAAAACATATTCAAAGTGGAAAAAAGAATATATAAGAAATAAGGTGAAATAAAGAAATGTTACTGAATTATGAGAAAGAGAAAGAACAACAAAGTGATAAAATAAGGGAAATAGAAAAACATATGTATGAAAAGAACTGAGAAAAGGGTAAAAATTATGATATAAAGGAAAATATTTTGAGGAATGTTTCTTGTTATTTAAGAAAAGAAGTAAAATGGGAGAAAGAAGTATGGATGTTATCTTAGAGAGCAAGAGAAACATAAAATGCAAAAAAAAAAAAAAAAGATATGGAAGTGGTAGAGAATTTTCTAGAGAAAATGTATGAAGAAGAGGAAATGTATGGGTAAGAAGAATGGAAAATGAAAACAATATCAGAAAACGTAACAATAGAAGAAACAGAGAAGGTGATAAAAATGTAAGAATGAATGATCACCATGACTGGATGGCATAAGCTATGAGCATTATAAGAAAATGAATAAAGATGAAAAATAATCTTTTTTTTAATATTAAATGAATAGATGAATGAAGGTATAATAGAGGAAGATGTGTGGGGGAGTGATAATATTTATATGGAAAAGATTGAAAGAAAACATATAAAACATTGGAGGCCTATAAGAATAGGAAATACTAACTACAAAATATTTATGAAAATACTACAAAAAAGGATGGAGAAAGTGCTGGATGAGATAGTAGGAGAAGGGATCTATTACATAAAGGTATGGAGGTGAATGGACTGTTAATTGTAGAGAACAGAGTACAGATGATACTGAAAGAAAATAAGTAAAAGTACAGAGGACATAGTGAGCTGGAGGCACCAGAATGGAGTGCTGAAGCAAGATGCAAGAAAATGATGCTGTAGTGTTCAAGACTAAAGGCAGAAGATATATAACTCTGTTTTTGTTTGATAAGACACCAAGGGTGGTGACGACATTAGTTGGAGTGAGATGGTTAATCAGGTACTTGGTGAAGAAATGGATGCTGAGAGCACTCAAATACCAAAAAAAAAAGGGAGAATGTTATACTAGCAAATAAAGGAAGGAACTTGGCAGTTATCTCAGAAGTAGAAAAACTGGTTTTAGGGACATGCTTCTGAAAGAGGATGAATATCAGCTCCAAGAAAATAGACTAACAGATGCAGATGTGATAAATACAATGAAAAAAGAGAAAACATGCAACAAGGAAAAAACAGAAAAATGAAAAAGGGCAACCAATCCAAACAAAAACACTGTTAACTGCTAATAGATATGAAATAAATGAAAATTGAGAAGAAAGGAATTGATACAGAGAAGAACAAGAAAAAGGGCAAACTGATGAAAATTAATTGTGGGGAGGGTTAGGAGAACAGAAAGCAAAATAAAAACTGGAAGTAAGAAAGACAAAAATTGAAAGGGATGATATTTGATTTTTTTTTTGTAATAAATGTAAATAGTATGCAGAATAGTATAAGATGTGTAATAGTGGTTGAATTGCTAGATATAGAAGCAGGGTTCTTTATTGGTAATGATGTGTTTGACAAAAAACAAGAAAAGATATGAAGCAATATGGGGAAGCAGGGCCATGTGGTCAGTGGGGGATAAGCAGAGTTTTGAGAAAAATTGAAAAAAAAATAAGATTCTAGATATGACTATTATAATACCAGAAAGGGTGGCAATATGTGATATTAGAAAAAGAAAAACTGTGCAAGTCTAATAGTGATATATGTATATCCTAATATGAGTGAAAGAAAAGTGTTCAAATAATAACACTAATTGTGGTGGGAAATCTGAACTGTAAATTAAGAAAGGAAAAAGGAAAATAATGCAAAATATTTAACTGATGAAAGAAGCATTGATGTGTGCAAATAAATATGCCATAAGTTTGTTTTTTCCTCACTTCATTTTTCAATTCCTGTTTGTATTAGACTAATTTATCTTTAATTTCTCTACAAACTGTCTACAATTTCTCAAACTATTAAATGATTTTCATACACCTTGCATCAATTCTTAACCAATGTTTTTATATTATGTATAATTTTTATAATTATTTAAACTACAGGTATTTTTGTTTTATTTTTGATGATTGTAGAATTATTTTTCTTAAAATGTTTTGTAATGATTTGGAGCTTTTCTTCCCGGGGGTCCACTGAAAATGGCCTTCTATCCAGGCAGACTTTTCCAGTGATCAAATGTCAATAAATAAATAAATAAATAAAATAGGGGATGTATATAGAGAAAAGAAAGGTTTAAAATTTAATAGGTTATGTATTACACTCAGTTGAGATAAAGAGAATTAAGGAGTGAGTTTAAATGGATGATTTTTTCAGATTTTTGTTGGTACAGTAGGAGACAGAAATAATAAAGTAAGGAAGAGGAATAAAAATGATTACTGGTAAGATGGTAAAAAAGGATGAAATGAAGGAAGAACAGTGAAGACTGAGAAGAACATATGACATTAAGGATGGATTATAAGAAATTAATGCAGTAGATTTATAAGCAAAAATTAAAAAAAAAGTTTTAGGAATAGCAAAATAACTAGAAAGGGGTTAGGTGGAATATGAAGAAATTTTAAAAAATATGAAAGGGAGAAGGACAAAGATTGTGATAATATAAAGGAAATAGAAATAGAATTGTATGTAAAATAGATGCAAAGTGAAGACAATATATAGACAGAGCAGAGGTTTTTCTTAAAAAGAAAACAGGAGAATTTGGTTTACCATTTTAGAGGAAAAAGGTAAAAAAACAACAGGAGGAATGATGGGGCAATTATAGATGAAAAGAGAGTGATATGATATGAGCAGGATGAAATTATGGAAGTAGAAGAATATTTTGTAAGTATAATGTATAAAAAGATAGACGCAGAAAAGGAAGAAGAAGAAAAGTGGAAAGTTAAAAATCAAAACAGTTAAGAAGTTATTGGAAAGATAAATTAATTTGGCACAATTAGAGGAGATGATAAAAGAAGGGAGGGAGAATCAGCACCAGGAATGGATGTATTAAGTTGTATATATTATAAAGAAATGGAACCATTTGAAAAAAGATTTTATTAACATATTAAACAAATGGATGAATAAAGGAGTAAAATAAGCCCTTTAATCCCACATCATAGCAAAAAAAAAAAAAAAATGGAACAATCTCCCCACCAATATAACCTCCACAACAACAAATACAAACTTAAAAAAGTTACTCAAATCTCATCTTAGGACAACTTGGATTTGCCCATGTATCACTTGACAATCCCTATACCTTTCTTCTCTCTTCTACCAATCTACTCCAGTCTAAACATCACACTATATCTATGCACATAGAAATACTGACTCTTACCATATATCATACAGTTCTTTGTGCTCCTTTCTATACATACTTACTAAAACTGTAAGCAGTACATACTACCTTTGTAAAATTATTTCAGACTGTAACATTTGTCCTGCAAAACCTGTTAACTACTTGGGAACTAACTTCTGAATATATCTGTCTGAACCCTTGCAAATATTACTCAAACTGTATCTTAGTCCTGCAATGCCTGTTTAACTATTGTTAACAAACTAATGAATAACTCTACTTGTAAATAAGTTTTTCTCTATTACCTGTTTTGTATATTTCTCATTGTATAAAAATCTTCTTAATTGTGGAGCTTTTCTCCCCGGGCCTCAACTGAAAATGGACCTGGTCCAGCTGGATTTTCCCGGTTAACAAATGTAAAATAAAATAAATAAATAAATAAATAAATAAATAAATAAATAAAGTAGAGATGTTTGATGGAATGATTAAATTGTTGTAGAAATGAGATGATAAAAAGTTATAAAAACTGGAGCTCTATAATATTGGGGATACAGAATATAATTTTAATGGCTTGTGATTAAGCAAAAGCATATAGAAGGGCGAGTCATTAGGTAGAGTCAGGATTGTGATTAAGCAAAAGCATATGAAAGGATGAGTCATTAGGTAGAGTCAATGATTTTAGAGGCTTATGGGATAGAAAAAATATCAGTGTAATTAAAATGTGTTATGAAAATTCCTGAGTTAAGATGAATGGGTGGATAGATGGCTGGGGAAAGCAATAAGATAGGAGTAAACAAGAATGCCCATTGAGTACATGTTTGTTTTTATTAGTAATGGAAGCAAGATGGGAAATGGAGAAAGGATTTGAAGTACCTATATGCTTATCATATGTTGATGATTTAGTTATTGTGGCAAAGAACAAAAGATGGATGAGTGAGGTGGTGGTTAGTATTAAAAATATTAAAAAGGTGGATTACAGTTGAATAAGTTAAAAAGCAAAGGGTCTGGTGAAGTTAAAAAACAAATGAAATATATTATAAAAGAAAAAAATGCATTGGGAGTAAGATTTGCAAATATGATAGTGTAGTAGGACAATGGAAAGAAATAATAGAAAGAAGAAAATGTTTTTTTGATAGAAAAGTTTTTATAATTTAATATGAAAGTTTACATGTAACATCACTCTGTATTAGTGAGGTGTACACACTTCCTTTAATTACAGCAAAAAAGCTATTAGAATTTTTTCAGTTTTATTTGTAGGTCAAAATTAAATCCAATGAGAAGAGGAGTAGTACATAATAAAAAAAGAAAAAGAGTATTGGATAAAAAAAAATCCTCTACTATATCTGGCATCTATGCATCTTTTTGGATAATGAAGAGTGTTAACAGAAAGGGAAGAAACATGATAGGAAATATAAGCAAACATAAATCAATATAAAAAATGGGGAAATGGGGTGGAAAACAAGAAAAGGTGGAAGGGAAGAATAAGGAAAATAAAGTTAAACTGTGGATATGAAATGTAATGACATTAATAGAAATAAAAAATAATGGTATAATGAGATTTTGGAAAAACACTATTTTATTTATCCCTGGAGACATTTTAAGGAAGGGGTAAAAATGTGATTAAAGTAGAAGGAAAATATTTCAGAATTTTTCATGAAACAGGGAATTTTCTGTAGACAATTTTGTTGGCTAGATTACCAATGAAAAGAAATATGAATTATAAAGTTATGGAACAAATAAAGTGCAATGAATGTTATGAAGAAATCTATTTTCCTGCATAATTGGCCAAATGTCATCATCTGAAATTTAAGAGGGTTAGAAAAGAAAGAAGAGGCAACATCAGAGATGTTCTCTAAACTCAGCGACAGCTGACAGGTATGGGAGTGAGTTTATGAATGTGTGCTTATGTGGGAGAATAGATGGGGGTAACTGTGGCCACTAGGGTGGCACAGTGGTGTAGTGGTTAGTGTTGTCACCTCACAGCAAGAGGTTCTCTGATTCAATTCTTGGCTGGGGTGCCTTCTGTACAGAGTCTACATGTCCTCACTGTGTTTGTGTGGGTTTCTTCCAGGTGCTCTAGTTTCCTCTCACATTCGTAAGACATGCAGTAGATGGACTGGACACACCAAATAGGCCCTAAGTGTGAGTGTGTGCATGTGAGTGTCTATGGTGCAACACCTGAGGAGGGTTGGGCCTTGGGCCATCAACCTAAACCTGCAAAACCCCTAACTGCTAAAGAAACAAGGACTGCTAAAAGGTGCTCATTACCTAATGTACCACATAGTGCATAAATGGGAAAGAGAGAGAGATAGAGAGAGACATGTGGCCACCTGTGGTGATTAACAGAGGAAAATGATGTTTAGCATTATTGGCAATGCTTTAAGATTCAGAGACACTGGGAATTCTTTCTGAATCTTGGCCTTTATTTTGTTTAGTTTGGTTTATATATTCATGAGACAGAGTGCTGCTAACCTGTATGTACAATTCCAAAAATGTGTCCATTTGACAGTAGAATTTTATACACTCTCTGTCTAGGGTACTTCCACCTGTGTACTGTTTGTATGTCTCGTCCCACATTCATGACATGTCCATCTTTCAGATGGTGACAGATTTTACATCTGAACAATTAGTTTGGATTACTGCTGGATTGTGTCTTGCTAGGATGCATTTCCTTTGGCACTGCAGATGTGAGAATTTGACTCTGTCATCAACAGTACTGGCCATTGTTCACCAGGACACAGTCATCCATGCCTACATGCTGACCACTTTCACACAATATACAACACAGAACAACCTAACACACAGAGCCCTGCATATTGTACACGTGCAACAATCTATCCTGCTACTTTGGCCAGCTCAGGTAATCTGTGCTCCACTGTTATTATACCTATATATACATGTTGCTACATTTCTACATAGGATTGTGGGGGGGGGGCACACCTGACAACTGTAAACATTTACTATGACTGTATTTGTATTTCAGGTACTCCATTTCATTCTGTATTCTGACCTATCATGCAGACTAGAGGCATATCAGTGTACTACAGTTCTTAGATTTTATTGACATACATTTCAGTTTCAGACGTCTTACGCTTCAGAACTAACATCCCACTGCCTGACCTGTTGTAGTCTGTCTGTGTAGGTCTGGAGGGGGATGTTCTCCATAGCCATCAATCAGAGGCCTTAGCACAGCCTTTCTTTGTGTTTGTCTACACCTGTACTGCTGGCTGAGACTGTTGTTGGGTATGTGAGCCTCACTGACATGCATGTGTGTGTCCTATGGACACACATCTGGCTCATCACATGTCCTGCAGTGGGTTTTGTCACCTTGTCTAGTACTGCCTACCATGTTGACACCAGTATTTGTTAAGGATTTCATGCTGCCAATATAGATGTCTACTATCTGCTGGCATCCCATTCAGCCAGCCAATTCCCTAACATGCTCACATCCATACCATAGATACAGGTAGCAGAACATACTACTACATTCAGCAGTTGATAGTGAGTATGAATTACCTTGTGGCTGTGCCAGTATTGAGGATGGTGCTGGAGGGCTGACTATGTCAGATGCACATAGTACACTCCCTATACATGGTTAAGCACAGGTTGTGTCATGTTTGGCATGCCTTTTACTGTATGTGCAAGTCAGAGGGAGGTGACATTCCCTGGATTCCTACCATGTTAGTGTATGTGCTATGCGTTGGCTCTTTGCCAAGGCCTGGGCATACTGGGCACACCTCCTTCTGCCTACTGGGGCAGGCTCAGGTTGTTCCTCCTCTGAGTCACTCTGTGTCTGAGCAGGCCTTGGCAATGGTGGGGGGCTGTGTGGCCCTGCCCCATGCTGTTCCTGCTGCAGCTGTTTTCACAGGATCATATTGTGTAGCAATGACAATTTGGGTACATGTAGCTGGTGAGTACTGCAAGGCTCCATCGGATATGTCCAGGCACTGGAACTGTGACTTGAGCATCCCAAACACATGCTCTATTATGATTCTGGTCTGTGCGTGTGCCTCATTATGGAGTTCTTGTTCGTGTGCGTGTGCATTTCTGATGGGTGTCATCAGCCACGGCTCCAGTGCATAACCAGCATCTCCCACTTGGTGGCCATATGGGATGTCCCCACTGGCAAATCTCTGGTACAGCTGTGTCATATTCCAGATGTGGGAGTCATGATAGCTTTCAGGGCTGCCAGCACACACATTCATTATAATGTCCTGGGCATCGCACATGACCTGGCAGTTGATGGAGGTGAAACCCTTGTGGTTTATGTAGACCCTACCCCACTTGCCGGGTGGGACTTTGATGTGTATGTGCATGCAGTCTATAGCACCCACTACCTCAGGGTATTCTGCTATTTGGTTGAAGAGATGCATATTGCTGTTGAGGAAATAGATGTGCTGACCGGCATGTGCTGACAAGGCATCCAGGAACTGGTGGAGTACCCTGGATGCTGATGCCTGTGAGATCCCCATGATATCCCGAGTTGGCTTTTGGAAAGGTACCTGTGGCTAGTATTCTTAAGCCTACACATACCTTGGTATGCACTGGGATGGGTTCCCCTCTGTTGGTTCTGTGTGTAAGGCGTGGCCAGCACAGCTCAACAATTTGCTGTAGGAGGTCCCTGTCCACCCTATAGCGCTCCACTATCTCCAGCTCATGTAGCCCCTGATAGGTTTCCCTGGGTCTGTACACTTTTCTCCTTCTCCTCACTGGTCATCAGCATTCTCATCCTCACCACCCTCAGCCTCTTCCACATGTTGATTTATGAGAGTGAATGCAGCTCCTATCATTTTGTTGCTCTTGTTAGGTCAAATTTCCCCATTTGTGTACACCAGTGGTGTAGAGTTTGTGGGAAAAAACAGAGGGAAAGGTGTTTGCATAGTTTATAGTAGTGTGCTGGGCTGGGCTGCTGCCTGTGTAATTGGCTGATTCTGATACATTTCACGTGCCAGCTATGCTAGTTCTCCTTGATTGCCTTCCTACTGCTGTTTTCCCTTCCCATTGCCTTCCTGTTTAAGTCCCGAGGTGTGCTGTGCAAGCCCAGTGCTCAGATGTGAACAGAGCTGGTATTTCCTGGTTTAATTTTTTTATTTTTGTTTAAAACCCAGTGCACAGCATGCACTCCCATTTAGGCAATGTAAAGACTGCTAGGCAGCTTCAGACACACACCCTTCCTTAGTTCTACTAAGCTAAGGGCAAACCCGAGCCACAGAGCTCCAATAAGCTTACAGTATGCCTGATACACCACTCTATGATGTCAGCTAATTCTTAGGCTTGCACCATGGTTTAACTGCACCTACATGGTTGGTGCAGGCTAGCCATGAGGGGAAATCTGTGATTCAGTATAATTCCCCGCATTTGCATAGAATTGCCTGCTAATGCCTAGTTACAAGTCTGACACTGAGCCTTCCCCCTTAGCAACCACTATTCATTGGCCTTGTTGTCTTTTGCCTGCCATTGACTATAATGGCAAAATTGTGATTTTGCATAAAAAGTTTTTTTTCAAGGTTTTAGTTTTATTTTCGGGCTGATCCCGTTTGCGCTCCACTGCCCTACACTTAAACAGCTGAAATTGGCCAAAAAAATAGAAGTTATTTTTTGTTATTTTGAAACTGTTTTCCATGCCAATGGCCATGTATTTGGCCACTGGCATGCCTTCCACATTATATACACCCTTTATTTGGAACTGTCATGGCAACGTTTTGTAGTTTTCAGAAATGTACTTGGTTACTAACCAAGTACATTTCTGCAGGTTACACTAATCCTGCATGGACGGTTGCCAGCTTCCTGGATCACTAATTCACCTCATTTGCATTGTTTTCACCTGTAAATGTGGTAATTAGTATACAGGAGCTGTGCCCATGTCGGAATAGTGCAGGAGTGCTCGTGCACATCCCTGGAGCTTGTTCTTGGATCTCTCATCTGCCATATTGCCTCCAGCAGCTCTTGCACTATTCCTGCATGCCATGGAGAGCTTGCTGAATCCCGGGGTTTATCTTAGTTTACTATCATAAACTAGAAGTGCCTTCTGTCGAATGGTTGCATCACTGAAAAGTAAAACAACATTTTGCCTCTTTGTGGAACTGTGTTAATACTGACAGTTCAACATTTGCTGTTTTGGAAATGTGGCCATTGGAGTACATGTGCTGTTCGATGTTTGATGATGCCAGTTTGCTATGTTCCCATTTGATGTTTAGCCCTTTTAAAACTGTACTTCAATGTAACATCATTGATGGCATTTCTAAATTATCAAAGTAAACCCTTTCTCTCTCTCTCTCTCTTTATATATATATATATATATATATATATATATATATATATATATATATATATATATATATATATATATATATATATATGTATTGGTCTACTTCACATACCCAAAATACCGCATAATCAAAGACCAGATGCCTGAGACGAGAATGCTGAAACTTCAAATAAACGAAAGACCACATAGTTGAAAAGTTTCCCAGGGTAAGTAACCACTGGGCCAACAAGGGGTGATTTACCTTTTTCCCCCACTGTAGTGTGATCCCGGAGTCGGTATATTTAGTTTGGGGGTGTGGGGGTGCAGTCCCCATGTGGGTGAGTTGCATATGGTGCAGTATGTTCTTCATGAGTTTTTGGCCCATTGGTTACTTATCCTGGGAAACATTTCGACTTTGAGGTCATTCATTTATTCGCTGTTTTGGCATTCTCATCTCGGTCATCTCTGGTCTTCGGTTATGTGGTATTTTGAGTATGTGAACTAGACCCATATATATATATATATATATATATATATATATATATATAAATAAATAAATATATATCTATATATATATATATATATATATATATATATATATATATATATATATTTATATAGTTTCCTTTCTTTTGTTCAACTGTTTTTTCAGACAACTTGGGAATCAACTGACTCTTTTTGCTGATTCTCAGATTGCCAGACATATGAAAATGTGTGACCCTATTGTTATGTAACCTTGGATCTGGTATATATGTGTATAGGAAGAGGGTCACATGGGGTGTGCAGAGGAGATTGCCACCTTGCAAAAAAGTACAGAAAGTGTTTTTTTTTTTTTTTTAATAAGCATTCAATCAAATATGGTCACTATATTGCCATTCTTACTGGTGCCTTTCCTGTATTGCTAATATGATCTCACATATATATATATATATATATATATATATATATATATATATATATATATATATATATACATACATACCTATGGGTGTATGCCATAAGATCTAAAGTTTGAAAGACTGAAAATGAAAATATCTAAAACTCCAAATATTGAAAATGGAAATTTACCCCTTCTCTACAGTTGTGCCATCTCGGAGTTGGTATATAATTACCAGCGGATGTGGGTGGGTGCATGGGGGCTAGTCCCCTGCATTGGAAATGTGATTAATATTTTGAATTCTAGATATTTTGGTTTTCAGTCTTTTTTGAACCTTTGATCTTATGACACAGAACCATATATATGTATAAATATATATATATATATATATATATATATATATATATATATATATATATATATCTATACACACATACAGTAAACTCTCAGTTAACTGGCACGCTCAAGCAACTGGCAAAAAAAAAAAGAAATACAGTACAATTTTGATGTGTTGCACATTCCGTCTCCCCCCCCCCCCGCAGAAACATACCTTTTGTTTTTAGGGATTTAGAGTTTTAAAAAGGAAGATAGGAATAAATACCCTCTCTCCCCAACCTCAAGTAACCAGAAACTACAGTTATCCGGCATCTATCAATCCCAATGGGTGGTGGTTAACTGACTGCCGGATTCACAATGGCTTGCATGGAGTGTACGAGTAGAGTAAGACTCCATGCAGCCATCATGTCCGATGAGCGATCCAGGAACAGCTTGTAGGGGCGTATAAGAGAGCTCCAAAAATGTCTCCTACATGGACAGGGCTGGGATATGCAAATTACCTCACTTGCAGCCAAAAGGCATGCAAATGAGGTAAATTTGCGATCCAGGAAGCACAAACCTGTCCAAGTAGGAGCTGTGTTAGCTGCAGAAATGTACTCAGTTGACAACTGAGTGCCGTTCTGCGAATAGCACAATGGAGCCTTGTCAGCTCCAAATAAAGGTTGCATATGGTTGAGGAAGCATGCCAATGGCCAAATATATGGCCATTGGAAATGTGCCCAGATGCAAAATTAAAATAAAAATACTTTTTTTTTTTCAGCGATTTCCGATGTTTAAGCGTAGCGCAGCGCCGCGCAAATGGGGTGGGCTAAAAAAAATCATAAAATAAGAAAATAAAAGCCACAAACGTGGAATCTATGAAAACTGTTAAATTACAATGTAAGGGAATAGCAGGCTGAAGACAACATGGCCACCGAGTAGGGGTTGCTAAGGGGAGAAGCCCAGTCTAA
This sequence comes from Protopterus annectens, assembly GCF_019279795.1. NCBI lineage: Eukaryota > Metazoa > Chordata > Ceratodontiformes > Protopteridae > Protopterus > Protopterus annectens. The sequence goes on along the minus strand of NC_056746.1, from coordinate 445,228,289 downwards.
GACATGTAACCAAGCATTAGTTGGCAATCCTATGTAAATGAGTGTTAGGATAGTGAATCACACTTTTACATAGCAAATGAGCACAGTCAGTGGAGTGTAGGAGTAGGATATGGGGAGTAACAGAGTAGGAGATAGGTGACATCACAAGGAGGGTATGTATGAAAGTAGTGAAGCTCATAGGAGCAGAGTGGCATGTGTCAGCTGTCAGTTAGACATCATGGAAAGAGGTGTGTCAACAGGTAGGCTAGGGAAAGCCAAGAAATGGAAGGTGTATACTGTGGATAACACCAGAGTTTCTTGCTGAGTGGGTATGGGTGCGTGTGCATGCCTGTAAACCCAAGTAAGACAGGGTGCACGCGTGAAAGCGTGAGTGCACGCGTTTAAGCCGGAGTAAGCATTTATAAGGCTGTTTAAAGACCTGTAAGCGCGTTTGCACTGGTGTGCATGCGTTTTAACCCAAATAAGCAAGTTTTAGTCTGTCTAAGCATGTGTGCATGCGTATGAGCTGCTGTGAGCGTGTTTGCGCTTGTATGCATGTCGCTCCCCTCTGAGGAAACAGAAAGGAAAAAGGAAGCACAACAAATAGTAGGAAGCTACCAGGGAATACTAGTAGAGCTAGCAGGTGAAAACAATCAGAATCAGGCAATTACACAGGCAGAACACTAGCCCAACCCAGCACTTAAAACTCTGCAAACAACAGTGCAGTTTGTTTCTCTCAAGAGACACTGCAACACTGGAGTAAGCTACTAGAAGTGAAAACTGAAAAAGCTTCACTCAGACAAAAAATGCTAGGGGCTGCCATTGCTGTTATAAGGAGGCATATGCAACACGCTGAGGGTGGTGACAATGCAAATGCTGCTGAACAACCCACAGTGAGGAGATGGAGAAGAGTGTACAGGCCCAGGGTCACCTACCAGGGGTTACATGAGCTGGAGATAGTGGAGCGCTATAGAGTGGACAGAGACCTCCTGCAGCAAATTGTTGAGCTGTGCAGTCCATGCCTCACATACAGAACCAATAGAGGGGAACCCATCCCAGTGGAAACCAAGGCATGTGTTGGCCTAAGAATACTAGCAGCAGATACCTTCCAGAGACCACTGGTGATATGATGGGGATATCACAGGCATCAGCATCCAGGGTACTGCACCAGTTCCTGGATGCCATGTCAGCACATGTCAGTGATCATGTATATTTCCCCAATTCCTGTGAGGTATTGACCAGCAATATGCGTCTCTTCCAGCAAATAGCAGAATACCCTGAGGTAGTGGATGCAATAGACTGCACGCATATACGCATCAAAGCACCAGCTGGTGAGCGGGGTAGGGCCTACATTAACCGCAAGGGCTTCCCCTCCATTAACTGCCAGGTCGTGTGTGATGCCCAGGGCATAATAATGAATGTGTGTGCTGGCTGCCCTGGAAGCTACCATGATTCCCATATCCGGCATCTGATGCAGCTGTACCAGACATTTGCCAATGGGGACATCCCACATGGTCACTTAGTCGGGGATGCTGGCTATGCACTGGAGCAGTGGCTGATGACACCCATCAGAAACGCACACACACCTGAACAGGAACGCCATAATGAGGCACATGCACAAACACGAAATGTAATTGAGGGTGTGTTTGGGTTGCTCAAGTCACAGTTCCAGTGCCTGGATACATCTGGTGGAGCCTTGCAATACTCACCAACTACATGTACCCAAATTGTCATGGTATGTGCTATGCTACATAATATGATTCTGTGAAAACAGCTGCAGCAGGACCAGCATAGGCCTGGGCCAAACAGTCCCCACCATTGCCAAGGCCATCACAGGCAGAGCGTGACTCAGAGGAGGAACAACCTGACCCTGCCCCAGTAGGCAGAAGGAGGTGTGCCCAGTATGCCTTGGCCTTGGCAAAGAGGCAATGCATAGCACATACACTGGCTCAGTAGGAACCCTGGAAATGATACCCCTCTCTGACTCCCACATATAGTGAAAGGGATGCCTAAGTTGACACAACCTGCTTTCAAACATGCACAGGGAGTGTAGTATGTGCATCCAACATAGGCAGCCCTGCAGCACCACCTGAGGCATGATTGCCATGTGTTAAGCAATGTAAGGTAGTGCTAACCAGCATTTATCCCCATGTAGTATATGCAAACTTGATGACCTTGAGTATCATCCTACCCTCACCAAACATGATGCCACAATATGAAGACAAGATGATCAATTACAACAATTGGCTTAAGTACTGATGTCAGTGAAAGGGGATCCAATGCCTGTCAGCCTGGGATGACATGCTCGACAAGACATGATGCTTCGCTAGGGATGGCTTTCACCTGTCACCTATGGCCTTTTGGATATTGCCAAAGGCTTTTGTCACCCCCCCATAGTGCCTTTTTTAGGCAAGGCTCAAAAGACAAACCCACCTCCATAGGTATCACAAGGGATAAGAAACTAGAAGTAATGCTACTCAATGCCAAAAGTCTAAACTGCAAGATGCATGCACTCCAAACTCTTCTCAGCATGGAGAATGTTGATATCTGTGCAGTAACAGAAATCTGGTTCAAGGCTCCCAAGAGCACCCTAGCACTAACAGGTTACACCTCATACCATGCTTTACAGCCGCAAAACATGGAACCAACTACAAAAGGAGGGCGAGTATCAATATTTGTCAAATATACCCACACCCCCAGGTTGGTGGCACAGCATGAAGCATCAGAGGCTATCCATGTGCAACTAACAGTGGGTAAAACCGCCTTCCAGTTCATAGCCTGCTTCAGACCACCCTCCTAAACCCAGGAACCACACTTGGCTGACTGGAGAACACATGAAAATATGAAGGTCTCCCCAAACACCATTATATTGGGTGACTTCAACTACCCAAACATAGACTGGGAGCATTACCCTAGCTGCAACACCCTAGCCCAAAGGTTCCTAGAATTTATAAACTCAAATGCTATGGAACAACTTGCTACCACTCCCACAAGAGGGGAAAACATACTGGACCTGATCATCACCAACATGGGGACTCTATGCCCAAGACCAGAAGTGTATCCCTCACTGGTAAGATCAGACCATAGAGTAATCTCACTGGATATTCACATCCCGACCCCAGCCCATGGCCAGAAAACCACAGTGTAAACTTTTCACTAAAGCAAATGTCACACTCCTCAAAACCAAGGTGGAATCCTTCACAGCCCCTGTGCCTGTGGAAAATACGGCCCAGACCTCAGAACCCTTTATAAACGCATTCTATGAGCACCTTCAGGAATGCATGGATCAGGCAATCCCAAATAAAACCAAGATCCAATCCTCCAAAGGCAGGCATCCTGTCTGGTGGACCCCAGCCATAAAAAAACATACAATACAAGGAGGAAGCTACTATATGATAGAACAAAAGCCCAAAAAGGGAAGGCATCTCTGATCAGTATTATTGAAAAACTACAGCCACAAATAAAATCGTCTAAGGCCATCTTTGAGATAAAAAATTGTACAGGACACTAAGGATAATCACAAGGCTTTCTTTAGTTATGGTAGGAACCTGGGTGGGAATTCCCAGATATGCTCAGAATTAGTCCAAAATGACAAACAATACACCAAACCCACAGACATTGCCAACATCTGAGCTGACAGGTTCAGTGCAAACTCCCCTCCTCTCCCTACCAAAAGAGCAAATATCTATCCCAGCAGAGAGTGCTGGCCCCCTGACATCTCAGATGCTCAGGTAACAGCCAGCCTCTCCAAAGCAAAACACACAGCATCAATGGGACCAGACAGTGTCCTGGGCTGTGTCCAACATGAACCCCAAGAAGAATTGAACACAAACATAAAACCACTGTTCAGTCTCAGCCTTACCACAGGATATGTACCCAAAGAGCAGTGTACAGCAACAGTGGTCCCTCTCCACAAAGGTGGTGCCTCAATGGATACTGCAAACTATTGCCCCAGAAGCCTGACTAGCATGGTCTGCAAAGCTATGGAAAGGATCATCATGGACCTCAGAAATAAAGATATTGGGGACCTACAGACACTGGATCCTACCCAGTTTGGCTTTGTTAAGGGCAGATCCTGCCTCTTAAACCTGATTGAGTCATTTGAAACAGTCACCAAGGCCATTGACGAGGGGAAGGTGGTGCACACAGCCTACCTGGACCTCACAAAAGCCTTCCATACAATACCCCATCATGATCATTATAGATAAGCTCACCAGCTTCAATATAAACCCCTATGTCACTAGATGGGTTGCAAACTGGCTCAAGGACAGAACCCACATGGTCAGAAATGCTAGAGCCATGTCAGACCCCAAACCAGCTACAAGTGGCATCCCACAAGGCTCAGTCCTGGGACCTCCCTTGTTTGGTATATATTTCTCAGAGGTACAGGCCAGCACAGAAGGACTGTGGCTGAACAAGTTTGCAGATGATTGCAAACTGGGCGCCATAATTGACCCTCCAGCTGACACAAGCATCCTACAAAAGGGCCTCATAGAAACAGACAACTGGTGCCAGAGCCATGTCCTCAAGCTAAATGCAAAAAAGTGTATAGTAATCCCTTTTGGCAAAAACTAAGTGCCCACAAATTACCACATAGGTGGTAACCCATTAAATATGGAAGAAGTGATAAGGGACCTGGGGACCCAAGTTGATAGCAATCTCTCATTTGACAACCATGTGGCCAAAGTGTTTAGAAAAACATTTCATATAGCCCACCTAATCATGAAGGTATTCGCATCTAGATCAGGGGAGGTCATCGTGCCTCTTTACTCATCCCTCATCAGGCCCATAATTGAGTACAATGCCCCTTGTGGGATGTACCTTATCAGACACCTGCAGCAGCTGGAAAGACCACCAAAGTACCTCACCAGGAGGATCAAAGGGCTCAAACACATGCCATTTACTGCCCGGTTAAAGAAACTGCAGCTCCACTCAGTGGCATAGCACCTGCCCAGAGGTGATCTGTGCCTGATGTATAAAGCTATGTCCAACCTGGAATCAATGGACATGCTGCACCTTGGAAAATCAGAATCCCATCAAGCTATGCACTCAAGAGACCTAAATCTCAGGACTGAAATAAATAGGACATGCTGGAGTGACAGATTCATACAACGACTGCCAGCTGATGATGTTGCTGGCATACGTCCACGTCAACGCCTCAACCGTCCTGCACTGTCTTGGCTCCTGGACATGTAGTTGTGGAAGAGATCTAATGTGTCCCCCAAAGTCTATCAATGACCTCACTGATATTACGGATGGCAGCCGCAATGTCACGCATAGTGTCATTCATAGCGGTGCGATGTGCTCTAAGCTCCCTCAGACCCTGTCTGGTGTACTGTTCCATACATGCCTGTGCCTGCATTACAGCCCGGAACAAAGCTGAGGTTGAAAGACCTCTTTGGGCACGTCTGACAGGAGCAGTACGACCATGGATGCTCCCACGAGAACCCCTGGACATCTGCCTGTATGGTACCATGTCTGGAATCTGGCCATGGCTGTTGTGAGGGGATGCATGTGCCACTGATACCACACTATCCTGGTCAATGCCCACTGTATGCTGTCCCTCAGCTAAGGACATTGGTGACAATGGATGTATCGGCAGGATGACTATGCGCATTGATGGGGTTGACTGCTGTGTAGTGTCGATTGGCTGACCAAGAGACCCTGTCACACCTCCCTGTGCCATTACACATGTATCATTATTATCACTACCCCCAGCAGTGGCTTCAGGTTCCCTGCTGCACTCCACCAGAGCAACATCAGAACCTGTGAGAGGAAGATAGGAAACACAGTTTACAAATGTGTACACAATGTTAGTACACAGGCACACAGGCACACTCCTCAGTACAGCAGATACAAACACAGACACACCTGCAATCCAACACATACATGATACTATTTGAGGGTGGGGACAGTATCACAAGGAAAAACATCACTGCACATGTGTCAGCATGCAGATTATGTGTTGCACAGGAACATGCAGTGCAAGTGTAGACAGCCCTTGTTAATAACAGTATACGTGTACTTGATGGTTGTGTGTAGTTGTTCAGTGATTGTCTCCACCCTGGAACACAATGTGTATAAGGAAATAACAATGTTGTGCAAGTGTTACAAGCTGTGGGTGCATATATTTGCACACACACACACACACACACACACACACACACACACACACACAACACATGACAGTGCTACGCAATAACTGCTATGTGTACTTTTGTGGTCAGTGGAACTGGATGTGGTGTAGTAACGTGAGCCATGATCAACATGCTTCTTGTGGTCAGACAACAATAGTAATGTGTGCCAGACAGGCAGCTAGCATGCTGTACCTGAAGTGCAGTAACATGATTACATCCACAATTACACAGCCACTTGTTACATGGGTGTGTAAGGTGGCCAATAGTGAGCATTGCCTAACATGAATGTATTATTTGTTCAAGACTGTTGCACAAAGACATGGTAGGCCTCTACCCCTCAGGTATATTATGTGTGCTGCATAGAGGATAAGTGGGATACTGAAGGGTGGCCATACAGCAGGTGTCATAATTGGACATGTGTAGCAGGCTAAGGTGTAGTGTCTATGCCAAACATGTGTGTGTTGTGTACATGTGTATCAGGTATGCCTATACAATGTCCAGTACTGTGTTGCCACACATGTGTGTCATGCTCTGTGTATTGCATCTGAGTGAGGCAGCTACTGAGAGTAATGGGATATGCATAGTCTCACAGCAAATATTCACAGCATGCATTATGCGTAGGTGTTACATGTGCACACACACTACACCTCCATATGACATGCACATGTTATTAGCAATAGTATTGTTATTACACACTCACCAGCATGGATTGGCTGCCTTGCTGTCACTCCAGAGGGACTACAAAAATATGACAGTGACTGCCAGTGGCCACATCTGTGCCATTGATACTGTGAGTATGATAATGTACAGTAGTACAACAGGTGGCTTTCACAGGTGTACAGATTATGCTCAGAATATCAATCTTGCAGAAGAATAGGCAGGTTAACAGCTACACATACAGTACATATCTGACACATGCATAAACTACCAGTACAGAGAACAGTCAACTACAGATATGGCATGTTACCTGCACACTCCATTTCAACATGCTGGGTAGCTCCGACCTCCATGATGACACATGTTTGTGGATGTTGTTGTTGTTGGCCTGGAGCCACAGCACTTATGAGGTGCTCCTCCACACTGGTGGGGGGGTGGATAGGTACCCCACCACCTGTGGCAAGCTGTTGTCTGTGGATATCAGATGCACACTGCCGGATATGCCTAATTAAATCACTGCAGTGATGGCGTACCTGCTCATATGTCCGGTTATGCATGCCTATGTCATTTACCCAACTGACAAGATCTTGCCACAGTGCAGCCCTCTCATGCTGGTTCTGTCTGGTTCTCGAAAACAGCACAGAGAAATTCTGCACCAGGCTCTGGTGGATTTCCTGATCCTCTGCTGCTGTATAAGGTGGGTTACGCTGATGCGCCATCACCCTGGAAGGAAAAGAAAAATATGTGAGCAAGTAAAGTGTCACACTTAATATTCTAATGCACTGATATCACTTAATTGCCATATATAGCATCTGTCTGTCTATCAGGAGATACACATGTTCAATACCACATATCAGTGCTCAGTCCACAACTGTCTGACATTGCCTGCCACACTCCATACAACAAACTAGTATACACCAACACTCGGCACACTGTTTGGGATACAATGCAAAACCTCACACTGGGGGTATGTATCAAGCTAATGGATGAAGAATATTGTCATCCCATGCAATGAATGCAATGCACATTTACAGTTTAAACGGTAATCCACCCTAGTCTTTGATGCTATACCCCTACCTGACATATGTGCACAGTTGTTAATATAGCCAGCATACTGCTGTCACAGAGTATACATGCTGCCAGGTACACACACATACCCTGTAACACACATGTGATTGTGGCCATGGTACAGGCATCATTACACACACATTACACATACATACAACACACAAATGTATGACGACACAGATGAGCATTAACTGTGTACCTTATAGTACTGTGTGCCCCTACTTACAGATACCTATGCATGAGGTATGTAATCTGTGCAGACTACAGGAAACACACCAGACATGTTACCAGGGAATGTGAACATACACCATACTGTAGTGTTTAGGCCTACAACTTCAGGTAGTACAACAGTTCATATGTGAGCTGGATTCAACAGCAGTGCCACTTACTGAGCATACATGTATTGCTTCTGCCTACGATGGGACACCATACACAGGGAACTACAGCACAACATATGCCAATCTACTATGTTTGCATCCCGATAACTGACACATCTTTCTCTGGCCTCACACCTACGACACAGACTAACATGACAGGCACAAACTCATGCTAAGCTATCACACCTTTACAGACCTTGCACACAGTCAGTGTCACACTCATTCAACCTCACATAGCTGGTATTGCACTGAGTACGTGTGTGTGTATTGTGTCATAGATAGGTACTATGCTATTGGCCCTGGGCCTAGGGCAGCCTAGCCATATGCTACCCTGCCCTTTGGGACACATGTAATGTGATTTTACTTGCTCCTGTGAAACGGTTACACAGAGGTGACTCACAGGGCATATTACCTATCTCCATAACATTCATCAGGGGTATGTATGACATCTACTAATAAGGAGCCTTGTTTGTTAATGCTGGGTGGTTTAGTCCAGGGTATGGCATATTTGTGTATAGAAACCTGTACCTCCAGCATGTGCTGTTTAGTGCGGTGACAAGGATTAGGGCCCTAGGTCATGTAGGCTGGGCGGATTGTGAGGTGTTGCCATGGTGGTTGGCTGACTGGTATGGGTGTGACATAACTCTGTATGTCCAGCAGTGGTAACCTCTGTGTAGGAAGTATGCAAGGCACTTTAGCTGTGGTTTTGTGAGTCAGTCTGCATAGGGAATGTGTTTGAGGGCATTATCAGTCTTTGTTAGGTATGTCTGTGGCCTTTCCACTTGCTTTAGTTCTCATGGGAGGTACATACTGCATAGGACATTGTGAGGTGTAGAGGAGCACACTGACTTACATTTCCCTAGCTGACACACCTTTTGTGATGACATGTACCATGTACAGGGATTACAAGACTAGTGTGCCTCTGTGGATATCAAAGGGGAGGCTATTTTACACCTGTGTCCCATGTTCCCTTCTGACACCTCCAGTGGTAGGCAGGCAATCACCTATGTGGTAGTTAGTGAGTAACATGTTTTGGAATGGGGTATGGTACTGCAGTATCACCACTGGTGGTCAGTCCATGCCTTGGTCACCAGGCACCTGTTGCAGTACATCTGCCCCCATGTCCCCCTCTCTCATTCTCTCTTTATATATATATATATATATATATATATATATATATATATATATATATATATATATATATATATAAACATATATATATATATATATATATATATATATATATATATATATCTATATATACATATACATATATATATATATATATATATATATATATATATATATATATATATATATAAATATATATACATATCTACATATATGTATATACATCTATACACACACCGCTCTATATAACCATATATATATTTATAGACATTCATATCTATCTGTATATATGTATGTATCTACATATATATATGTATCTATTATATCTATATGTATATATATATCTATCTATCATATCTATCTATCTATCTATCTATCTATATATATATATCTATCTATCTATACATACCTCTATCTATGTATCTATATATATATATATATATATATATATATATATATATATATATATATATATATATATATATATATATATATATATATATATATATATATATATATATATATATATATATATATATATATATATATATATATATATATATATATATATATATATATATATATATATATATATATATATATATATATATATATATATGTGCATATATATATATATATATATATATATATATATATATATATATATATATATATATATATATATTTACACACACACACTTCTAAACATCCGTTGCTGTACATATACATGCACATGTAGGCACATAGACTGCCCACCTTTCATGGTGGGAATATCACTTCTGAAACAGTTGTGAGACATACCATTCTGTAATGATATTGCACAGTGTTGTGCAGAATGCATTATGCTGTCCTCAGGCCGTATAGCTGTAGCAGGCCTCACTGGCTCAGTCCCACAGAAGTTCACCACCACATGACATATACCTGCACTGCATGCTGTTTTCAGTGCCACACACTACAACCTACATTGATATGTGCACATAGCAACCTTCAACTACATATGTATGTCCAGCCTTCACTAACAGTTGCAGTATGTCCCTTGCCCTATGCACATCTGCATATACATATAGATACAGACTGCTAACACATATGGAGGGTTCACAGTATGTAAATTATTAGATTATGTAGTTTACATTATCTTTGTCTCTGACAGCTTTTTTTTTTGGCTTGCTTGCTGGCTTGCTTGCTGGCTGGCTTGCCTGCTGGCTTTTATTTTTTTTTTTTTTTGGTCTTTCTCTCTCTCTCTCTCTCTCTCTCTCTCTCTCTCTCTCTCTCTCACTCTCTCTCTCTCTCTCTCTCTCTCTCTCTCTCTCTCTCTCTCTCTCTCTCTCTCTCTCGCCCTCCAGTTGCTGCAATGATATTATTGCATGTGTGGACTGGCAGTACAGGCTGCTTTTGTAGGTATCTGCACATGTGCATGTGATGGCCTCTGCACCAATTGGTGGCCAGCATTTAGTAATTGCATGCAGCCTGCTGTGTGGTAATTGCAGTTCTCACTGTGATTTCAGGACACTGCTATAAAATGATAGGTTAGGTAGGCATAGGCCATTCAGTTTTGCAAGGTGTGGACCATGCTGGTTTGCTGTGGACACTGTTGTGTCATTCAGAAGGTTGGTATATCTCTCATATCTGAGGCTGTGTTGTAGCCACTGAAATGCATGTTGTACTGAAACCTGACTGTTGCTTCTTCCAGTGCTCTCTTCTCAGTGTGTATGTTAACTCACACCTGCTAATGCTAACACTGTTTACATGGGAGTATGTACTTTCCTGTGGGATTTGTGGATTAACTGGCATACAACAGTAGTTCTGGCAATGTGTTGCTATGGCTTTTCTATTTTCCCTTTACATTCACTCCTTGAATGCCTGATATTTGTCTTTACTGGAATGTGTTGCTATGGCTTTCCTATTTTCCATTTCCATTCACTCCTTGTAATGCATGATATATTTCTTTCAGCACTAAGCTCTTATATGTTTGCTGTGGCTTGGTGGTACTTCATGTAATATGGTGAGCCCAAGGTCTGGGGTTTGACACTTACAAAGGTATTTTATTTTGCTGCTGAGCAGTACTGGGGCCTTGTCATACAGAGTGAATAAGGCACTTTTAAACAGTTGTAAGCGGGCAGCAGGAAGTCAGTGGGGACACCAGCTAGGGATGTGCAGGCTGGGTGTAGGGAAGGTCCATAGCTGCACATTTCTTTAACTGCAATAGCTGTACATATATTTGACATTTGCTGTGACATTTGAAACCTTCCACCCCTGAGAGAGGGGTGAGGACAACTAAGTATATTGTACTAACAATTATGAATATCAGGCACATGCAGTGCTTGTGAACTGCTATACTGTCATTAGTATGTTAGATGGCTACATCCTTTGATATTTCTGTGTTGTACTCCTACATAAGGGCATGCTTGTGGAAGTAATTCTACAGCTATTCGCAGAGTGTTTAACAGCAGACAGGCTGATATGCCTGTGTGTTTCTGACACTTCCAGGCCTCAGATACTCTCAGGTATATATTTGACCAGCCTCAGGGAAAGGTACATATCAGTGGGATACACCCATGATATATTTCAGATATTCTGCAGTTGTGACTGTGGGGTATTTTGAGCATATGTAGTACTACACCATTTCTGACATGCAAGTAGTGTCTACTGTAACTTATTGACAGTTACCATTACGTGGGATTCCCCACCTTTCTGCCTACTATGAGTACATTTCACAGGGAGTCAGTGGGGCACAGGTAACATTTGTTTGCAAATCAGGGACATCCCTGTAAATCAGTCACAGTTGGGAGGTCTGGCCTCTTACCTATTCAAATATGGTGGTGTTTATCCTGCTCTGATACTGTGTGGGGTTTGTAAGGTGCTACTGTAACATTATTACCTACTAGCATGGCTGTTTCTCTTATCACACTAATGTAATGCAATTCCACAAGAATTGCCAGTAAAGATACACAGAGCAAGCTTTGTGTAATGGCCTTCCTATTTTCCCCTTTATATTCACTCCTTGTATTTCATGATATATTTATTTCAGCACCAAGTTCTTGTATATCTGCTGTGGCTCAGTGGTAATTCATGCAGTCTAGTGTTTCCAAGATCCTGGGTTTGAGACTAACAGGGGTATTTTATTTTGCTGATGAGCAGACTACAGGCCTTGTCATACAGAGTGACTAAGGCACTTTTAAGCAGTTGTAAGCGGGTTTGCGTGAGTTTGCGCGATGCTTAGCTATGCTTATCTACGTTTAGCTAAGCGCACACAAGTGCACAACTGCTGACTACTGCTTAAAAGTGCTTACTCCCACTAACACCAGCACTATTTTCTTTTAAAGAAAAGAAAATGGGGAAATAGGAAAGTGGTGAAAAAGGAGGCACAAAGAGGGTAGGACAGTAGGAAAACAAGCTCAGGATGTGCAGGAAGGATGTAGGGAAGGCCCATAGCTGCCCAATTCTTTACCAGCAACATCTGTGCATATGTTAGAAATTTAGAGTAAGATATGACACCTTCAACCCCTGAGAGAGGGGTGAGGACAACAAAATATGTTGTACAGCCAATTGTAATTATCAGTTTACATGTCCAGCAGACATGTATGCAAAATGGGCAGCTATGTATGGGGCGTAATTTTTTTTGTGGGAACAGAATGCCCTTTTTTTATTTTTTTTTCAGGTGAGAGTGGACTATGAGGTACAGGAAGTAGGTATATTTGGGGAGGTAGGTTGGGGAGGTTAACAGACAAGACAAACAAGATGCATACAGGGGCAGAGTATGACACATGTGGGGGGTAAACACAATTGATGGGGATGGATGTTTGGATATCGCAAGCCCATGAGCCCACAGATGGCAACAGTGGAACTGAGATCCCCACCCATGGGCAGTTACCACTGCGCCTTCACAGCCCAGGCTGGGGCTGCGCTGGGGGCTGGATAGGATGGGCAGGCACACCCGTGAGTTGCACCACTCTCGCCTCAAGCTGGTGTAGGGGATCAGTCACAGAACGCCTGATCTCACTACACACCACAGACCGGACCCTATGGAGGGTGAGTGGAGACTCTCCTCCGGCCACGCTTGCAGAGGGGGGATGAGCCCCATCCCCTGCAGTGCTTCCACCTGCAGGTGGCACAGGGCCATCGGAGGAGGAGGTCTCGGCCTGGGCACTGGTGCCAGGTGCACTTGCCAGCTGAGGTGGGAGAGGTGGGTCCGCTGGAACCCGCCTTCCCTGTTGTCCTATGTTTAGCAGTATTTTATGGTATTTTGGGTTAGTAACAATCAACACCATTCAAAATTAGTTGTAACAACATGCATCAGTATTCCCATTAACCAAACACACATGAATTCCAAACATTGAGCAGCAAGCATAACACATGCATATTTAGAACAACAGTGGACATTCCAACAGCATGCAGGGTTGATTGGTGGCAACAGGCCATCAGGTTTGGATATGTGAACAGGGCACATGCATCAATGTACAAGCAGATATGTATAAACCAACAGGACAAATATCCATGGGAATTAATTGTGAATACACATACCCAGTTTGGTGTGGAATGGCATAATTTGTGAAAATAGGGTAGGGTGGAGAAATATTACATTAACAACTTAAACTACCTATAATATACTGTACATTCCTAGTAGATGCAGATATATATCCCCTACATGTATTAGTACAGTTTCCTGTATGTAACCTTAGGAATGTTGGTAATGGGGATGTTACTGCTACATTAATATACATTCCATTTTTATTCATATATGTTCATATCTGGCTGTGTTCAGGTAAAGCATCTTGCTATATTTGATTTATATGGGTCTAGACAACTGTGGATGTTCAGCATTTCATACAACCATACTATCTCCATAATGCAAGGGTACAGCAACATATCCAAATTGTGGGATGGACACAGTCCAGGTTCTGTACTTTATTAAAGACATTTCACTCTTTGGTTGTGGCTGTCTCATTCATTTCATTATGTAGTGAATGCAGTATACCTTTATTCCAGACTTGTTACAGCTTTCTTGGTAGCTTCAAACTCTCTTTCTCACACTCTCTCACTTATTTTATATTTACATTTCAGGATGGTATTTAATTCTAGGCTTTATTAACATTTATTACTGGGTTACAACAATCCTTTCCAGTTGACTCACTTATTTCATATGGCAGA